>NC_053026.1:223800870-224171652 GCF_003073215.2 Triticum urartu
CCCTAACATGGTCCACGGTGGCCTTGGTGGCGATGAATAGTACAACCCTGGTTCCTGCACCGGTATCTCAACACCAATCACTTTCGGTATGGTGGATGGCTTCTTCATCCATGCCATAACCGTCAGAGCCCAGCTGTTTGGAGGAACAAACATACTTACGAGCTCACCTCCAAGGTCATTGATAAGCTCGTTCATGGACTCGCTGTTCCAAGCATGTCGAGGCATGCCGTGGAAGGTAAGCTTTGTTAAAAACTCAAGCTCAGAGGGCACCGAGCCCCATCCTGGGTGCCACCGATCAAAGCTCACCAGCGCGCCATCGCAGAACAAACGCTGGGAAGATTCGAACACACGACTACAGTCGAAAGTTGTCCGGAACCTGACGAAGAAATCAGCTGGTGGCGGACAGACTTCGACGAGCAAGTCACTAATTTGGATGCCGTGCGTAATGCCAAGAGCTTTGACAAGGTCATCCTGCGAGACGGGAGGCCAGTCGCCGCTGATGATTACCATCAGCACTTTGCCGGCAAACTGGTCGTCAAGCGCCGCCATGCCACTGTTGAGCGACAGCACGCAGCGACCGAAGGCAGGACGGACCTCAGGATCTCTGGCTCGGAGATCCGCATTAACCGGCGACATGATAGTGCGCTTGAGTACAGGGAGTACATGAGGGGGATTTGGGGGAACTGGAGTTGGAATCGAGATTCCAAAGGTGGGGGAGGGGCGGGAGACTGCGGATGAAAAGGTAGCATGAATTTCGAGCACGCGCCAGTATGCTCTCGGCGCGCAAGCGCACGAGAACACCGGTGGTGCCCACATGTCGGCCTAAGAGTCCTTATTCATTCTTTTTTGGAGAGCCCGACCTTTTTTTCAGGATCTTTTGAGAGCCCGGCCTGAGAGTCATAATTGACCTGTTTGGCATTGCGTTACTACTCGGCCCATATTCAACGACACCTCACTGGCCCAAACAAGTGTACATCATTGAAAAGACACTGAGCTCAAATTATATAACTTGAAAAAAGGAGATATACTCTGAACGCTGGAGAATGGTGATGCCCTCATTTAGCCCACCAGTAGTTCGAGACAATAAACATTTCAAAACAACGATATATACAACATTAAAACACTGACTAGTGACTACTACTGACATAAACAACAAGACATGATAGTTCATAAGAAGCCTTGCTACACCACCAAAACGCACCCATCTGCAGCGCTCAGACTCTCGTGATCCAGACGAGAATGACATTCTAAACAGAAGCAACTATTACATAGTAAGAGTGACATAGACAAGGAAGACCAAATGACAAGGAATATGCATAACAAAAGAAAGAACTACCCATCCAGAACCAGCAGCAAAGACAACAAAGTCATTCGAAGAGATGATCCAACACCATCATAATTTGCAGCCCCGCTTCAGCGACCAGTGATCCGGAGACACCGGTACTCCACCCTTTCGATGAAACAGCCCGATTACCTATCAACCTGAAGGCTCGAACCACATCACTTCATGTCGTAATTGAGACATCCAAGGATCAAAGTTAATCCGGATGCCTTTGTCATTCTCACCTTCTTTTGGCTGCAGGCTGTATCATTGACAATCAGGGGAGTTTGCTCCCGAACTCTTAGGGCTCGCCGTGTAGACACAATTTTCCATAGCAAACAGAGCCTCTCTGCCATCAAGGTCCTTGCCAACGGTGATCTCCTGGTTAATCAGATAATTGAGTCCGAGAAACAGAGAGTGTGAACCAAGGCTGTTTACCCGCCTCCAACTAAAAAATCCTAAAGGCCCCAACAAGCTGGTATCCTGCTCATAGACATAATAGCCACTGTCCGGATACTCACGTATTACACAGTGCTTGTATACAGTGGGGTTTTTGCAATATAACTTTTCCGGCTCATGTGTCCGAATGATCATCAGTCTTTTGCCGTTGTCTGATCGAGCGAGGAACCAGTTGTGCTTCCCTGTTTTTGGCAAAGGTGGTGTGATTACAAAGGGCAGTAACTGTAGGGACACTGCATCATATCAAAAAGGACAGGCATTGTTAATGTAAGATCAGCATTGTTCAGAGTATGAGTAGGATAATGCAAGAAACAACATTGATATGTCCCTGTTGGAACTGGGAGGAAAATACAGGGAAATGTATACTGGGTTCGAAAAATATAGAAGTGCCATGCATGGTTATACTCATGTTATCTCGCAATCGATTCTTCACATGAAACTACCATGTCATGCATGTTACGTAATCATGTTCTGTCCTCACAAACAAATTCTTCAAGGTAACTAGCAGACCATGCATTGTTATATACTCGTGTTCTGTGGGCAAATTTTTTGTGAGGATATTATTCTAGCCATTGATTGCTGAAGGGCGAATATAGGTATGTACACATGGTAAGCATTGCAGGATTCACTACTTCCAAATATAGAGTTCTCCATATGCACATTTACTTCCCTAATGTATGGTTAGATGAAACCAACAGTGTGGTGCATGTTTCTACATCATGAAAATGAGGAAACTAACATGGCCATTGATACACACTCATATTTAGTAGTAGTATATAGATTACTGTAAAATAAGGATAATATCCATATATTCCTAACCGTTCGATTATTCAGGGTACAAATTGGCTATAATGACATGGTCACAATCGCATGAATTAACTCATTCCAAATATGGCTGATTTACGGCGTCTCTAATACATTGCCATAGTTCTACTCAAATTCTGCTCAAACAGAGATATGCCAATCATCACAAAAAGTTCAAACAGTGTCATGGCGTCATCATTAACATGAGAGGAAACAACTTACACGCACCGTCCTAGCAATACGTGGTGCCATATGCTTTGTCGATCGCGTAGATGATGCCATTGGGTTCAATAGCATCACAGAAGTGTGTATCAGCTTTGGCGATGATCCACTGCGAGCCGAGTTGTCTCCAGCTAAAGAAGGAACCAACGTAAAGATAGGCGAGTCTGCGGTCGAACAAGGCAATTAGCTTGAAATTTGCGTAATTCGCATGTCGTGTGGGCACTTGGCAGATTACAATCTTCTGCAAAACAAGGTCCGTCCAACTGACGTAGTAATCTAGATTACTTGGATCACGATGGTAATACTCTATATAATCAAACGAAGGAAGGATAATCTCATGGGAGGTCTGGAAGTTCACGAGCACCAACTTTTTACCGTCTTCTCTGAAGGCAGCCATCCAGTGGGAGTTCATGCCGACCCAGTACATACCTGCCAAGAAGTTTTGGGCGATGGTGATCGGATCGATGTCGAGGGAAATGATGTACGGCGACCCACTACATACCTGGAAAGAAGTTTCGGCTAATGGAGATCGGATTGAAGTCGAGGGGCATCATGCACGCCTCCGTATCATGGTGAGCCAATCTCGCAAGACCAGTTAGCAGCAAGCAGGGTGTCTTGAAAAGCTTAGGTCTCGCTTCAACGATGGCCGTGTGCATGTCCCTCGAGCATGCAGCCAGCCGCAGGGCGCTCAACATATCCATACACGAACAGCAGAGGTCGAGGATGTCACTGGGGAGATTGCTCCAATCGCGGCTCATATGGATGATGCGCGGTTCGCGTTCGGCCATGGCGGAGTTTGGAAGGGGGCTTGATTTACGGGGGAGAAGGATGTCGGTGCTGGTGCGGCTAGCGAGGGAATAGTGGTACTGGGGGAGGCGAGTGAGGCGACGGTACACGGGGGCACAGTGAGATGGAGACGGAGAAGGATATGGAGATGGAGTGGTGCTATGGGAGCGGAGAGGGAGACGAGGCAAGGCGCCAATGTGCTGTGCAACGGCGGTGACAGACTGCACTGTGCATAGGGTGAGGCTGACTTTGGTAACCCGAACACGCCGCCTGGACTAGTGTCAGGCGCAGGGTGTTGTCACTTCACTGTGAGGACCGGATGAATAGTATTTTGACCATCAAGTGTACCACAGTTGTACTACTACTACTACTACTACTACTACTACTACTAGTAGTAGTAGTAGTAGTAGTAGTAGTAGTAGTAGCAGTAGTAGTAGTAGTAGGTACATGAGTACTCCAGTATTGTATAGCGTAAATAGGTCTCCCGTGCTAGCATGCCTGTTCACTTCATTGTTCAGGTATCATCCATATTGCGAGCAGAACCAAATTCTCGTGCATGCCCAATCAACGCTCTGCCGCGATGCATGCAGTGGTCGTTCTGGTGCATCAAGGATGGCATGCAGATCGTTCCACACTTGAGAAGAGGAAAAATGGAAAGGTAGAACGCGGCAGCAGAGGAAGAGAACGCTGGCTAACGAGGCTGGGAGGGGATCGAGCAGGAAGTTAATGCTCCACGCCTAAAGGTTTTGGGAAAACCTGATTTTCATAAGGTGACTTATACTCACCTAGACGGAGGGAGTATTCCTTAACCAGAGAATGTTGTGTCTCCCACTCACGCGCTCAAAAAAACTATGACACATTTTTTTATCTGTTTGCATAGGTCCCACCTATCAGGAAGGATGGGCACGTACACGAACAGGTACGACTCATCAGTCTACCCGCATAGCCTTTTCATTTAGTCTACCTAGCCGTCTAATCAACTGCGTGCACGCCACTTCTCCCATTTACTTCTCCGTCGGGAACCTATTCTCCTCGGCTTCTTCACCTCCCCTTTGTCTTCATATGCATCCAAACCCCACTTCGTTCACATTGTTTTAACCTCTTTAAATAATCATCTACTACTTCAGTTGGACTAGCCATCTATTCCTAATTCTCCAAACCATAGCCCTCCGTTCTAGCGGTTCCAAATGGCGATAGAGATCGAGATGCAGGTTTTTAGCGTCCAACATGCCCTCATCGAAGGCTCGATGCGCATAGTTGCCACCGTCACCGTCCACCCAAGGGTTGTTCGGCAGTGGATCAACAATGTATCCAACTCCCTCGAAAAGGTAGAGACGAGGGTCATCGGTCTCGACACAGAGTACACGGAGCGTGCCCCTGGGAAGATCCAGCGCGCCGCCGTCCTTCAGCTGTGCCTCGAAGATGAAGTTTTGGTGTACCACATCATACACTCGCCCTCCATACCAGGTGAGATTCACGATTTCTTGTCTCGGTAGGACGTATACTTCTGTGGGGCAGCCATCGAAGGGGACAAACAGAAGCTGGAGCCATACAACCTTAATTTTAATAGCATCGCTGACCTACAAACCAGAATCAAAATTCCTGTAGAAGTTTGTGATAAACAGACACCATCCCTATTCGACGTAGCAAATTTTGTGCTCGGTACAAATCTTCAGAAGGGTGACGATACGGTGGCATTAAGGTCATCTGGATGGGAGAATTATCCCTTGACGTACGAGCGGATAAAATATGCTGCCCTCGATGCCCGTGTGAGTTTCGAGATAGCTGCAAGGTCCAAAGAGCTTGTTGCGAAGCCGTCTCCCACAAAGAATGAGAACAAGAAGAAGAAGAAGAAGAAGAAGAAGAAGAAGAAGAAGAAAAGGCTGCACCAGCAGGAGGGCATTATGGATGGATGAACTATTTCCTCTCTTGTAAAAAACTTATTCCCTCTCAGTGTATATTGATATAGATGGACTATTTCGATGGTGTGCATGTCTTTGGAACAGAGTAGTAGCGTGGGTCCGCTTGACTATAAGGAACTATTTATCCGCATATGTAGCTTTCTCTGCTACTCCTTCCAGTGATCGGTATGCAGTGCATGTGTCCGTAGACATGACAACTTGTCCATGGAAGTTCAACTATGACGACCATCACGTTTCATCGCGCGGTTCCCACGGCGCCTCTCCAACCCACGGCACCACGCCCCCCGACGTGTGCCTCACCCCTCTCGGCCGCATCGCCCCTCTGCTTTTGTGTGCATGACATGTGGGCCACCTAAAATGCGGCGAGCATCAAGTTTCTACCACAGCCACCCGCGATTCCCACGACGCCGCTCGAACCCATGAAACCACACGTCCCCCGACCTACGGCTCACCCCTCTTGGCCCCACTGCCCCTCAGTCCCGACGGCCCTGAGAGGGAAATGTAACTCCTGCACCAGGGCTTGTGGTGCTCCCGCAGCACGAACTCGTGCCAAACTCGAGATTTGTTTCTTTACTATACATGCACGCAACGATTTAATGGACATTGTAATCTCAACATGTGATGGGGAGCTCTAAATTTGAATTTGAAACTTATAAAACAAAAAGATTCAAAACAAATAAACCGGGAGAGAGGGAGTATATCGTAGGATGTGTCCCATACAAGATAAGTCCCCTGGTTTGTCACCGTGAAGATGCGGTTAGAAAGGAGCACATCGTCTTCCTACTCGTACGGCAACAAATCAGCCACAGACAGCATGGTCCGCCTTTGACCGCCATGTGCAAGGTTCGTGCTATCTTATTCAATCTCACCATGGTTCCATCGTACCAATTCATGCGGTGGCCCATTGCATGGCTGATCCCAATGTTGGAAAAAGGTTCTACGGGAACGGTTTCACTGTTGTAAATGTTGTGCAAATTTATGTTGGTACCCTCCCGTACATATGCAAGCCAATCTCCACTCGCACCGAGCCTAACCTGTGAAATAGTGGGCAGGGGGAGAATTAGGAAATGGACACGGAAGTAGTCTTTAGAATGCATTTACTACGTGATCAAACTCATCTTACCTGCTCATCGGAGGAAATCCGAGTGCCCCTCAACGTCGGCATCTCAAGGGGCGTCAACTTGCAACTATGGCCACGCCGCGCTGGAGAGACCCCCAAGGAAACATCCTCGTGCGTTCCACGGAACATCAAGATGCATTTGTATGAGTAGTTTATCTTGTGAGAGAAAAGGATGAATGAGGGAAGGCCTCTAGAGATAGAGATCGACACTACTACTACCAATGTGCTGGCCCGTGCGTTGCAATGGATCCAAAGTAGTAGAATAATACTTGTTCACGTGCTTGAAATATAAACACTCTAGTTTTGATATACATGTGTCAGCAGACATGACAGCTTGTCCATGGAAGTTGAACCACGACGACCATCACGTTTCTTGTTTCTACCACTAAGCCACTGAAGTTCGGTCCCATGGGCCCCGAGAGGGAAATGTAACTCCTGCGGCAGGCCTTGTGGTGCTCCCGCAATACGAGCTCGTGCCAAAACTGGAATTTGTTTCTTATTACTACCAACTAGTACTAGTAAGGTACACGTGCATTGCACGCATGAGATTCTGGTGGTTTGTGCATTATGCTTCTACATGTGGAGCTTTCTGGATTCTAACATGTGGCAAAATCTGGTGGAATGTAAGGTTAGGCAAGTTTGATTAACTTAGGCGAGTGATTGATTCAAGCCACACCTTAGGCAAGCCACAGTAAGGCCCCACATGACATACACACAAAAAATGTGGCAAGATTCCCTTAGGCTTGCCAACTTGTTTCTCTCGTTTTGAAGAACTAATAACTTTGCCTAAGCTTAGTTGTGGCAAAGTTAGGGTCTGTTTGATTCAAAGGATTTTCATAGGATCTTTGAAGGATTAGAATCCTTAGGAATTTTTCCTACGTTGGTCGTTTATTCGTAGGATTGAATCATGTAGAATATTTTCCTAAGGATTCATTTGTACTACGTTTTACAGGAATTCTAACATGCACTCCAACCTCTTGAAACAAATCCTTTGTTTTTCATCTGACACAATCAAACAAACTCAAATCCTATAGGGATCCGATGAACATGCCATTCCAATCCTACTTTTTTCCTATTCCTGTGTTTCTGCAATCCTATGAATCAAAGAGGCCCTTAGTCATGAATTAAGTTCAACCATGGATTCTTCTAGATTATACATGTGGCAGAATCTGGTGGATTATATCCAACGACTAGTAGTGCTCGGATTTTCCATCTTTGTACCATCGGATTGGCTTCATCCAACGACCGACTTTCAAAGTTTTTCACACACTATATAGGGGGTATAGATATAGATGTGCCGGTCCATTGCAATGGATCCAAAGTATATATATCTATTTAGTGGAGTGCACTCTAAACACATTATCTATTTATTTTTCTCTAACCTTCCGTAGCCATGCAACCAAGCCACATAAGCTTCATGGGTGCCCCCCACATCATATTATTCGTACTACGTTGATTGAAAAAAAGATAAATCACCCAAAACAAGATCTTCCCGTTTTTTGTTCCTACGATGTTGTGCCGTGCACGTACCTACTAGTTGTATAGTGGTAGTACTAGTAATATAGTATTAGGAGTACAAACTTGGTACTAGTAGGAGTAGTACTAGTACGGAATGCTCCTACTCTATCAATGAGCCCCGTCTGACACCAAATTTCTTGGCTTCCATGCTACAGCTAGATCTTCCCCTCGTTTCGGTTTTCCAACCCGGCGGCGGGCGAGGTGTCGGTTTGCTCAACTACGATCCCACATGAAAGTGAAAATGCTAGGCAACACGCCTTCCCTAAGCTATGTGTCGTGCCAGACGGGCCGTGTTGTACTCCCGATTCCCGGGCGTGTGGGGGTGCGACACGAACGCGGCAGGCCTTTTCCTTTTACCAGCAATGTGCCCGTGCGTTGCGATGGATCCAAAGTTGTAGAATAGTAGTATTTGTTCACAAACTTGAAATAAATCACTATTGTTTTGATATACTCCTAATATATTACTCCCTCCGTACCTAAATATTTGTCTTTTTTGAGATTTTAAATGGACTATCACATACGGATTATATAGACATATTCTAGTGTTTCTAGCAAGATGACTGCGCGTTGTAAGCACAACTTATAAATTGACGGATGGAGTACTAGTTACAGTGATGCATATAATTAAGCAAAGGGATCGCACATGTCGGTATTCACTGGAACGAGAATGCAACAGCACAATAAGAATTAAGGCCACGATGATGCGATCACAGTGGTGGTTACAGAAGGCAAGAAGAAAGATGGATCCACGAACGTACGACCTCCTCCTCCTCCTCAACTTAGTGCGCCGGGCCACCGACCGACGGCTAAGGAGCGACGGCTTTTGTGGCGAGGTCGAGGTGCTTCTCAGCAAAGGCATCCAAGGCTTCAAGCTGGTTGAGGAAGGCCAATGTCGTAGCGTCCTCACTGGCCTTGTAGATACCTATGTACACGATTTCCTCGTACATGTGGATGTGTAGGTCGACGAATTCTTGCAGGGCGAGGTGCCTCGCGGCGAGCGCGACCTCCAGGTGGACATTCTTCATGGCATCGGCGGGCAGTCGCAGGGCCACCAGTGCTTGAAAGAGGTTCCGGCCATGGAGGCCGATTAGGGTGGCAGGCAATGAGGAGCCCGGGCGCGCGGGCTGGAGGAGTACGGCGATGTCGTCCGCGAGCTTCTTGAGGACGGTGAACTTGTTGCTGGTGGCAACGATCATCTGGTCCAACTGAGAGTCGTAGTTGGCGTCGAAGGTGGCCATCCACCAGCCAGTCTCCAACACCGTCTGGAGACGATCCTCGGCGCCATGCCGCAGGCCGGCGTCGTGGACCATCTGGCGCAGCCGTGGCCGCTCATGAGCATCGCCGCCATGGGTCTGGAGTGAGCTCTTTTGCGCTTAGTGTAGGTGCTTAGGCAAATGCTTAGGTGCGTACGATGTGGTAGATGCATTGGAATGGAGGGGCGCCTTTATATGAGGGCAATGAGGGCAAACTGCGTTGCATTCACATCGTGCAGCCTCTTTTCCTGCACCTCCTCCCATTACTTCCCTCATGCATTAATTGAAGGAGGATGCATTGGCCGTTCAACATATCGGGAACCGCTACTCCCTCTGTTGGTGTCAAAACCGGCGGATCTCGGGTAGGGGGTCCCAAACTGTGTGTCTAGGCCGGATGGTAACAGGTGGCAGGGGACACGATGATTTACCCAGGTTTGGGCCCTCTTGATGGAGGTAAAACCCTACGTCCTGCTTGATTAATATTGATGATATAGGTAGTACAAGAGTAGATCTACCACGAGATCAGAGAGGCTAAACCCTAGAAGCTAGCCTATGGTATGATTGTATATTGTGATTGTTGTCCTATGGACTAAAACCCTTCGGTTTATATAGACACCGGAAAGGGTTAGGGTTACACAAGGTCGGTTACAAAGGAGAAGATATCCATATAGGTATTCCCTAGCTTGCCTTCCACGCCAAGTAGAGTCCCATCCGGACACGAGACGAAGTCTTCAATCTTGTATCTTCATAGTCTAATAGTCCGGCCAATGGAGATAGTCCGGCTATCCGGAGACCCCCTAATCCAGGACTCCCTCAGTAGCCCCTGAACCAGGCTTCAATGACGATGAGTCCGGCGCGCAGTATTGTCTTTGGCATTGCAAGGCGGGTTCCTTCTCCGAATACATCACAGAAGAGCTTGAAAACGAGGATAGTGTCCGACCCTGGAAATTAAGTTCCACATTCCACCACAGAGAGAATAATATTTTTGCAGATCTAACTTGCTGGCTTGTTTTGGTAGCATGACGTTATGTCATGGCCCGGTGATTATTCAAACCGTTCCTTTTAACCAGCCCCGCACATAACGCGAGGCAGTTTTTGGACACGTCTTGTCAAAGCAGAGATCGTGTCCCCTTATTATGGGATTCTCATCAATACGGGTCTGGGTAACCCAACCGCGCCATCAATTGCGGCGCTTGGGGGATAAGAGAGTTTTACCAGGCAAGTGGGGACGCTTAGTTTCGTCCGCCCATATAAAGGGATAAGGATTCACCTTTCTATCCACGCCTTCTTCCTCCTTTGCTCATCCGTTTTTGCACACTCGAGCCCTAGCGCCCAAGTCCTCACTTCCACCTCAACCTTCTCCAACCATGTCTGGAGCGGGAGGCAAGTGGATGGTCTCCACCGTCACGGAGGGAGACATCAAGAAACTGAGGAGAGCCGGATACCTACCCGACGACATCACGCACCGGCTCCCAGATGAGGGGCAGCTCATCCCCACCCCCAGGCCCCACGAGAGGGTGGTATTCCTCACCCATTTCCTCCGCGGACTGGGATTCCCTCTTCATCCCTTCGTCCGGGGGCTCATGTTCTATTACGGCCTGGATTTCCATGATCTGGCCCCGAACTTCATCCTCAACATCTCGGCGTTTATCGTCGTGTGCGAGGCCTTCCTCTGCATCAAGCCCCACTTCGGCTTATGGCTGAAGACCTTCAATGTCAAGCCGAAGGTGGTGGGCGGCCGCCAGGCGGAGTGCGGAGGCGCCATGGTGGGCAAGATGCCCAACATAACATGGCTCGAGGGCTCCTTTGTGGAAACCATAAAGGGGTGGCAATCGGGGTGGTTCTATATCACCGAGCCGTGCGACCCCGCATGGGCAGCAGCCCTCGAGTTCCGATCTGGCATCCCCACGCGGCTCACCTCCTGGAAAGAGAAGGGCCTGTCCTGGGGTAGTTTGAAGGAGCTGACCAGACTCCAAACATGTATTCAAAACATGTTGGACAAGAAGCTCAAGCTTGTCAACATAGTCCAGGTTATGCTCATCCGCCGGATACTCCCGTGCCAACAACGGGAGTTCACCTTGTGGGGATTCAATCCGGTGCAACACCGAACTCTGAACAGGCTCTTCGACACGACTCATGAAGACGCCTGGAGGGTGCTGTTCAAAAGTGCCGAGGTCCCTCCCCCTATTACTAAGGACCGCGGATTCAGCGCGAAGCGCCAAGCCAGTGCGGTAAGCTGCTTTACCTTTCACAGGATAATCATCTTTTATATAGATTGACTTTATGCGGGATCTAAACTCCCGTACCTTTGACAGGACTGGCAGAAGATGGCCGGCCATATCGACTGTCCGGCTGCTTTGCCCGAAGGCCCCGCTGACGCTCTTCTGGCGAAGATGTGGACTCCGGCCCCTTACAAGGTGCCGGAGAAGACCAAGAAGGCCAAGGGCGCTCGAAAGAGTTCCCGATGCCAGGCGTCGTCGGACTCACCGTCCGATGACTCTACGGCGCACTCCTCCCCCAAAGATGAGGAGGAAGAAGAAGAAGATGCTCCCCCACCGACTGGGGGAGACAAGAAAAGGAAGGGCGCCCCAACCGGGGAGGCCGGAGGGTCCAAGAAGGGAAGGACTCTCCTTCCGGACAGTTCCACCGCCACCGACGAAGGCGAAGACGAGTGGTTGCCCAGGGTCAAGCCCCCGGGGAGATCGTAAGTATTCGGATACCAGAGTAACTCATGGGATTCCATTGTCGCACTGCTTTCCTTAATTGCCGAACATAATTATGCAGGCCGCCCCGAGCCAATATCGAGGTATCATCGGATGGCTCCCTGGGCTCGTTGGACATGGATAGCGATCCAGTTCCGACCGCCACCTCCCCTCTTCCTACCGACGATGCCAAGGTGTTGTCTCAAGAGGCACCGGATCGAGGGGAGACAGTCCCGGAGGCACCTCAAGGCGACCTTCCGGACTCCGGGAGCCGAGGGGACGGGGCCCCCGAGAGCTCTGAGTTCGGCCCTCAGCCAAACACCGCGCCAGACCCTCCAGCGGTTCCGAGCTCGGGCAGGCGGTCTCCTTCTAAGAGGAGCAAGACGCCTGTGCCGGTGACCTCTGTCCATCCAGAGGCGTCGGACAATCTGCTGGAAGCGCTTCGCAGCGCTTCCATCGACGGGAGCACCGCACTATCATGAGTGCGGTCATCCAGAAGGTTCAGTCCGCCAAGAGCGGATTGACTGAAGCAGCCTGTGCCAGCCTTCTAACAGGCTTCGAGGTAGGTGTTTTAAAATGTAGTAGAAATATTACCGCATAGACAATAGCCCCTGATGCTTTGTTCGGTGTTCAAAAAGAAAAACCGAACAGAGGATCAAATAATACCGCAGGAGTCTAACATAAGTATGTCGATATGCGTATACAGGCTTCGCTGCCGGCGTCCGCCGCACTGACTGCGGGGGTCGCCGTGCTGAAGCAGGACCTCGAGGGGTCCAAGAAGGAGCTCGGCCTTGCCAAGAGGCAGCTCGAGGAGAACAAGGGTAAGTAATACCCCGTCTATAGATATTTATATATAAAAAAGGACGTGATTGCAAAATGACAGGATCATTGTATGTTTGCCAGGGGCCACGACTGAGGTGGCACCCTGAAGCAAGCGCTGACCAAGGCCGAAGATACAGCGGCCTAGGAGCGCACCGAGCGAGAGAAGCACGAGGCTCGGGTGGGCGAGGTGCAGCAAGAGCTCCAGGCTCTCGTGACGAAGCACGAGGCGTTGGAGCTTGACTGGAAGACGCGAGAGTCTGAGCTTGCCACAGCCCGTGAGAGCGCAAAGAGTGCCAAGGCCGAGGCCCAAAAGGCCCTTCAGGAGATCGACGCGATGAAGAAGATAGCGGCGGGTAAGGATTTCTATATGAAAATCAAGCATGTAAAAGGAAATTACCAATTACTTACCCGGATCCAGAGCTCTTCAGGAGCATTCGCAGATTTGCCCCGCAGTGTGTCCGATGCCGCACAATTTTACCAGGCCGAGGACGGAAGCTCGATGGAGAAGCTGTTCTGGTCTCAGTATGCTGAGGCCGAACATCTGGTGCCGATGAGCGACCAGCTGAAGCAGATGGTCGGGCTACATAAGGCGGCGAATCAGGCCATGAAAGGCTTTATAGTCCGGTTGTGGCCTGGCGACGCCCTTCCAAACAGTTTCATCGGCCTCGTGAGGTGGCTTGTGGATGCCTGCCCACGGCTGGAGGTCGTTAAGCGATCCGTCTGCATTGAAGGTGCACGCCGGGCTTTCGCCCATGTAAAAATGCAGTGGGTCAAGCTAGACACCATGAAGCTGATCAAGGAGGGGCCGCCGGAGGGCAAGGAGCACCGCCACCCCGAGATGTACTACGAGGGTGTTCTGCCGGGTGCCCGTCTTATCGCGGATGAGTGCTCAAAAGATGTAATATTTGAATGAGACTTGCTCGTTTTATCCTGTATGTATGAAAACTTGTTTCATATGCGCCATGCAACGCTTGTTGGAATTTAAAATATTACCTTATGTTTGGCTGTTTATCCAATCTAAGAGATGGCTAGTCCTCGGCTTCTGCCCCCATGCCACGAGTTCTGGGGTGTTCGGGATAAACCTGAGCACTTTTGTTCCCATGTTTGGGTCCTTCGAGGGAGGTGCTCAGCACAACGAACAAAGCAACCGGACTAATAATGCTTTATCACTCTCACTTAGCCATAGAATTCTATAATTTTAAATTTCGGCGAAGCCCCTGGTATTCGGAAGGCCGAATTCAGGGCGCGATACACGCCTGTAAGCCGGACAGGGCCGACCACTCGCTCTAAGCGGCATAAGTCTTTAGGGACTCAAAAAACCTTGCCGAACAGCAACCAGTCTCTCGCCTTATCATGACAGTCAGTTTTAGCTTTCTCTACTGAGGTGCTCAGCCCGACAGAACTGGGGCACAATCGCAGTAGTTCTCCTAGCGCTACCTTAGCCGATAGAGCGGAACGTAAGGTACCAAAACATAGGAGCCTGGCAAACCCAACATTTGACCAAAGACATGATTCGGAGCTGATGCATATAATGCTATAAGTTCGGGGTGCCGCACTTGTGAAAGTGTTCGGACTTTTCACACCGCATTGTGGGGTACGTAAGCCCCTTGTGTATTGGCCGTACCAAATTGTACGGTTGCAAGGCGTCATTAGTGAACACGTAGATATATATATATATATATATAACAAGAATGCAATAATAGTCGTAATGTCATGCATTATTTATTGAAAAATTGCATTGAAGCAGAGTGATACAGATAGTGCGATAAGCAAAGAGTAGGACTATGTCCCTCCTAAGGGTAAGCTGAGGAATGATATGAAATCGAATATTTCACTCGTTACTGAAATCAACCTGGGAATTCCGTGGTATAACGTAGTTGTCTGCCTCCTTGGTTGCTGCATCATGTGTTCGACAATAGTTCTACCGGACAGTGTTTCCAGAGATTAAGGTCCTGAAAGAAAAAGAGAAATAACCAAACGGGAAGCCCCTAGTGCGGTTTAGGCCGCGTCTTGGGGCGTGCCGCAATTGTGCCCCCTCCCCACCTGTGCCCATGGTATTTTTAATGCGTAGTTATGTACGCGCGGTACGAGTTTCGCCGCTGGGCTGGGATTGGGGTGGACGCCGTATTGCTACACGAGCTCAGACCGCGCCAGGCGGTCTATTTGCCGATTTCCCCGAGCGCGCTTGAAGGTGTCCGGGCTTTGAAACGCCGAACTGGTTGATTGCCTTGAGAGGCTGCTTTGCGCTTCTGCTGCGAGGGCCGCGGTGTGCTCCTCTGTTCGGAGAGAGCGCTCTGTGTTTCCATTGACTGCAATAACTCCACGAGGTCCTGGCATCTTGAGCTTGAGGTATGCATAATGCGGTACCGCATTGAATCTAGAAAATGCGGTTCGCCCGAGCAGCGCGTGATAACCACTACGGAACGGGACTATATCAAAGATTAACTCTTCGCTTCGAAAGTTATCCAGGGATCCGAAGACCACTTCCAGTGTAATTGAGCCTGTGCAATGGGCCTCTACGCCTGGAGTGACGCCCTTAAAGGTCGTTTTTGTGGGTTTGATCCTTGAGGGGTCTATACCCATTTTGCGCACTGTGTCCTGATAAAGCAGGTTCAGGCTGCTGCCGCTGTCCATAAGGACTCGAGTGAGGTGAAATCCGTCGATGATTGGGTCTAGGACCAGTGCGGCATATCCGCCATGACGGATACTAGTGGGGTGGTCCCTGCGATCGAAGGTGATCGGGCAGGAGGACCAAGGGTTGAACTTTGGGGCGACTGGCTCCAACGCATATACGTCCCTGAGCGCACGCTTCCGCTCCCTCTTGGGAATGTGGGTTGCGTATATCATGTTCACCGTCCGCACTTGCGGGGGAAACCTCTTCTGTCCTCCAGTGTGCGGCTGCCGGGATTCCTCCTCGTAATCGCTATGCGGCCCCTTGTCCTTGTTTTTGGCAATTAACTTGCCAGCCTGCTTGAACACCCAACAATCCCTGTTGGTGTGATTGGCTGTCTTGTCTGGGGTGCCGTGTATTTGACATGAGCGATCGAGTATACGGTCCAAGCTGGACGAACCCGGCATACTTTGTTTGAATGGCTTTTTCCGCTGACCGGTTTTAGAGCCTTTGAATCCGGCATTGACTGCCGTATCCTCAGTATTTTCGCTGGTAATACGACTCTTATGCTTGTTGCGATGTGACCTGCTATTGCCGTCCTTGGTGTCTGAGGTACCATGGTTCTTTGATAAGTTATTACTACGAGCCAGCCAGCTGTCTTCTCCCGCACAAAAGCGGGTCATGAGCGTCGTGAGAGCTGCCATAGATTTCGGCTTTTCCTGACCAAGGTGCCGGGCTAGCCACTCGTCTCGGATGTTGTGTTTGAAAGCCGCTAAGGCTTCCGCATCCGGACAATCAACGATTTGATTTTTCTTTGTAAGGAACCGAGTCTAGAATTGCCTGGCCGACTCTTCTGGCTGCTGAATTATGTGACTTAAATCATCGGCGTCTCGTGGTCGCACATAAGTGCCCTGAAAGTTGTTGAGGAATGCGGCTTCCAGATCTTCCCAACAGCTAATGGAGTCCGCTGGCAAGCTGTTAAGCCAATGCCGTGCTAGTCCTTTGAGCCTTAGTGGGAGGTATTTGATGGCGTGTAAGTCATCACCGCATGCCATGTGGATGTGGAGGAGGAAGTCCTCAATCCATACTGCGGGATCTGTTGTGCCGTCGTATGATTCAATATTTACAGGTTTGAAACCTTCTGGGAATCGCGACGCAGCTCGAATGGGACTTGCCCGCTGTGTTCGGCCCGGCCGGATTTGCTTCTGTATCCGGCGTGACGTTTGTCGTCTCGTAGAGTGGTGCGCCCTCATGATCCGTAGATCGATCTTGAATGCTTTGCCTTGTCCTCCAATATGTTTCGCAGGTCTAGCGTATCTCCCCATGCCTTTTTATTTAAATGGCGTTGGGGTGGAGGCTGAGCTTTTGGCTGGAATGCCTCTCTATCGCGGCCACGAGGTGGCCGATCAGCCGTATCATACGCTTCTTCCTTCAGTCGGGGTAGTAACCTGCGCCTTGGGTAACTCTTGGAGGGGCGCTCGAGTTTATATTCCTCGGCCGCGAGGACTTCAGTCCATTTGTCAGCTAGCAGATCTTGATCAGCTTGAAGCTGCTGCTGCTTTTCCTTCAGGCTATTTGCCGTGGCCATAAGCCAGCGCTTAAAGTGCTCTTGTTCGACGGGATCCTCTGGGACGGCGAATTCATCATCGCCGAGGCTTGCCTCGTCTTAGGAGGGGGGGATGTAATTGTCATCCTCCTCCTCTCCATCTGCAGCTCTCTCGGGAGAGCTGGCTCCTTCATCCTCCTGCTCTAAATCTTGCTGGAGGGGATTGTTGTTGTCTTTGGCACTATCTGGAGTATTATTATCTCCTGTGCCGGTATCACCACTTTTGCTTTGGCGGGACTTAGAGCGGCACCGCTGGCGTCGGCACTTGGGTTGCTTCTTGGAGGGGTCATCCTCCGCTATCTCGTCGCCATTGCCTTCATTGGGTGTATCCACCATGTATATGTCATATGACGAGGTGGCTTTCCAGTGCCCTATAGGCGCTGGTTCATGTTCGTCCATACCGTCGATGTCTTCGGAGTCGAAGTCGAGCATGTCGGTTAAATCATCGATAGTGGCTACAAAGTGGGTGGTGGATGGGCGTCGAATTTGTTCGTCGTCCGCATCCCAATCCTGTTGGCCATGATCCGGCCAGGGCTCTCCTGACAAAGAGAGAGACCTTAGTGAATTCAGAATGTCACCGAAGGGCGAGTGCTGAAAGATATCCGCGGCGGTGAATTCCATGATCGGCGCCCAATCGGATTCGATTGGCAGGGGCGCGGGCGGTTCGGAGTCAGAAAAAGAGTCCGGCACCTTGGAGTCATGGGCTGCGCAGAGGATTATGCTGGTGTTCGGCTCGATCGCCGTTGAGACTGCAGCCCCTGAAGCGGTGTCTAACCACCCGTCCTCGATTGGCGCAGTTGGCTCCGAACTAAGGGTCGGAGCTGATGCAGGCGCGGCCTTCGGGGTACTGTTCGACGGCAGAGCTAGGTCATACCCATCGCGACAATGCGGCGTGCCCGGCTGTGGCTCGAATCCGTAGAAAATCAAGTCTCCGCGGATGTCGGCCCTGCAGTTCAAACTTCCTAATCTGATCCGATGGCCAGGGGCGTAGCTTTCAATCTTCTCCGGATGGCCAAGCGAATTAGCCCGCAGTGCAAAGCCGCCGAATACGAAGATCTGTCCGGGGAGAAAAGTCTCACCCTGGACCACATCGCTACCGATGATAGTAGGAGCCATCAAGCCTAACGGCGACGACACAGAGGAACTCTCAATGAAAGCACCAATGTCGGTGTCAAAACCGGCGGATCTCGGGTAGGGGGTCCCGAACTGTGTGTCTAGGCCAGATGGTAACAGGAGGCAGGGGACACGATGTTTTACCCAGGTTCGGGCCCTCTTGATGGAGGTAAAACCCTACGTCCTGCTTGATTAATATTGATGATATAGGTAGTACAAGAGTAGATTTACCACAAGATCAGAGAGGTTAAACCCTAGAAGCTAGCCTATGGTATGATTGTATATTGTGATTGTTGTCCTACAGACTAAAACCCTTCGGTTTATATAGACACCGGAAAGGGTTAGGGTTACACAAGGTCGGTTACAAAGGAGGAGATAGTCCGGCTGTCCGGAGACCCCCTAATACAGGTGTCCTGTATTAGGGGGTTTCTGGACAGCCGGACTATCTCCATTGGCCGGACTGTTAGACTATGAAGATACAAGATTGAAGACTTCGTCTCGTGTCTAGATGGGACTCTACTTGGCGTGGAAGGCAAGCTAGGCAATACGTATATGGATATCTCCTCCTTTGTAACCAACCTTGTGTAACCCTAACCCTCTCCGGTGTCTATATAAACCGAAGGGTTTTAGTCGGTAGGACGACAATCACAACATACAATCATACCATAGGCTAGCTTCTAGGGTTTAGCCTCTCTGATCTCGTGGTAGATCTACTCTTATACTACCCATATCATCAATATTAATCAAGCAGGACGTGCGGTTTTACCTCCATCAAGAGGGCCCAAACCTGGGTAAAACTTCGTGTCCCCTGCCTCCTGTTACCATCCGGCCTAGACGCACAGTTCGGGACCCCCTACCCAAGATCCGCTGGTTTTGACACCGACATTGGTGCTTTCATTGAGAGTTCCTCTGTGTCGTCGCCGTTAGGCTTGATGGCTCCTACTATCATCGATAGCGATGCGGTCCAGGGTGAGACTTTTCTCCTCGGACAGAACTTCGTATTCGGCGGCTTTGCACTGCGGGCTAATTCGCTTGGCCATTTGGAGCAGATTGAAAGCTACGCCCCTGGCCATCAGGTCAGATTTAGAACTTTGAACTACACGGCCGACATCCGTGGAGACTTGATCTTTGACGGATTCGAGCCACAGCCGGGCGCGCCGCACTGTCGCGATGGGTATGACCTAGCTCTGCCACCGAACAGTACCCCAGAAGCCACGCCCGCATCGGCTCTGACCTTTAGTTCGGAGCCAACTGCGCCAGTCGAGGACGGGTGGTTAGACACCGTCCCAGGGGCTGCAGTCTCAATGGCGACCGAGCCGAACACCAGCATAATCCTCTGCGCAGCCCGTGACTCCAAGGTGCCGGACTCTTTTTCTGACTCCGAACCGCCCGCGCCCCTGCCAATTAAATCCGATTGGGCGCCGATCATGGAATTCACTGCCGCGGATACCTTTCAGCACTCGCCCTTCGACGACGTTTTGAATTCAGTAAGGTCTCTCTCTTTGTCAGGAGAGCCCTGGCCGGATTATGGCCAACAGGATTGGGATTCGGACGACGAAGAAATTCGATGCCCACCCACCACCCACTTAATAGCCACTGTCGATGACTCAACCGACATGCTCGACTTCGACTCCGAAGACATCGACGGTATGGACGACGATGCGGGAGGCGAAGAGGAACCACTGCCCACAGGGCGCTGGACGTCCACTTCATCATATGACGTATGCATGGTGGACACACCAAAAGAAGATGACGACAAGGATCGGAAGGACGCACCGAAGGCTTGTTCCCTCGAGAAGCAGTCAAAGCGGCGGCGCAAGCGCCGCCCCTAATCCCGCCTCGGCAGAAATAACGATCACACAGACCCAGCATTGGAGCAGGGCGAACTACTGCCGGACCACGGCAATCCAGGGAATCAAACCAAACAAACCAATTCTGTCCAAGATAATAGTCCGGACGACATAACGCCGGACAGGCACCCAGAGCAGCAGAATGCCCGTCAAAGGCTTGTTGCCACTGTGAGGAGTCTGAAAAAGCAAAAGCAAAGGCTCAAGGCGGCACAAGACACACTCCAAATCAGATGGAGTAAAGTACTCAACACAGCAGCAAGGTACGACGACAATCGCCCCACCAAGAGCTACCCAAAGCAGAAGTTGCTACCTGAATTCGATGAGGAGGCCTCAGACCCCCCATAACCAAATATCAAAGCAGCCACCTGGCCGGATAGACGACCTCACGGCCAACATCGAGCGGCAAACAACGCCACTCACAAGCCAATACGCGATCCACGCGAGGGCTCGCACCAAAAGGACGGCGCAACCAGATCCATCTATGGACCACGCAAGCGTGCCCCAGCATACAATGTAACACAACAAACATCCGAACAACGCGGTACACCCAGATACAGGGGTGCCGCACACCCCCTATGTTTCAGAGATGAGGTGCTGGACCATGAATTTCCAGAGGGATTTAAACCCGTAAACATAGAGGCATACGACGGAACAACAGACCCTGGGGTCTGGATTGAGGATTATATCCTCCATATCCATATGGCTCGAGGAGATGATCTCCACGCCATCAAGTACTTACCCCTCAAGCTCAAAGGGCCAACTCGTCATTGGCTTAAAGGCCTCACCGAAAACTCCATTGGAAGCTGGGAAGAGCTAGAAGACGCTTTTCGGGCCAATTTTCAAGGAACTTATGTCCGACTGAGGGAGTCCTGGATTAGGGGGTCTCCGGATAGCCGGACTATACCCTCGGTCGGACTCCTGGACTATGAAGATACAAGATTGAAGACTTCGTCCCGTTTCTGGAAGGGACTTTCCTTGGCGTGGAAGGCAAGCTTGGCGATACGGATATGTAGATCTCCTGCCATTGTAACCGACTCTGTGTAACCCTAGCCCTCTCCGGTGTCTATATAAACCGGAGGGTTTTAGTCCATAGGACGAACAACAATCATACCATAGGCTAGCTTCTAGGGTTTAGCCTCTTTGATCTCGTGGTAGATCTACTCTTGTACTACCCATATTATCAATATTAATCAAGCAGGACGTAGGGTTTTACCTCCATCAAGAGGGCCCGAACCTGGGTAAAACATCATGTCCCCTACCTCCTGTTACCATCCGCCTAGACGCATAGTTCGGGACCCCCTACCCGAGATCCTCCGGTTTTGACACCGACATTGGTGCTTTCATTGAGAGTTCCTCTGTGTCGTCACTTTTAGGCCCGATGGCTTCTCCGATCATCAACAACGATGTGATCCAGGGTGAGAATTTTCTCCCTGGACAGATCTTCGTATTCGGCGGCTTTGCACTGCGGGCCAATTCGCTTGGTCATCTGGAGCAGATCGAAAGCTACGCCCCTGGCCATCAGGTCAGATTTGGAAGTTTGAGCTACACGGCCGACCTCCGCGGAGACTTGATCTTCGACGGATTCGAGCCACAGCCGAGCGCGCCGCACTGTCACGATGGGCATGATCTAGCTCTGCCACCGAACAGTGCCCTGGAGGCTGCATCCGCATCAGCTCCGGCCCCTAATTCGGAGCCAACTGCGCCAATCGAGGATGGGTGGTTGGACACTGCCTCGGGGGCTGCAATCTCTACGGCGATCGAGCCGAACACCAGCCCTATTCTCTGTGAAGCCCGTGACTCCAAGGAGCCGGACTCTTCTCCTGACTCCGAGCCCTCCGCGCCCCTACGGATCGAACCTAATTGGGCGCCGATCATGGATTTCACCGCCGCGGACATCTTTCAGCACTTGCCCTTCGGTGATATTCTAAATTCACTAAAGTCTCTCTCTTTATTAGGAGAGCCCTGGCCGGACTATGGTCAGCAAGGTTGGGATGCGGATGATGAAGAAATTCAAAGCCCACCCACCACCCACTTCGTAGCCACTGTCGATGATTTAACCGACATGCTCGACTTTGACTCCGAAGACATCGACGGTATGGACGCTGATGCAGGAGATGATCAAGAACCAGCGCCTATAGGGCACTGGAAAGCCACCTCGTCGTATGATATATACATGGTGGACACCCCAAAAGAAGGCAATGGCGATGGAATAGCGGAGCATGACCCCTCCAAGAAGCAGCCTAAGCGCCGGCGTCAGGGGCGCCGCTCTAAATCCCACCAAAGCAAAAACGGTGATTCCGGCATGGGAGATAATAACACCCCGGACAGTGCCGAAGACAACCACCTCCAGCAAGATTCAGCACAGGAGGATGGAGAAGCCAGCCCTCATAAGAGAGCAGCAGACAGAGAGGTCGAGGACGATAATTATATGCCTCCCTCCGAAGACGAGGCAAGCCTCGATGACGACGAATTTGTCATGCCAGAGGATCCTGTCAAACAAGAGCGTTTCAAACACAGGCTTATGGCCACGGCGAGCAGCCTCAAGAAAAAACAACAACAGCTTAGAGCTGATCAAGATTTGCTAGCCGACAGATGGACTGAAGTCCTTGCGGCCGAAGAGTATGAACTCGAACGCCCCTCCAAGAGCTACCCAAAGCGCAGGTTGCTACCCCAATTAGAGGAGGAAGCACCTAAACCTACATCACCAGCGCATGATGTGGTCGACCGGCCACCCCGTGGCCGCGACAGAGAGGCCTCTCGGCCCTCCACTCAAGCCGCACCCCGGTGCCGCTTAAAAAATACCAAGGAATGGGAAAACACGCCAGACCTGCGAGATATATTGGAAGAAAAGGCAAGGCAAACAAGATTGATCTAGGGATCGCGTGGGCGCCCCATGGCACGAGACGGTACTCATCACGCCGGATACAGTAAATCCGGCCAGGCCGAACACAGTAGACAAAGCTCGTTTGAGCTGCGTCGTGATATAGCCCAATACAGAGGCGCCGCACACCCACTATGCTTCACAAATGAAGTAATGGATCATCAAATCCCCGAGGGTTTCAAACCCGTGAACATCGAATCATACGATGGCACAATAGACCCTGCAGTATGGATCGAGGACTATCTCCTTCATATCCACATGGCCCGCGCTGATGACCTACACGCCATCAAATACCTCCCACTCAAGCTTAAAGGACCAGCTCGGCATTGGCTTAACAGCTTGCCAGCAGAATCAATTGGTTGTTGGGAGGACCTGGAAGCCGCATTCCTCGATAATTTCCAGGGCACTTATGTGCGACCACCAGGCGCCGATGACCTAAGCCACATCATTCAGCAGCCAGAGGAATCGGCCAGACAATTCTGGACACGGTTCCTAACCAAGAAAAATCAAGTCGTCGACTGTCCGGACGCAGAGGCCCTAGCAGCCTTCAAGCATAACATCCGCGACGAGTGGCTTGCACGGCACCTAGGACAGGAAAAGCCGAAATCTATGGCAGCCCTCACGACACTTATGACCCGCTTTTGCGCGGGAGAAGACAGCTGGCTAGCTCGCAGCAATAACATGACCAAGAGCCCTAGTAATTCGGATACCAAGGACAGTAGTGGCAGGTCGTGTCGCAACAAGCAAAGGCGCCACATTAACGGCGACAATGCTGAGGATACGGCAGTTAATGCCGGATTCAGAGGCTCTAAACCCGGTCAGCGAAAAAAGCCATTCAAAAGAAATACTCCGGGCCCGTCCAGTTTGGACCGAATACTCGACCGCTCATGCCAGATACATGGCACCCCCGAAAAACCAGCCAATCACACCAACAGGGATTGTTGGGTGTTCAAGCAGGCAAGCAAGTTAAATGCTGAAAGCAGAGACAAGGGGCTGCATAGCGATGATGAGGAGGAGCCCCGACCGTCGAACAATAGTGGACATAAAGGTTTCCCCCCACAAGTGCGGACGGTGAACATGATATACGCAACCCACATCCCCAAGAGGGAGTGGAAGCGTGCGCTAAGGGATGTATACGCGATGGAGCCAGTCGCCCCAAAGTTCAACCCATGGTCTTCATGCCCGATCACTTTTGATCGAAGGGACCACCCCACTAGCATCCGTCATGGCGGATTCGCCGCATTGGTTCTAGACCCAATTATTGACGGATTTCACCTCACTAGAGTCCTTATGGACGGCGGCATCAACCTGAACCTGCTTTACCAGGATACAGTGTGGAAAATGGGCATCGATCCCTCGAGGATTAAACCCACTAAAACGACCTTTAAAGGCGTCATACCAGGTGTAGAGGCCAACTGTACAGGCTCAGTTACACTTGAAGTGGTCTTCGGATCTCCGGATAATTTCCGAAGCAAGGAGTTAATCTTCGACATAATCCCGTTCCGCAGTGGCTATCACGCACTTCTCGGGCGAACCGCATTTTCCAAGTTCAATGCGGTGCTGCACTACGCATACCTCAAGCTCAAGATGCCAGGCCCTCGAGGAGTCATCACGTTCAATGGAAACACCGAACGCTCTCTCCGAATGGAGGAGCATACGGCGGCTATCACAGCAGAAGTACAAAGCAGCCTCTCAAGGCAATTCTCTAGTTCGGACATTAAACGTCTGGACACCGTCAAGCGCGCCCAGAGTAACCTACAACAAGACCGCCTGGCACGTTCCGAGCAAGCGTAGCAAGGCGGCCCCAACCCAAGCCCTCGCGAACTTGCGAAACCAGCATTGCGCATACATAACTGCGCTCTGGAAATACCATGGGCAAAGGGGGAGGGGCACCATCACGGCATGCCCGAAACACGGCTTAAACCGCACTAGGGGCTGCCGATTTCTTAATTTTCTCTTATTTTCAGGACTCCATTCTTCGGAAGGCTTGTCCGGCAGTACAATTGCCGCACAAACGATACAACCAGGGAAGCAGAAAGCTACGCCGCACTATGGAACTCTAAGGTGGTCTCTATAACAAGCAGTATACCTGTTTCACATACCATTCCGCAGCTCGCCCCTGGAAAGGACATGTTAAATAGTCCCATCTTTTGCTTATTGCACCATTTGTATCGTTCTGCTTTGATCGCAGCTTTTTTAAATAAACAATGCATAGCTTTTGTCTATTATTGCATTACTCTTTTTTACGAATATATGTTCATTAATGACATGTTGCACCCGTACACTTTGGTACGACCAATACGCCAGGGGCTTAAGTACCCCACAATACGGTGTGAGAAGTCCGAACACTTGCACAAGTGCGGCACCCCGAACTTATAGCATTATATGCATCGGCTCCGAATCATGTCTTGGGTCAATAGTTGGGTTTGCCCGGCTCCTATGTTTTGGTACCTTACGTTCCGTTATATCGGCTAAGGTAGCACTAGGAGAACTACTGCGATTGTGCCCCAGTTGAGCTGGGCTAAGCACCTCCGTAGAGAAAGCTAAAACTGACCGTCATGATGAGGTGAGAGCTGGTCGCTCTTCGAGAGGTTTTCGAGTCCCTAAAGACTTATGACGCTTAGAGCGAGGAGTCGGCTTTGTCTGGCCTAGGCGTGGATAGCGCCTCGAACTCGGTCTTCCGAACACTAGGGGCTTCGCCGAAATTTAAAATTATAGAATTCTATGGCTAAGTGAGAGTGTTCAAGCATTATAGTCTGATTGCCTTGTTCGTTGTGTTGAGCGCCTCCCTCGAAGGACCCAAGAATGGGAAAAAGAGCGCTCATGTTTATCCCGAACACCCCAACACTCGTGGCATGGGGGCAGAAGCCGACGACTCGCCATCTCTCAAATTTGATAAACGGCCGCACAGAAGGTAATATTTTAAATTCAAAAGCGTTGCTTAGCGCATATGAACAAGTTTTCAGCGTACAGGATCACAAATGCGAGTTTACTAAAAAATTACATCTTTGGAGCATTCATCCGCTATAAGGTGGGCACCCTTCAGGACGCCCTCATAATACGCTTCCGGGACGCGATGCTCCTTGCCCGGCGGCAACCCGTCCTTCACCAGCTTCTCTGCATCCATCATGCCCCAGTGCACTTTAGCACGGGCAAGCGCCCTACGGGCACCTTCGATGCAGACGGAGCGCTTGATTACTTCAAGCCGTGGACAGACATCCACCAGCCGCCTCACCAGCCCGAACTAGCTCCCAGGCAAAGCCTCTCCAGGCCAAAGCCGATCTATGAGGCCCTTTATGGCCTATTCGGCCATCTTGTGGAGCTCGACCATTTGCTTCAGCTGGTCGCTCAAAGGCACCAGGTGTCCGACCTCAGCATACTGAGACTAGAACACCTTCTCCGTCGAGATCCCCTCCTCGGATCGGTAGTAGGCGGCGGCATCAGACGCACTGCGGGGCAAATCTGCAAATGCCCCTGGAGAGCTCCAGACTCGGGTAAGTAACAAGTAATTCACTTTCACGTGCTTGCTTTGCATAATGAATGCCTTACCCGCCGCTATCTTCTTCATCGCTTCAATTTCTTGGAGGGCTTTCTGGGCTTCGGCCTTGGCAGACTTCGCGCTTTCGAGGGCTGCCGCAAGCTCGGACGCTTGCGTCTTTGAGTCAAGCTCCAAACTCTCGTGTTTTTTCACGAGAGCCTGGAGCTCTTTCTGCACCTCCTCCACCCGCGCCTCCTGCTTCTCTCTCTCTGTGCGCTCCGCGACCGCTCTGTTTTCGGCCTCAGACAATGCTTTCTTAAGGGTTGCCACCTCGGTCGTGGCCCCTATAATAGCACGTTGATCCTGTCATTTTTTGCAACCACATCTTCTCTATATACTTGCGCAAGGTATTACTTACCTTCCCTCTCCTCGAGTTGCCTCTTGGCATGGCCGAGCTCGTTCTTGGATCGCGTGAGGTTTTGCTTCAGCGTATCCACCTCTGCAGTCAATGCAGCGGAAGCCAGCAGCGAAGCCTGCATACGCATATTGACTTGATTATGTTAGACTCCTGCGAATGTTATTAGATCCTCTATTCGGCTTTTCTTTCCGAACGCCGAACAGAGCATCAGGGGCTACTATCTATGCGGTAATATTTTTACATATTCTTTACTTACCTCAAAGCCTGTTAGAAGGTTGGCACAGTCTTCAGTCAGTCCGCTCTTGGCGGACTGAACCTTCTGGATCACCGCACTCATAATAGTGCGGTGCTCCTCATCGATGGAGGCGCCGTTAAGCACCTCCAGCAAATTGTCTGGTGCCTCCGGTTGGACGGAGGTCACCGGCCCGGTAGGCTTGCTCCTCTTGGAAGGAGGCTGCCTACCGGAGTCCCGAACCGTTGAAGGTTCCGGCGCGGTGTCCGGCTCAAGGCCGGACTTGGAGCCCTTGGGGGTTCTATCCCCTTTACACCTGGAGTCCGGGAGGTCGCTTTGCGGCGCCTCCAGGACCACCTCCTCCTGGCTTGGAACCTGTTGGGACTCCACCTTGGCGTCGTCCGTAGGATGGGGGAAGGTAGCCGTCAGAAGCGAATTCACATCCGACGAATCCAGGGAGCCGCTCGACGATTCGTCGAGCCCGGCCTTGGGCGGACTGCATAGTCATATTCGGCGTAAGGAGGAGCTGTGCAAGAAAGGAACACTATGAATTGCTCTGGTGTCCGAATACTTACGATCTCGCCAGGGGCTTGGCCCTATGCGGCCACTCCTCTACGCCGTCGTCGGCGTTGGTGGAGTAGTCCGGAGGAATGGTTTTCCCCTTCTTGGACCCTTCGGCCTCCCCAGTTGGGGCGGCCTTCCTTTTCTTCCCTTCCCCCGCTGGAGGGGGAGAGGTCTCTTCTTCCTCCTCCTCGTCTTCATGGGAGGAGTGCGTCTTGGAGTCGTCAGATGATGAAACCGACACCTCCAGGCACCGGGCACTCTTTCGAGTCCCCGTGGCCTTCTTCTTGGCCTTCTTCCCCAGCACCACATAGGGTGCCGGAACCAGCAGCTTCGCCAAGCGAGCGTCCGCTGGGCCTTCGGGCAAAGGAGCCGCACAGTTGATCTGTCTGGACGTCTCCTGCCAATCCTGTCAAAGGTAAGGGAGCTTAGATCCCGCATGGAGTCAAACTATGAAAAACTAATACCCTGTAAAAGGTGAAAACAGCTTACCGCACTAGCGTGACGCTGCGTGCTGAATCCGCGATCCTCGGTAGCGGATGCGGGGGCCTCGGTGCCCTTGAAAAGCACCTTGCAGGCATCCTCGTACCTCGTGTCAAAGAGCCTGCTCAAAGTTTGGTGCTGCGCTGGGTCGAACTCCCACAGGTTGAAAGCCCGTTGTTGACACGGGAGGATCCGACGGATGAGCATAACCTGGACTACGTTGACAAGTTTGAGCTTCTTGTCCACCAGGGTCTGGACGCATGTTTGGAGTCCGGTCTGCTCTCCTTTTTTACCCCACGACAGGCCCGTCTCTTTCCAGGAGGTGAGCCACGTAGGGGGTCCGGATCGGAACTCGGGGGCTGCGACCCATTCAGGGTCGCGCGGCTCGGTGATGTAAACCCACCCCGATTGCCACCCCTTTAGGGTCTCCACAAAGGAGCCCTCGAGCCATAGGACGTTGGACATCTTGTCCACCATGGCGCCTCCGCACTCCGCCTGGGTGCCGCGCACCACCTTCGGCTTGACATTGAAACTCTTGAGCCATAGGCCGAAATGGGGGCGGATGCAGAGGAAAGCCTCGCACACGATGGTAAACGCCGAGATGTTGAGGACAAAGTTCGGGGCCAGATCATGGAAATCCAGGCCATAGTAGAACATGAGCCCCCGGACAAATGGGTGGAGAGGGAAGCCCAGTCCGTGGAGGAAATGGGGAAGGAACACCACCCTCTCTGGGGCCTAGGGGTGGGGATGAGCTGCCCCTCTTCGGGAAGCCGGTGCGCAATGTCGTTAGACAAGTATCCGGCCTTCCTCAGTCTTTTGATGTGTCCGTCCGTGACGGAGGAGACCATCCACTTGCCTCCCGCTCCGGACATGGCTGGAGAAGGTTGAGGTGGGGTGTGCGGACTTGGGCGCTGGAGCTCGAGTGCGCGGAAATGGATAGGCAAAGGAGGAAGAAGGCGTGGATGAAAAGGTGGGTCCTTATCCCCTTATATGTGCGGACGCGACTATGCGTCCCCACCAGGCTGGTAAAACTCGCTTATCTCCCAAGCGCCGTAATCAATGGCGCGGTTGGGTTACCCACGCCCGTATTGATGAGAATCCCGGAATAAGGGGACACGATCTCTGCTTTGACAATACGAGCCAAGGAAATCGCCTTGCTAAAACGCGTTGAGGTGGGACAGTAAAACAATTCGAATAAAGACTTGGCCGTGGTGTGATGTCACGCTACGGAATACATCAGCAGATTAGATTTGTGTAAATATTATTCTCTCTATGGCAATATGTGGAAACTTATTTTGCAGAGCCGGACACTACCTTTGTGTTCAAAATCTTCTATGAAGTACTTGGAGGAGGAACCCGCCTTGCAATGCCGAAGACAATCTGCGCACCGGACTCGTCGTCATTGAAGCCTGGTTCAGGGGCTACCGAGGGAGTCCTGGATTAGGGGGTGTCCGGATAGCCGGACTATACCTTCGGCCGAACTCCTGGACTATGAAGATACAAGATTGAAGACTTCGTCCCGTGTCCGGAAGGGACATTCCTTGGCGTGGAAGGCTAGCTTGGTGATACGGATATGTAGATCTCCTGCCATTGTAACCGACTGTGTGTAACCCTAGACCTCTCCGGTGTCTATATAAACCGGAGGGTTTTAGTCCTTAGGACGAACAACAATCATACCATAGGCTAGCTTCTAGGGTTTAGCCTCTTTAATCTCGTGGTAGATCTACTCTTGTACTACCCATATCATCAATATTAATCAAGCAGGACGTAGGGTTTTACCTCCATCAAGAGGGCCCGAACCTGGGTAAAACATCGTGTCCCCTGCCTCCTGTTACCATCCGCCTAGACGCACAGTTCGGGACCCCCTACCCGAGATCCGCCGGTTTTGACACCGACACCGACCTCCGGACGCGAATGATTTGAGCCATATAACTCAACAGCCCGGAGAGTCAGCCCAAAAACTTTGGAACATGTTTCTTACTAAAAAGAACCAAATTGTTGACTGTCCGGACACCGAAGCCTTGGCAGCTTTTAAGCATAGCGTCCGTGACAAATGGCTCACCAGACACCTCGGCCAAGAAAAGCCGAGAACGATGATAGCATTAACAAGCCTCATGACCCGCTTTTGCGCGGGTGAGGACAGCTGGCTAGCCAGATGCAGCACCAGCGACCCCAGTACATCTGAAGTTAGAGATGGAAACAGGAAATCACGGTGCAACGACAGTAACAAACGCCAGAATAAAGAAGACAACACGAAGAGCACGGCAGTAAACGCCGGATTCAAAAGCTCTCGGTCAGGTCAGCAAAAGCCGCCCTCTAAAGGCGCCAGAGGCGAACTGTCCAGCCTAAACAAAATTCTGGACCAAATATGTTAGATCCATAGCACCCTAGGTAAACCGGCTAATCATACTGACAAAGAATGTTGGGTCTTCAAGCAGTCCAGTAAGCTCAACGTCGTACACAAGGGGGATGATACACCAAGCGAAGACGAGGATGAGCCTCTCAAGCAAGACACTGGGGAACAAAAGAAATTTCCACCAGAAGTCAAAACAGTAAACGTGTTATATGTGATCATGGGAAGAAACAAAACGGCACTCCCAGAAAAATATGCCCAAGGGCCTATCACCACGGAGCCCTGCCACTGGTCGTCTCAACCGATCACTTTCGACCATCATGATTACTCAGCAAGTATCCGGCGTGCAGGATGGGCTGCCCTAGTATTAGACCCAATAATTGACGGATATCACTTCACACGAGTCTTGATGGACGGTGGCAGCAGTCTAAACCTGATATATCAGGATACAATCCGCGAAATGGGGATAGACCCAACAAAAATTTGCCATAGCAACACTACCTTCAAAGGAGTAACGCCAGACCCAGGGGCTCATTGCACGGGCTCCCTGCTACTAAAATTAATATTCGGCTTCCCCGATAACTTCCGCATCGAACATTTAACCTTCCACATCGCTCCGTTCCAAAGTGGCTATCAAGAACTACTCGGACGCGAAGCTTTCGCTCGCTTTAATGCAATACCACACTATGCTTCCCTCACACTCAAGATGCCCGGCCCACGTGGCATCATTACAGTACATGGAAGTATTAAGCGATCTTTGCGCGCCGAAGAGAGTGCGGCTGCCTTGGCAGCCGCACACTAAAAACGGCCTCACCAACTAAAGCATTTAACAGGTCGTCAAGACCTCGGACACGGTTAGACGAGTCCGGCACAGCTATATGTAATTCATACCGGATCAATGGTCACACCCCTATACAAGGGGCTCAACGCGCGCAGACAAGTGGCAGTTTTTACTCATCTTGAATTATACTTGGTTCCCTTAAAAACTATCCTTTGGCACAACAACTTTTTCACCTAAGTTCCTCTCTTTTACAGATGATCATCGTGCTACACCTGTCCAAGATACGGCACAATGGAGACATAGGCGCAGACGTGCAGCAGGGACCCGCTCCAAGGATTCTTTTTAGATTAAGACCCTGCGTAAACCTTTTTTACTGTCTCTTGTTGATACATATCCACCGAATTCTCAGCACAATTGAGGAGGATGCTGACGTCTTGGCATGTGGCCACGTCAGAATAATGCACGTACCTGGACACAAGGGGCTTCTTATGAAGGGCACTATTTAGGCCCGGTTTATACCATAAAGACCGAATACCTCAGGGAGTGTTCGGCGTTGCGAGTTTGGCCTTATATGCATCAGCTCTGAATCATTGTCTTTGGTCAAATGTTGGGTTTGCCCGGCTCCCGTGTTTTGGTGCCTTACGTTCCACTTTACCGGCTAAGGTAGCACCAGGAGAACTACTGCGATTGTGCCCTGGTTCATCCGGACGAGCACCTCAGTAGAGAGAGCCGAAAACTGACTGTCATGATATAGTGTGAGACTGGTCAACCACTCGGTGACCTATCGGAATGTTAGAATTCCTCCGCCTTAACGAAGGGCCGTTTTCCGGCCAGGCATGTACGCACCCCGCGATCGGGAGAGTGCGGAGCCACTAGGGGCTATCTAGTAGCTCCACTGTCAAACTCCTATGGCTAAGTGAAAGAGTTAAAGCATTATAGTCCGGTTGCCTCGCTCGCTACGCTATCACCTCCTTAATAGGACCAAGACGCTGTGTTAAGTGTGAACATGCGTTTTTTGCAAGCACCTCCACATTATATGCGTGGGGGTTGAAGCCGACGACTGCAATCTTTCAGGTTATACACATGTATACATAAACGGCCGCACAGGATGCATCATACTACTTTCAGGCAAAAGTATATACATAACCTTATAAAAACTTCATAAAAAGCATTGTGCTTACAATGAGAATACATATCACTCAAAAATAATACTTTTTGAGCACTGGGCCTCTATCAAACGAGCACCCTCAAGAACCTCCTCGAAATAGTGCTCGGCAGCCACCTGACCTATGGCCGAACCCTGCGCCGCAACAGTGGTAGCGTCCATCTCCGCCCAGTATGCTTTAACACGGGCAAGGGCCATCCGCGAGCCTTCTATGCACGCCGACCTCTTCATCGCATTAATCCGCAACACTGCATCAAGGAACTGCTGCACTAAGCTGAAATAGCTGTTCGGCTTTGGCCTTTCCGGCCATAGCTGATCCACAACAGACCTCATGGCGAGTCCGAACAACCTATTCAGTTCGGCCCATTCGGCTAGCTGGTCATTCAATGAAAGCGGACGCTCTGGAACGTGGAATTGTGTCCAGAACAGCTTGTCCACTTCACGATCTGTCTGACCTTGGAAGTACTTGGCCACATCGGCAGCGCTCACTGCCAAATCCATATATGCATCTGCCGAACTCCACAGCCGATCCAGAGTGGCATACCGTGGATCTCCGAACTTCCTCCGTAACATGAAGGGTTTCCCAGCCGCAATATCCCCGGCTTCCCGCAGCTCCTCCTTCTTCGCTCTCATAGTAGAACGGGTGTCTTTGTCCGCCGCCGGGGCCTTCTCAAGGTCCGTTGCCTTCGCTCGATTTTCTTTTTCAAGGACCCGGCAACGGTCGACAGTGTCTTTTAATTCTACGGCCATCTTGGCCATCTTCTCTTAGCTCTCGCAATGTGCGGCCTTCTCGGCTTTCAACTCTTCGGCCGCCTTCAAAGTAGTCGCATTACTAATCCTCGCTTGTTCCTTGGCTCGGGCAAGTTCCGCCCGCAAGGCTTCCACGGTGGCAGCACCATCTGCAGTCACAACATATTAAAGATATTGGCATTATGCTGCTCTTACTATGTGGCGTTCACCGGATAATAACACTTACCCTATGCCTCGTCAAGCCTCTTGTTAACAAGCTCGATGTCGGCATCTGCCGCATCCAGTTGCCATTTTAATTGGTCAAACTCATTAGTCCGGCTAGCCACCGGAGCTTCCACCACCTGCACATAGGGGCAATCTGGTTATTGCCTGGGAATATGATCCTCTGTTCGCCGACGTTCTCGACGACAACCAGAGTCTCAGGGGCTACTATCTACACAGGGCACGCCTAACATGTGCAGTACTATCACATATTATCTCACATACCTCAAAGCCTGTCAGTAGACTCATAAAGGCTTCATGTAATCCGCTTTCAGCGGACGAGATTCTCTCCATCACCGTACCCATCAGCATACGGTGCTCTTCTGAGATGGCCGCTCGCCCCACCAACTCCCTCAGAATGTCTGACCGCACACCAGACGGTGCCGGACTCTTTTGTATGCTCTTCGGGAGCCGGACACTGGGGACTTCGAGAGTCTACGGGATTACCTTCTGGCCTCACCGGATCCGGAGAGGCCCTCTGCGACGACATTTCGGGGTTGCCCGCTTCTGGAGCGGAGGAGTCCGGGGGAGGCGTTTGCCTCTCCATCATCTCTGGAAGAAGACCCCCCGAACACAAGCTCATTTGAGAGGGGCTAAGGCCCAAACTGCAAGATATATACGGTGGTTATTTTCTCAGAAGAAAAAGATAGCATACCCTTACTATTAAAATATTTTTGGATCACTTACGACTCGTTGGAGGGCTGATCCCCCCACGGACTTTGTGCGGCAAAAGCACCCCCCGAGGTAGGACCCTCTGTGGGAGACTTCTTCTCCCGCTTGGAGGCTTCGGCTTCCGGATCCTCGGAAGCAGTCCTTTACCTCCCCCGGTCGTCCTCCTTCGTGGAGACGCTCGTTCCCCTTGTTGGAACAAGCAGCGATGGGGGCCCGCGTCTGCCCGTATTATCGCCCGGTATCTTCCTTCAAGGGCTCCGGGCAAGGTGCGACCTCGAGCATCTTCTCCAATACCGGATTTTCCAAACCCTCAGGGAGGGGGGCCAAACACCGAATCATCTTCGCCTTTGTTAACCAGTCCTGGTCAAAAAGCAAACTCTCAGAAATAACTTCGAATAAAAGACAGTGTGTTCGGCTAGAGGATTTCTTACTTGTTCGGCGGCGCGGTTACTGCTCAGGCCCACGTCCTCGGTAATATCCAGACATTCCACTTGAGGTCCGAAGAATGACTTGTACATCTCCTCGTGCGTCAGGCCGAGGAAACTCTGAACGACACGTGGTCCCTCTGGGTTGAACTCCCACAAGCGAAGGGGCCGGCGTTTGCAAGGCTGGACTTGACGAACCAGCATAACTTGTATTACCACAACCAAATTAACATCTCCCTCGAAGAGATCTCGGATGCGGCTTTGCAGTATAGGCATGTCATTGGCTGGACCCCAGCTCAGACCCCTGCTAATCCATGACATCAGTTGTGGTGGGGGCCCAAGCGGAAAGCGGGGGCAGCCGTCCACTTGGCACTTCTGGGAGCCGTGATGTAAAACCACTCCCGTTGCCATAATTCGGACACCTCTAGAAAGGAACCTTTCGGCCATGGAGCTCCTGCCATCTTGCCTATTGATGCACCTCCGCACGCTGCAGGTTGCCCCTCAATCATCTTTGGCTTTACTTCAAAGGTCTTGAGCCACAGGCCGAAGTGAGGGGTAACGCGGAGGAAGGCCTCACACACGACAATAAATGTCGTGATGTGGAGAAAGGAGTCCAGAGCTAGATCGTGGAAATCTAGCCCGTAATAGAACATCAAACCCCTGACGAAAGGATGCATAGTAAGGCCTAGACCTCGGAGGAAATGGGAGACGAACACAACGCTCTCGTTGGGTTCGGGAGTAGGGATGATCTGCCGTCGAGCAGGTAGCTGATGCGAAACCTCGGTTGTCAGGTATCTGGCCTCCCTCAACTTCTTAATGTCCTCTTCCGTAACAGAGAAGGGCGTCCATCGGCCTTGAAGGATGGATCCGGACATGGTTGAAGATCCGGAGCACCTAACTTGGGCTTTGGGTGTTAGAACTCAACGCAGGGGAAGGGTTTGTTTGAGCACGAGAGGGAAAAAGCGAAAGCCTTGTTCCCTTATAAAGAGGGTGAATATCAAGCGTACTCTCCGTAGCCGTTTGGGACTTGCCTATAATCTAGGAGTCCTAGACACGGTTGGGTTACCCATGACCGCATTAATGAGAATCTCGTAATTAGGGGAACACGATCTCCGCTTCGGCAAGACGTGCCAAGAAACCGCCTCGCGTAATGTGTGGAGCTGGTTAAAAGAAACAGTTCGAATAATCACCCGGCCATGACATAACGTCATGTTGCCAAAACAAGCCAGCAAATTAGATCTGCGAAAATATTGTTCTCTCTACGGTGGAATGTGGAACTTATTTTGCAGGGTCGGACACTATCCTCGTATTCAAATTCTTCTGTGATGTATTCGGAGAAGGAACCCGCCTTGCAATGTCGAGGACAATACTGCGCGCCGGACTCGTCGTCATTGAAGCCTGGTTCAGGGGCTACTGAGGGAGTCCTGTATTAGGGGGTCTCCGGACAGCCGGACTATCTCCATTGGCCGGACTGTTAGACTATGAAGATACAAGATTGAAGACTTCGTCTCGTGTCCAGATGGGACTCTACTTGGCGTGGAAGGCAAGCTAGGGAATACGTATATGGATATCTCCTCCTTTGTAACCGACCTTCTGTAACCCTAACCCTCTCCGGTGTCTATATAAACCGAAGGTTTTAGTCTGTAGGACGACAATCACAACATACAATCATACCATAGCCTAGCCTCTAGGGTTTAGCCTCTCCGATCTCGTGGTAGATCTACTCTTGTACTACCCATATCATCAATATTAATCAAGTAGGATGTAGGGTTTTACGTTCATCAAGAGGGCCCGAACCTGGGTAAAACTTCGTGTCCCCTGCCTCCTGTTACCATCCGTCCTAGACGCACAGTTCGGGACCCCCTACCCGAGATCTGCCGGTTTTGACACCGACACCAGGACTCCCTCACCCTCCCTCGTCTGCATTAAAGCCATATCGGGAACTACGCCGCCCGCTGTCAAATCGAATACTCCCTCCGTCTAGGTGAGTATTAAGTCATCTTATGAAAACCAAATAGTAAACACATAGGCGTGGTGCATTAACTCTCATGTTGTTTCTTATTTTTTGACATAAATAAAGGAATCAACCAAGAAGAGATGTGGGGCTTGTATGCTTTTAATGACTTGAGACTATCAAACATGACATGCAGTGGTTAGTTCGTTGCACAAGAACAAATACAACCCACATCAGCACACACGCATCTTATATAGCATCACATCCAATGGCTATAAAAGATGAATGAGACCAAATTATATCTCATCTAGATGAGTTCTAGCAAAACTGTATTAATAATACTTAGTACTCCTGTGCCATGTATCATATATTAGTATCATGTAGTACTTTATTTATTTATGAGGTATCCATATGGCACTACACCGCCAAGAAAAGAGGGTAACATCAAAATTATGGACTACTTTTTTGAGTATGTTGGTAAGGTCCGGTCATAGTCACTTGTTGAAATCTCTAAAAACACAAATACTCCCTCCGTTCGGAAATACTTGTCATCAAAATGGATAAAAGGAAATGTATCTAGACGTATTTTAGTTTTAGATACATCTCTTTTTATCCATTTTGATGACAAGTATTTTCGGACGAAGGGAGTAGAAAACAGAGATGGTGATGATGGTGTGTGTGCCATCCCGCAATATAGGCCGTCGGATTTATATCTAACGGATAGGAAAGAAACTATGGCAATTTTGCAAAAATATACCCACACGTCTCTCCACGTTCGCAAATAAGGCCTTCCCTCGTTCAACCTTTTCTCTCACAAGATAAACTACTCATACAAATGCATCTTGATGTTCCGTGCAATGCACGGGCAGCTAGCTTATTTCTTTTAAAATAGTTGCTGCGATAATTGGGTTGAAGTGATATATTTTATGTCTGCCCCGAATGATTTCAGATTCACTAGTAGTAACAAAGAAAAGGTTGCCTTGTTAATTAACAGAAAACAAGGTGAAAACTATCACATGAGGCCGGTAAAAACAAGGCACACTGGGTTCAGCGTCATCATCACTATAGCTGTGAGCACGCGAGAAGTCTACATATCGAGGGGGCTACCGAGCGAGACACCGAGACACAATGTTTGAGAGAGAAACCAATTGACAGATTATGATCAGATCGAGTTGTCACCCTTCTGCTGTCATTGTTGGGGGGGGGAGGGAGAGAAAGACGTTTCGAGAGTGTGCGCGGTAGGCACAGAGGCACAACTAGTGTGTGTGTGTGTGTGTTTGAAAGAGGAGTAGATAGATTATTATCAAGATCGATGTGCCACCCTACTCCTTCGGTGCCGGGTAGTGTGTGTGTGTATGTTTGAGAGAGAAGCCAGTCGATAGATTAGTATCAAGATCGAGGTGTCACCCTACTCCTTCGGTGTTGGGAAGTGTGGGTGTGTGGGGGGGGCAGTGACACTCACATATCTCTACTCTTATAAAAAACAGAGTTGGTGATGATGGTGTTCCTGCCATCCTGCAATATAGGCCATCCAATTTATATCCGACGGACAGGAAGGAAACTATGGAAATTTTGCAAAAAGATACCCACACCCCTCTCCGCATTTGCAAATAAGGCATTCCCTCGTTCATCCTTTTCTCCCACAAGATAAACTTCTCATACAAATGCATCTTGATGTTCCGTGCAACGCATGGGCATCTTTCTAGTAGGGAGAAGGAGTTTGTGTGACACATATCTAGCTATATTAAGGGATAGGTAGATAGCATATGTGTGAGAGACATTAGTGGCTGTGGGTGGACGGAATTAAAGGGGTGGGTGTGTTAGACATAGAGAGCGTGTGTGTTTCTATGTGAGAGACTTGTAGGATGGGGTAGAAAGACGAATTTAACCCTGACGGAGGGAGAGAAATACACGAAGTGTGCGTGTGTGATTCCGATGCCCACAGGGAAATGAGATATGTATGCGTGTGAGAGAGATTACACAATTCATTCACGTATCACTATCTAGCGATCGTGGACATGCATCGCTTGAACATAAGTCAATATCTACTTCGTATCGTGGCCAAAGGTACAATATCGATTCAACGCTATAAAGACTAGACACTCACATACCACATTTTTTCTATTTAAATAAGCCTTTTTAGTTGTGCATGCCAAAGTTACAGTGATGTTTCTTCAAACAACCAATGTAGCTATCATGAACATGCACCATTGTTACTCTTGCATTCAAATTCATTAGTCTTGGATGATTTAAGTTTCTATTTTGAAGTAATATATGTAATATTCATATATGAATTCAACGGGTATGCAATTTATGAAATGGAGGCTATGTAATCATATGAGGTAACACTTTTAAGTAGCTGACTACAATATCCATTTCTTTTTGTGTGCCTCTACACTAACACGTCAATGCATTATGTTTAAAGTAAATAACCAATGGCACTAAATTATCTATTTACACGAGAAATACATAGGCTGAGCGTTTGATCCCTTTTTTTGTGGACGCGCCACTACACCCGTACGATTGGCCGCGCCCGTGTGAACGTCCAAGTTATCAGCGCATCATCTCGAGTTTTTGTCTTTTCTGGGTGGACTTCACACCAGTTATTAACTGCTGACGCGTCCCCCGTGTACACAATCTAGCATGACCTTCCCGCTAGCACGGTCCAAAATTAGTTGAAACTGGATACGAACGATCCCGTGGGCGGCAAAATCTCCCGCCTCCTTCTAAAATTTCCGCCACCTTAGTCTTTAGCATGCGAAATCCCCCTTTTGTCCTTGGTGCACGGAGACCAACAGTTACAATACCGCCCTCATCTACATGATAGGTCGGGGCTGCTTTGGTAACTTCCGGTTCCCCCACTACACGGCACCCCCATTTTCTCTCCCCTCCCGCAAAAACGACTAACTCCACAGCACCAGAGCATCTTACATCACGCCGTCCGTACTTCATCGCCCTTTCTCCCCTCCCCTCTCGAAACCCTAGACTGCTCATCCACCGGCGTACCAAAGCCCATTCACTGCCAGCGGCGTCCACCTCGCCGGATCTGCTTCTGCGGCCGCATCTACCCCTCCCACCTCCCCTAGAAACAAGTAGACTGCTCATCCACCATTGTACCACAGCCCATTCAGTGTCGGCCTTGTCCACGGCGCCGGATCTGCTTCGCCGGTACTCTCGTCAACCGCTGCGCATCTGCAGCGGCTCATTCGTGCTCCCCACCGGAGACGCTTCGTCCACACCCCCCGGAGCCGCCCCACCGACGCCCCCGTCGATGGCCTCTGATCCTCTTCACCGACACCTTCCTCAACCCTACCGGAGCCGCTTCGCCGACACCTTCCTCAACCCTACCGGAGAAGCTTTGCCTATACCATTCTCAACCCTACCGGGGCCGCTTTGCCAACTCACAAGTCCACGGCCTCAGATCCTCTTCCTCGCACCCTCATCCAACCTATCGGAGCAGCTTCTAACGCCCCATCCACGGCCGCAGATCCGCATCGTCGACACCACCCTTAACCCAACCACCGGAGTAGCTTCTGACGCCCCGTCCATGGCCGCAGATCCGCATCGTCGACACCATCCTTAACCCAACCACCGGAGTAGCTTCACCTACGCCCTCGTCCACGGCCATAGATCCGCTTCGCCCAAACCATAGTCCACCCTACCGGAGCCGCTCCACAAACACCCTACTCGACGGTTCTAGATCTCCTTACCGGACCCCGACAACCAGCGCAGCGTCATCACCCTCGACATTTCTAACCTGATTCCCACAGTCTGGAGAGATGCCAAGCACCCGCCACGGCCTAGGTACTTGTCACCTTTAAACCCGTCTAGCATCACCTGCCTAATGTACTTCAAATATACTAACCGGTCGGTGTTACCTGTTATGTAGCTGGCAAAAACTACAAGGACGATGTTTCTTCTGGATCTAACAGCTTGGACAACCAAGATCCTGGACTGAGGCATTGCAATGATCTTGTAAGCGCGTCTCTCTCTCTTGTATTGTTCTGTGCCTGCCAGCGTGCTTTGCTAGGATTTTTGACCAGTAATCCCTTTGTGCAGACAATGATTCTACTACTGGCTGCTAAATTAGATATGTAGATGTCATACATGATACTACCTCGTACATCCGTTCCTAAATATAAGTCTTTCTAGAGATTCCACAATAGGCTACATACGAAGCAAAATGAGTGAATCTACACTCGAAAATGCATCTATATACATCTGTATGTGGTCCATACTAGAATCTCTACAAAGACATATATTTAGGAACAGGGGCAGTACATTACACAAAATCGTAGGTGGCATGTAGGAATTCCAGTGCACTACATTAGGCTCCCTTAGAGTGCCTGCTAGTCCAGCATACAGAGTCATGGCTAGTTTATGGTACGCACACAATCGTTAATTGGTGGTTTAAATATGCGCAAGGGATATGCAATGTAGTATCATGTAGAGATGTCTGACATTAGCTGTGTCAACTTGCAGATAGGGTTACACAATGAAAAAGTACAAGATGTAGTGCACCAGTGGTGACGGCTCGCTGGAGGAACCCTAGTGCTGCAGGCAGGGGATCGAGGTAGAGGGAAAGGGGAGAGGAGATGCAAGCGGGCAGGGCAATGAATGCTTGCGTGTTTGTTTTTACTTGAGGGTCAGGTGTGACACAGGCATCGACAGTTGCATTTTGAGTGTAATATAGGCAGACAACAGAGTCATTTCACTATTCCCCTTCCCTTCAATTTTTAGTGAGGTTCTACCCGAAACACCCCCCTCCAAAGCGAAATTAGTTAAGTCCAAGCCCATAACTCAAAAATGACTTCTTTACATCTTTTATGGCTTATTTTGACAATATGCCCTGAAAAGGCGGAATCGAACTGGCCCTTAACCTGCAATTCAATTGTGCGTGCAATGATGAATCACTCCTGCCTGCTATCTGTACATTTAGGCGTCATCATACATGGCATAACCTAATACATGTGCATTCCATTGTAGAATCTGGAATATGCAATATTTATGTTAGTTCATACGTTGCACATGATGTTTAAATGCCCCTTAAATCTGGTCAGTCAAGTGATGGTCTTTAAGCCTCCTTCTTTGCTTCTTTTCTTGATATGTAAGATTTGCTCACACATCTGTTCAATTGCTTGTTTGCATCAGCCAGCCATACTAGGACGGTTTGCTCTGATTACTTGCTTCTCTTGACCTAACACTCTAACAGAGCTTGTCAACGATTTAAACACTAAGGGCTGCTGTAGTGGGGCCTTGTCTAACTCATCGGCGACATAAAGGTTTGGCTGTACACTACAGTAGGCAAGTATGTTAGGAAAGTATGCATATTTATCTTCCAAGGAGACGAGTAACTAGTTGACATAATTATGTGGTGTTGTTTTGTTATAATCTCATCCTTTTGTGTTCACAGAGTGGAAAGTATGCATATTTATCTTCCAAGGAGACGAGTAACTAGTTTGTGTCACCTTGCAGAGGGGGTGCAATGAAGATAAGATTGAGGATTTCCAAGTACAAGATGTTAGGAAGGAGCCTTGCAAGAGAAGTAGGAGCTGCGCTGAGCCTCTTCAACCTGCTAAGGTAAGTCACTGTATGCAACTCAACAGTTCAATTCCTTGTTTGTTTCAGGCATAGTTAATTTTCTATTTTCAATTGCTTTATTTGTCCTCAGTTAATGAGATGCCCAAATAGTCATGCCTGATGTTCGGTACTTGTATCACTATTAGTTGACATAATTAAAGGCCTTACCATTTAATTACTCTGCCGAAGTGTGCCTGAAGCTTTGAAGTCTATTAACCAACTATTATTGCATGAGGCTCACAATCTAGTTTATACTACGCTAATGATTGCATAGTTTTTCCCGCTGTAGTATGTTTGTATGAAACCCTCTACTGTTCATTATGCTCCCTAAGACTTTAATTGAGGCACAGAATGGCCAACTACTTGCTTACTTATACGCAACGTGATGTCTAAATTTGTAACTTGTCTGTGTTTTCGATTGGGCCCCAACATCATGCTCCTCTGGTGAGCTAAGAGGGATTTCTGTATGCAGGCTGCACAGACTATCTTTTTTATAATTTTTAAAATATCACCTGCTTATGCTTCATGACGTGTAACATTTTTTTAAAGTGACGTGTAACATTATTGTTAGTCCTGTTTTGCCATGTAGTACAAAATAGTGTCTTGTTCGCTTCACTGTTGTAACTATATTTTTGCCCTAGTCATGTGTACTTACTAGGGCTGGAATTCGAGCCGAGTCGAGCCATCTCGGCTCAACTCGCCAGAGCTCGTTTCTCTAACGAGCTAGCTCGACTCGACTCATTATTATAACGAGCTCAAATTCAAGATTGACTCGACTCGTATAATTCGCAAGCTGGTTTGTTTAGCTTGTTAAGCTCGTTAAAGAAATGAACATAAAACCCTCAAATATTATAAAAATGATTATGTATATATTAAATATATATATATCAATAACAATAGTAATTTCCTTGTAATGCATGAGTCTCCTAAGCGGCACCGAACTCGCGACGCCGAACACTCCCTAAGGTATTCGGTCTTTGTGGTATAAACCAGGCCTAAAGAATGGCCTTTGTAAGAAGCCCCTTGTGTCCAGGTACGTGCATTGTTCTGGCGTGGCCACATGCCAAGACGTCAGCATCCTTCTCAACGGTGGATATGTATCAACAAGAGACAGTAAAAACGGTTTACGCAGGGTCTTAATCTAAAAAGAATCCTTGGGGTGGGTCCCTGCTGCACGTCTTCGCCTGTGTCTCCTTTGTGCCGTATCCTAGACGGGTGTAGCACGATGATCGTCTGTAAAAGAGAGGAATTTAGGTGAAAAGGTTGTCGTGCAAAAAGATAGTTTTCTAAGGAAACCATGTGTAATTCAAGATGAGAAGAAATTGCCACTTGTCTGCGTGCGTTGAGCCCCTTGTATTGAAAAATAGGGGTGTGACCGTTTATTCGGTATAAGTAGTGGCGCCGGACTTGATTAGTTGTGTCTGAGGTCTTGACGACCTATTGGATGCTTTCGCTGGTCCGGGCGCCTTTAGTGTGCGGCTACCAAGGCAGCCTCACTCTCTTCGGCGCGCAGAGATCGCTTGATATTTCCGTGCACTGAAATGATGCGTCGTGGACCAAGCATCTTGAGTGTGAGGGAGGCAGTGTGGTATTTCATTAAAGCGAGCGAAAGCTTCGCGTCCGAGAAGTGCTTGATAGCTACTTTGAAACGGAGCGATGTGGAAAGTTAAATGCTCGCCACGGAAGTTATCGGGGGAGCCGAATATAACTTGTAGTAGGAGGGAGCCCGTGCAACGAGCCCCTGGGCCTGGCGTTACTCCTTTAAAGGTAGTGTTGCTATGGCGAATTTGTGTTGGGTCTAACCCCATCCCATGGATTGTATCCTGATATATTAGGTTTAGGCTGCTGTCGCCGTCCATCAAGACTCGTGTGAAGTGATATCCGCCAGTTACTGGGTCTAACACCAGGGCAGCCCATCCTGCGTGTTGGATACTTGCTGAGTAATCGCGATGGTCAAAAGTGATCGGTTGAGATGACCAGTGGCAGGACTTCACGGTGATAAGCGCTTGGGTATATTTTTCTGGGAGTGCCGCATTGTTTTTTCCCTTGATCACGTGCAACACGTTTACTATTTTGACTTCGGGTGGAAATTTCTTTTGTTCCCCCGTGTCTTGCTTGGGAGGTTCGTCCTTGTCTTCACTTGGTGTATCCTCCCCCTTGTGTACGGCGTTGAGCTTGCTGGACTGCTTAAAGACCCAACATTCTCTGTGGGTATGATTAGCAGGTTTGCCAGGGGTACTATGGATCTGACATACTTGGTCCAGAATTTTGTTGAGGCTGGACAGTTCATCCTTGGTGCCTTTAGGGGGCGGTTGACCTGGCCGAGAGACTTTGAATCCGGCATTTACTGCCGTGCCCTTCGTGATGTCTTCTTTATTCCGGCGTTTGTTATTGTTGTTGCGCCATGATTTCCCGTTTCCATCTGTAACTTCAGATGTACTGGGATCGCTGGTGCTGCATCTGGCTAGCCAGCTGTCCTCACCCGCGCAAAAGCGGGTCATGAGGTTTGTTAATGCGGCCATCGTTCTCGGCTTATTTTGGCCGAGGTGTCTGGCGAGCCATTCGTCACGGACGCTATGCTTGAAAGCCGCTAAGGCTTCGGCATCCGGACAGTCGACAATCTGGTTCTTTTTAGTAAGAAACATATTCCAAAGCTTTCGGGCTGATTCTCCGGGCTGTTGAGTTATATGACTCAGATCGTCCGCATCCGGAGGTCGGACATAAGTCCCTTGAAAATATGACCGAAAGGCGTCTTCGAGCTCTTCCCTACTTCCAATGGAGCTTTCGGGGAGGCCTTTGAGCCAGTGACGAGCTGGCCCTTTGAGCTTGAGGGGTAAGTACTTGATGGCGTGGAGATCATCTCCTCGAGCCATATGGATATGAAGGATGTAGTCCTCAATCCAGACCCCAGGGTCTGTTGTTCCGTCATATGCCTCTATGTTTACGGGCTTGAATCCCTCTGGAAATTCATGGTCCAGCACCTCATCAGTGAAACACAAGGGGTGTGTGGCACCCCTGTAGCTGGGTGTGCCGCGTTGTTCGGATGTTTGTTGTGTTGCATTGCATGCTGGGGCGCGCTTGCATGGTCCGTAGATGGATCTTGTTGCGCCGTCCTTTGGGTGCGAGCCCTCGCATGGGTCGCGTGTTGTATTGTGAGCGGCGTTGTATGTCGTTCTGTGTTGATAGAGGGGTCGTCTATCCGACCAGGTGGCTGCTTTGATATTTGGTTGTGGGGGGTCGGAGGCCTCCTCATCGAATTCAGGTAGCAGCTTCCGCTTTGGGTAGCTCTTTGAGGGGCGATCGTCGCTGTACATCACTGCTGTATTGAGTATTTTGCTCCATCTAAATTGGAGTGTGTTTTGCACGGCCTTGAGCCTTCGCTTCTGCTTTTTAAGGCTCCTCGCGGTGGCAACGAGCCTTTTACGGGCATTCTGCTGCTTCGGGTGCCTGTCCGGTGTTATGTTGTCCGGACCATTATCCTTGGTATGATTTGTTTGTTCAGTTTGATTATCCGGATTGCCATTGTCCAGCAGCGGTTCGCCCTGCTCCAGCGCTGGGTCTGTGTGATTGCTATTTCTGTTGAGGCGGGATTTGGGGCGGCGCTTGCATCGCCGCTTTGACTGCTTTTCGAGGGAACAATCCTTCGGTGCGTCCTTCCGCTCTTCGTCGTCATCTTTTGGTGCGTCCACCATGTATACATCGTATGACGAGGTGGCATTCCAGGGCTCAATAGGCGCTGGTTCTTCATCGTCTCCTTCATCGGCGTCCATACCGTCAATGTCGTCGGAGTCGAAGTCGAGCATGTCAGTTAAATCGTCGACAGTGGCTACCAAGTGGGTGGTGGGTGGGCTTTGAATTTCTTGATCGTCCGAATCCCAACCTTGCTGACCGTAGTCTGGCTAGGGCTCTTCTGATAAACAGAGAGACTCCGGTGTCTTTAGAATATCGCCGAAAGGCGAGTGCTGAAAGATGTCCGCAGCAGTAAACTCCATGATCGGCGCCCAATCGGATTCGATTGGCAGGGGCGCAGGGGGTTCAGAGTCCGGAGAGGAGTCCGGCTCCTCGGAGTCGCGAGTCTCGCGGAGTGCGGGGCTGGTGTTCGGCTCGATCGCCGTTGGGATCGCAGCCCCCGAGGTGGCGTCCAACCGCCCATCCTCGATCGGCGCAATTGGCACCGAATTAAGGGTCGAAGCCGATGCGGGTGCAGCCTCCAGGGAACTGTTCGGCGGTAGAGCTAGATCACGCTCGTCGGGACAGTGCGGTGCGCTCGGCAGTGGCTCGAATCCGTCGAAGATCAAGTCCACGGGGATATCAGCCGTGTAGTTTAAACTTCCGAATCTGACCTGACGGCCAAGGGCGTAGCTTTCGATCTGCTCCAGACGGCCAAATGAATTGGCCCGCGGAGCGAAGCCGCCGAGGACGAAGATCTATCTGGGGAGGAAGGTCTCACCCTGGACTACATCACTATCGATGATCGTAGGAGCCATCGAGCCTGACGGCGACGACACAGAGGAACTCTCAATGAAAGCACCAATGTCGGTGTCAAAACCGGCGGATCTCGGGTAGGGGGTCCCGAACTGTGCGTCTAGGCCGGATGGTAACAGGAGGCAAGGGACACGAAGTTTTACCCAGGTTCAGGCCCTCTCGATGGAGGTAAACCCTACGTCCTGCTTGATTAATATTGATGATATGGGTAGTACAAGAGTAGATCTACCATGAGATCAGAGAGGCTAAACCCTAGAAGCTAGCCTATGGTATGATCGTTGATGTGTATGTTGTCCTACGGACTAAAACCCTCCGGTTTATATAGACACCGGAGAGGGTTAGGGTTACACAAAGTCGGTTAAAATGGTAGGAGATCTGAATATCCGTATCGCCAAGCTTGCCTTCCACGCCAAGGAAAGTCCCTTCCGGACACGGGACGAAGTCTTCAATCTTGTATCTTCATAGTCCAGGAGTCCGGCTGAAGGTATAGTCCGGCTATCCGAACACCCCCTAATCCAGGACTCCCTCACAAGGGATGACAAAAGTAATTCCCAAGCTCTGCGTGAAGCTGAAATCGACAAAGGTATAAATCAAGAAAAGCATCAAGTGTTGATGGTTGACAAAGACCACTAGTTTCAAGAAAAGGGCAAAGGGAAGAAGGGGAACTTCAAGAATAATGGCAAGCAAGTTGCTTCTCAAGTGAAGAAGCCCAAGTCTGGAACTAAGGCTGAGACTGAGTGCTTCTACTGCAAAGGGACTGGTCACTAGAAGCGAAACTGCCCCAGTATTTGGCGGATAATAAGGATGGCGAGGTGAACAAAGGTATATTGGATATACATGTTATTGATGTGTACTTTACTAGTGTTTATAGCAACCCCTCGGTATTTGATACTAGTTCAGTTGCTAAGAGTAGTAACTTGAAATAGGAGTTGTAGAATGAACAAATACTAGTTAAGGGTGAAGTGACGATGTGTGTTGGAAGTAGTTCCAAGAATGATATGATCATCATCGCACACTCCCTATACTTTCGGGATTAGTGTTGAACCTAAATAAATGTTATTTGGTGTTTACGTTGAGCAAGAATATGATTTGATCATGTTTATTAGAGTACAGTTATTCATTTAAGTTAGAGAATAATTGTTATTCTGTTTACATGAATAAAATCTTCTATGGTTATACACCCAATAAAATGGTTTGTTGGATCTCGATCGTAGTGATACACATATTCATAATATTGAAGCCAAAAGATGCAAAGTTAATAATGATAGTGCAACTTATTTGTGGCACTGCCATTTAGGTCATATTGGTGTAAAGCGCATGAAGAAAATCCATGCTGATGGGCTTTTGGACTCACTTGATTAATGAATAAGTTGATGCTTGCGAAGATGACTAAGACTCCGTTCTCCGGAACAATGGAGCGAGCAACTAACTTATTGGATATAATACATACTAATGTATGAGGTCCGATGAGTGTTGAGGCTCGCAGCGGGTGATACGTCTCCAACGTATCTATAATTTTTGATTGCACCATGCTATATTATCTACTGTTTTGGACTATATTGGGCTTTATTTTCCACTTTTATATTATTTTGGGACTAACCTATTAACCGAAGGCCCAGCCCAGAATTGCTGTTTTTTTGCCTATTTCCGTGTTTCGGATAAACAGAATATCAAACAGAGTCCAAACGGAATAAAATCTTCGGAAACGTGATTTTCTCACCGAATGTGATCCAGGAGACTTGGACCCTACTGCAAGGGATCAAAGAAGTGGTCACGAGGGTGGGGGCGCGCCCCCCTGCCTCGTGGGCCCCTCGGTGCTCCACCGACGTACTCCTTCCTCCTATATATACACACGTACCCCCAAACGATCAGAACAGGAGCCAAAAACCTAATTCCACCGCCGCAACTTTCTGTATCCATGAGATCCCATCTTGGGGCCTGTTTCGGAGATCCGCCGGAAGAGGGCCGCCAACACGGAGGGCATCTACATCATCCTAGCCCCTCCGATGAAGTGTGAGTAGTTTACCTCAGACCTTCAGGTCCATAGTTAGTAGCTAGATGGCTTCTTATCTCTCTTTGAATCTCAATACAAAGTTCTCCCCTCTCTTGTGGAGATCTATTCGATGTAATCTTCTTTTTGCGGTGTGTTTGTTGAGACCGATGAATTGTGGGTTTATGATCAAGTCTATCTATGAATAATATTTGAATCTTCTCTGAATTCTTTTATGCATGATTGGTTATCTTTGCAAGTCTCTTCAAATTATCCGTTTGGTTTGGCCAACTAGATTGGTAGTTCTTGCCATGGGAGAAGTGCTTAGCTTTGGGTTTGATCTTGCGGTGTCCTTACCCAGTGACAGAAGGGGCAGCAAGGCACGTATTGTATCGTTTCCATCAAGAATAAAAAGATGGGGTTTATTTCATATTGCATGAATTTATCTCTCTACATCATGTCATCTTGCTTAAAGCGTTACTCTATTTTTAACTTAATACTCTAGATGCATGCTGGATAGCGGTCGATGAGTGGAGTAATAGTAGTAGATGCAGAATTGTTTCGATCTACTTGTCACGGACGTGATGCCTATATACATGATCATGCCTAGATATTCTCATAATTATGCACAATTCTATCAATTGCTCAACAGTAATTTGTTCACCCACCGTAGAATACTTATGCTCTTGAGAGAAGCCACTAGTGAAACCTATGGCCCCCGGGTCTATTCTCATCATATCAATCTCCATCACTTTTATATTGTTTTGCTATTTACTTTGCCTTTACCTTTTACTTTGCATCTTTATATCAAAAATACCAAAATTATTCTATCTATCAGATCTCACTCTCGTAAGTGACCGTGAAGGGCTTGACAACCCCTAATCGCATTGGTTGCGAGTAGCTATCGCTTTGTGCAGGTACGAGGGACTTGAGCGTGGGCTCCTACTGGATTGATACCTTGGTTCTCAAAAACTGAGGGAAATACTTACGCTACTCTGCTGCATCATCCCTTCCTCTTCGGGGAAAACCAACGCAAGCTCAACACGTAGCAAGAAGGATTTCTGGTGCCGTTGCCGGGGAGTCTATGCAAAAAGTCAATATACCAAGTACCCATCACAATCCCTATCTCTCGCATTACATTATTTGCCATTTGCCTCTTGTTTTCCTCTCCCCCCAATTCACCCTTGCCGTTTTATTCACCCTCTCTCTATCCTCCCTCTCTGTTTGCCTCTTTTGTCCGCTTGCTTTTTGTTTGCTCGTGTGTTAGATTGCTTGTTTGTCGCAATGGCTCAAGATACTACCAAATTGTGTGACTTCAACAATACCAATAATAATGATTTCCTTAGCCCTCCGATTGCTCCTCTTACCGATGCTGAATCTTGTGAAATTAATACTGCTTTGTTGAATCTTGTTATGAAAGATCAATTCGCCGACCTTCCTAGCGAAGATGCCGCTACTCATCTGAATAGCTTCGTTGATTTATGTGATATGCAAAAGAAAAAATATGTCAATAATGATGTCGTTAAATTGAAGCTATTTCCTTTTTCGCTTAGAGATCGTGCTAAAGCTTGTTTTTCGTCTTTGCCTAAGAATAGTATTGATTCATGGAACAAATGCAAAGATGCTTTTATCTCTAAGTATTTTCCTCCCGCTCAGATCATCTCTCTTAGAAACGATATTATGAACTTTAAACAACTTGATCATGAACATGTTGCACAAGCTTGGGAGAGAATGAAATTAATGATACGTAATTGCCCCACTCATGGTTTGAATTTGTGGATGATTATACAAAATTTTTATGCCGGATTGAATTTTGCTTCTAGAAATCTTTTAGATTCGGCCGCGGGAGGCACTTTTATGGAAATCACTTTAGGAGATGCTACTAAACTCCTAGATAATATTATGGTTAATTATTCTCTATGGCATACTGAAATAACTTCTAATAAAAAGGTGCATGCGATAGAAGAAATTAATGTGTTGAGTGGAAAGATGGATGAACTTATGAAATTATTTGCTACTAAGAGTGTTTCTTCTGATCCTAATGATATGCCTTTGTCTACTTTGATTGAGAATAACAATGAATCTATGGATGTGAATTTCGTTGGTAGGAATAATTTTGGTAACAACGCTTATAGAGGGAATTTTAATCCTAGGCCATATCCTAGTAGTCCTTCTAATAATTATGGGAATTCCTACAACAACTCATATGTAAATTATAATAAGATGCCCTCTGATTTTTAATCTAATATTAAAGAATTTATTTCTTCGCAAAAGAATTTTAATGCTATGATTGAAGAAAAATTGCTTAAGATTGATGATTTGGCTAGGAACGTTGATAGAATTGCTCTTGATGTTGATGCTTTGAAACTTAGATCTATTCCACCTAAGCATGATATCAATGAGTCTCTTAAAGCTATGAGAATTTCAATTGATGAGTGTAAAGAAAGAACCGCTAGGATGCGTGCTTCCAAAGATGCCTTTATTAAAGCGTGTTCTTCCAATTCCTATGAAAGTAATGATGAAGATATAAAAGTTATTTATGTGTCTCCCATTAAATCTTTATTTTGCAATATGAATCTTGATGAAACTGAATATGATCTTCCTTTACCTAGAAGGCGTTCTAAAAATTCGGAGTATTTAGATCTTAATGATGAAATTGATGAAAGTGGGATTGAAAGAAATAAAAGTCTAGATGTTGCTAAACCCACTATATTGGATTTCAAGGAATTTAATTATGAAAATTGCTCTTTGATTGATTGTATTTCCTTGTTGCAATCTGTGCTAAATTCTCCACATGCTTATAGTCGAAATAAAGCCTTCACCGAACATATTGTTGATGCCTTGATGCAATCTTATGAAGAAAAACTTGAGTTGAAAGTTTCTATCCCTAGAAAACTTTATGATGAGTGGGAACCAACTATTAAAATTAAAATTAAAGATTATGAATTTTATGCTTTGTGTGATTTGGGTGCTAGTGTCTCTACTATTCCCAAGACTTTCTGTGATTTACTAGATTTCCGTAATTTTGATGATTGCTCTCTAAACTTGCATCTTGAGGATTCCACTATTAAGAAACCTATGGGAAGAATTAATGATGTTCTTATTGTTGCAAATAGGAATTATGTGCCCGTAGATTTCATTGTTCTTGATATAGATTGTAATCCTTCTTGCCCTATTATTCTTGGTAGACCTTTCCTTAGAACGGTTGGTGCGATTATTGATATGAAGGAAGGGAATATTAGATTTCAATTTCCATTAAAAAGGGCATGGAACACTTTCCATGAAAGAAAATAAAATTACCATACGAAACTATCATGAGAGACACTTATGGATTTCCTACCAAAGATGGCAATACCTAGATCTATCCTTGCTTGTTATGCCTAGCTAGGGGCGTTAAACGATAGCGCTTGTTGGGAGGCAACCCGATTTTATTTTATTACTTGATATTTGCTCCTGTTTAGTAATAAATAAATTATTTAGCCTCTGTTTAGATTGTGTTTTTTGTGTTTAATTAGTGTTTGTGCCAAGTAGAACCGTTGGGAAGACTTGGGGAAAGTCTTGTTGAACTTGCTGTAAAAAACAGAAACTTTAGCGCTCACGAGAACTGCTGACATTTTTATTTGAAGAGTGATATTTAGTTAATTCTTTTTGCAGATGATTAATAGGTAAATTACTCACGTCCATAAATTTATTTTAGAATTTTTGGGGTTCCAGATATTTCTCTAGCTACACATTACTACAGACTGTTCTGTTTTTGACAGATTCTGTTTTTCGTGTGTTGTTTGCTTATTTTGATGAATCTATGGCTAGTAAAATAGTTTATAATCCATAAATAATTTGGAATAAAGTAGGTTTAACACAAATATAAATAAGGAATAAGTTCATTACAGTACCTTGAAGTGGTCTTTTGTTTTCTTTCACTAACGGAGCTCACGAGTTTTCTATTTTGAGTTTTGTGTTGTGAAGTTTTCAAGTTTTGGGTGAATTCTTTTGGTGGATCATGGAACAAGGATCCAGGGACACCAAAAAGTTAAAGCTTGGGTATGCACCGGAAGGCATCCCCTCTTTTCGTCCACTTCCATCGGTAATTTACTTGGAGCTATATTTTTATTCACCAACATGGTATGTGTTTTGCTTGGAGCGTCTTGTATTATTTGTGTCTTTGTTTGCTAGTATACCACAATCATCCTTGATGTACACACATTTTGAGAGAGCCAGACATGAATTAAAATTTGATAGAATACTCTATGTGCTTCACTTATATCTTTTGAGCTAGATAATGTTGCTCTATGTGCTTCACTTATATCCTTTTGAGCTAGATAATTTTGCTCTATGTGCTTCACTTATATCCTTTGAGCTAGATAATTTTCCTCTATGTGCTTCACTTAGATCTTTTAGAGCACGGTGGTGGATTTGTTTTAAAGAAACTATTGATCTCTCATGCTTCACTTAAATTATTTTGAGAGTCTCTTAATAGCATGGTAATTTGCCTAATAATAATATGCTTGGTATTCTAGATTTGTGAAACTTTCTTTTGAGTGTGTTGAATACTAAGAAAAGATTGAAGCATTATAATTGTTTTGAGATATGGAGGTGATAATATTAAATTCATGCTAGTTGGGTAGTTGTGAATTTAAAGAATACTTGTGTTGAAGTTTGTGATTCCCGTAGCATGCACGCATGGTGAACCGTTATGTGATGAAGTCAGAGCATGATTTATTTATTGATTGTCTTCCTTACGAGTGGCGGTCGGGGACGAGCGATGGTCTTTTCCTACCAATCTATCCCCCTAGGAGCATGCGCATAATACTTTGCTTTGATAACTTCTAAATTTTTGCAATACGTATATGAGTTCTTTAGGACTAATGTTGAGTCCATGGATTATACGCACTCCCACCCTTCCACCCTTGCTAGCCTCTCTAATACCGCGCAACTTTCACTGGTATCATACACCTACCATATACCTTCCTCAAAACAGCCACCATACCTACCTATTATGGCATTTCCATAGCCATTCCGAGATATATTGCCATGCAACTTTCCATCATCTAGTTCATCATGACACATCCATCATTGTCATATTGCTTAGCATGATCATGTAGTTGACATAGTATTTGTGGCAAAGCCACCATTCATAATTCTTTCATACTTGTCACTCGTGATTCATTGCATATCCCGGTACACCGCCGGAGGCATTCATATAGAGTCATACCTTGTTTTAGTATCGAGTTGTAATCATTGAGTTGTAAATAAATAGAAGTGTGATGATCATCATTCAATAGAGCATTGTCCCAAAAAAAGAGAAAGGCCAAAGAAAAAAACAAGGCCCAAAAAAAGGGGCAATGCTACTATCCTTTTTTCCACACTTGTGCTTCAAAGTAGCACCATGTTCTTCATATAGCAAGTCTCATATTTTGTGCTTCAAAGTAGCACCATGTTCTTCATATAGAGAGTCTCATATGTTGTCACTTTCATATACTAGTGGGAATTTTACGTTACAGAACTTGGCTTGTATATTCCAATGATGGGCTTCCTCAGATTGCCCTAGGTCTTCATGAGCAAGCAAGTTGGATGCACACCCACTAGTTTCTTTTGTTGAGCTTTCATACATTTATAGCTCTAGTGCATCTGTTGCATGGCAATCCCTACTCACTCACATTGATATCTATTGATGGGCATCTCCATAGCCCATTGATACGCCTAGTTGATGTGAGACTATCTTCTCCTTTTTTGTATTCTCCACAACCACCATTCTATTCCACCTATAGTGCTATATCCACGGCTCATGCTCATGTATTGCGTGAAGATTGAAAAAGTTTTGAAAAAGTTAGAGTATGAAACAATTGCTTGGCTTGTCATCGGGGTTGTGCATGATTTAAATACTTTGTGTGGGGAAGATGGAGCATAGCCAGACTATATGATTTTGTAGGGATAGCTTTCTTTGGCCATGTTATTTTGAGAAGACATAATTGCTTTGTTAGTATGCTTGAAGTATTATTATTTTCTATGTCAATATAAACTTTTGTCTTGAATCTTTCTAATATGAATATTCATACCACAATTAAGAAGATTTGCATTGAAATTATGCCAAGTAGCACTCCGCATCAAAAATTCTCTTTTTATCATTTACCTACTCGAGGACGAGCAGGAATTAAGCTTGGGGATGCCTGATACGTCTCCAACGTATCTATAATTTTTGATTGCTCCATGCTATATTATCTACTGTTTTGGACTATATTGGGCTTTATTTTCCACTTTTATATTATTTTTGGGGCTAACCTATTAACCAAAGGCCCAGCCCAGAATTGTTGTTTTTTGCCTATTTTAGTGTTTCGGATAAACAGAATATCAAACGGAGTCCAAACGGAATAAAATCTTCGGAAACGTGATTTTCTCATCGAACGTGATCCAGGAGACTTGGACCCTACTGCAAGGGATCAAAGAGGTGGTCACGAGGGTGGGGGGCGTCCCCCTAGGGCGAGCCCCCCTGCCTCATGGGCCCCTCGGTGCTCCACCGACGTACTCCTTCCTCCTATATATACACACGTACCCCCAAACGATCAGAACAGGAGCCAAAAATCTAATTCCACTGCCGCAACTTTCTGTATCCATGAGATCCCATCTTGGGGCCTGTTCCGGAGCTCCACCGGAAGAGGGCCATCATCACGGAGGGCTTCTACATCATCCTAGCCCCTCCGATGAAGTGTGAGTAGTTTACCTCAGACCTTCGGGTCCATAGTTAGTAGCTAGATGGCTTATTCTCTCTCTTTGAATCTCAATACAAAGTTCTCCCCCTCTCTTGTGGAGATCTATTCGATGTAATCTTCTTTTTGCGGTGTGTTTGTTGAGACCGATGAATTGTGGGTTTATGATCAAGTCTATCTATGAATAATATTTGAATCTTCTCTGAATTCTTTTATGCATGATTGGTTATCTTTGCAAGTCTCTTCGAATTATCCGTTTGGTTTGGCCAACTAGATTGGTAGTTCTTGCCATGGGAGAAGTGCTTAGCTTTGGGTTCGATCTTGCGGTGTCCTTACCCAGTGACAGAAGGGGCAGCAAGGCACGTATTGTATCGTTGCTATCAAGAATAAAAAGATGGGGTTTATTTCATATTGCATGAATTTATCTCTCTACATCATGTCATCTTGCTTAAAGCGTTACTCTATTTTTAACTTAATACTCTAGATGCATGTTGGATAGCGGTCGATGAGTGGAGTAATAGTAGTAGATGCAGAATCGTTTCGATCTACTTGTCACGGACGTGATGCCTATATACATGATCATGCCTAGATATTCTCATAATTATGCACAATTCTATCAATTGCTCAATAGTAATTTGTTCACCCACCGTAGAATACTTATGCTCTTGAGAGAAGCCACTAGTATCATATCAATCTCCATCACTTTTATATTGTTTTGCTATTTACTTTGCCTTTACCTTTTACTTTGCATCTTTATATCAAAAATACCAAAAATATTCTATCTATCAGATCTCACTCTAGTAAGTGATCGTGAAGGGCTTGACAACCCCTAATCACGTTGGTTGCGAGTAGCTATCGCTTTGTGCAGGTACGAGGGATTTGAGTGTGGGCTCCTACTGGATTGATACCTTGGTTCTCAAAAACTGAGGGAAATACTTACGCTACTCTGCTGCATCATCCCTTCCTCTTCGGGGAAAACCAACGCAAGCTCAAGACGTAGCAGGTATCGTTATTTTCTGACCTTCACAAATGATTTGAGCAGATATGGGTATACCTACTTGAAGAAACATAAGTCTGAAACATTTGAAAAGTTCAAAGAATTTCAGTGTGAAGTGGAAAATCATCATAATAAGAAAATAAAGTTTCTATGATCTGATCGTGGAGGAGAGTATTTGAGTTGCGAGTTTGGTCTTCATTTGAAACAATGCAGAATAGTTTCGCAACTCACGCCACCCGGAACACCACAGCGTAATGGTGTGTCCAAACATCGTAACCGTACTTTATTAGGTATGGTGCAATCTATGATGTCTCTTACCAATTTACCACTATCGTTTTGGGGTTATGTATTAGAGATAGCTGCATTCACGTTAAATAGGGCACCATCTAAATCTGTTGAGACGACACTATATGAACTGTGGTTTGGCAAGAAACCAAAGTTGTCGTGTCCTAAAGTTTGGGGTTGCGATGCTTATGTGAAAAAGTTTCATCCTGATAAGCTCAAACCCAAATCGGAAAAGTGTGTCTTCATAGGATACCCAAAAGTTACTGTTGGGTACACCTTCTATCACAGATCCGAAGGCAAGATATTCGTTGCTAAAAATGGATCCTTTCTAGAGAAGGAGTTTCTCTCGAAAGAAGTGAGTGGGAGGAAAGTAGAACTTGATAAGGTAATTGTACCTTCTCCCGAATTGGAAAGTAGTTCATCACTTAAATCAGTTCCAGTGATGCTTACACCAATTAGTGAGGAAGTTAATGATGATGATCATGAAAGCTTCGGATCAAGTTACTACCGAACCTCGTAGGTCAACCAGAGTATGTTCCGCACCAAAGTGGTACGGTAATCCTATTCTGGAGTTCATGTTACTTGACCATGACAAACCTACAAGCTATGAGGAAGCGATGATGAGCCCAGATTCCGCGAAATGGCTTGAGGCCATGAAATCTGAGATGGGATCCATGTATGAGAATAAAGTGTGGACTTTGGTTGACTTTCCCGATGATCGGCAAGCCATAGAAAATAAATGGATCTTCAAGAGTAAGATGGACGCTGATAGTAGTGTTACTATCTACAAAGCTAGACTTGTCGAAAAAGGTTTTTGACAAAGTTCAAGGTGTTGACTATGATGAGATTTTCTCACTCGTAGCGATGCTTAAGTCTGTCCGAATCATGTTAGCTAATTGCTCCATTTTATGAAATCTGGCAAATGGATAAACAAAACTGCATTCCTTAAAGGATTTATTAAAGAAAGAGTTTTATATGATGCAACCAGAAGGTTTTGTCAATCCTAAAGGTGCTAACAAAATATGCAAGATCCAGCGATCCATCTATGGACTGGTGCAAGCATCTCGGAGTTGGAATATACGCTTTGATAAGTTGATCAAAACATATGGTTTTATACAGACTTGCGGTGAAGCCTGTATTTACAAGAAAGTGAGTGGGAGCACTACAAAATTTCTGATAAGTATATGTGAATGACATATTGTTGATCGGAAATAATGTAGAATTATTCTGCAAAGCATAAAGGAGTGTTTGAAAGGAGTTTTTCAAAGAAAGACCTTAGTGAAGCTGCTTACATATTGAGCATCAAGATCTATAGAGATAGATCAAGACGCTTGATAAGTTTTTCAATGAGTACATACCTTGACAAGATTTTGAAGTAGTTCAAAATGGAACAGTCGAAGAAAGAGTTCTTGCCTGTGTTACAAGGTGTGAAATTGAGTAAGGCTCAAAGCCCGACCACGGCAGAAGATAGAAAGAGAATGAAAGTCATTCCCTATGCCTCAGCCATAGGTCCTATAAAGTATGCCCTGCTGTGTACCAGATCTATTGCATACCCTACACTGTTTTTGGCAAGGGAGTACAATAGTGATCTAGGAGTAGATCACTGCATAGCGGTCAAAATTATCCTTAGTGGAATAAGGATATTGTCGGATTTCGGGTTCCGGCAAACCCCTAAGGTTCGAACACTGGGGTGTGCGCGGAGATTTCTCCTCCTACCTACTTGCACCCCTCCGCCTCGCTAAGATCTAAGAAATGGAAAGAACAACACGAATGACACAGGATTTATACTGGTTCGGGCCACCGTTGTGGTGTAATACCCTACTCCAGTGTGTCGTGTGGTGGATTGCCTCTTGGGCTGATGATGATGAACAATACAAGGAATAACAGCCTCGCGAGGGTCTGCTCTTGGCTAGGGTGATGAACTGCTGGGAGGAGCTCAGTCCCCCTTCTCTCTCTCTTTCCTTTCCTCGTCTCCCTTCGTTCTGTGGGTGGTCGGTCCTATTTATAGAGGCCCTGGTCCTCTTCCCAAATATCGAGCGGGAAGGGAGCCAACAATGGCGGGCTAATTTGAAGGGGAAAGCTAGTGCTAGCTATCCTGACAAAAGTAGTCTTCGCCTGCACAAAGCTCTGGTGGTGACGTCGTCTTGGGCTCCACGATGACCTCCATCTTGCAGTCCTCCTGGTCTTGGTCTTGTTGCACCGAAATGGCAACCTTTGCCTGGTGCCTCGGTACTCCGCGGCTGCGCTTGCTCCCTTTGCACCAAAGAGGAAAGGAGGACGTTACGCGGGCTGGCACCCGCCTGGCGCCTTTGGTCGTCATGGCTTGCGTCACGGGCACCTCGTGAGGTACCCCGCCTTGATCTCTCCGCCTCCTCACGAGCCAGCCTGATGAGGCCGTGCCTGAGGAAGCTCCGCTTCATCCGCCCCGCGAGGCTTGGCCCCTCGCGAGGGTCTTGGGTCTGTGTTGGTGAAGATGGGCCATGCTGGGCCCCCTTTTGAGCCACGCCGCAGGCCGCAGGCAGGCAAGTCTGGGGACCCCCATTCCCAGAATGCCGACAGTAGCCCCCGGGACCAAGGCGCGCCCGGGCTTGGCCGTGCAGGGAGGCGGAAGGGCGAGGGCGAAGCGCCGCGGGCCCTAACAGCCTGCGGCCTTGGGCGGGCGTGGTGGTTGATTGGACGTGGGTGGCACTGCTCCCCCACGCCTTCCTGATTTTGCGCCATGCTAGGCGCACTCGTAGTTGTACACAGCCTCTCCTCTTTCTGTCGCTCGAGCGCCCTCTGTCCTTCCTCCGCTCGAACTCCAGCTTCTGTTTTCGACCCAATCTCGAACTCCCCCCCCCTTTTCCATCGCCATGGCTCCGACGAAGAAGGGAAGAGGGAAGAAACCCATGTCTCCGCCTGGTCCGCCACCGTTGGCAGCCCCCGCCGAGGGCTTAGGCAAGGTCAGCTCGGCTCTGGCCACTATCTTCAACGAATGCGGGAGGACGACGGCCTGGCCTGCGTCCCACTCCTCCATCGACAGGACAATCACCGAGGTCCCGTATTTCGCCGACGCCCTGTGGGCGGGTCTGGTTCCTCCCTTTTCTGATTTCTTCAATGTCGTGCTTTCCCACTATCAGATCCACATGATGCATCTGGGTCCTGAATCCATCACCCTCCTTTTGGTCTTCGCCTTTGTTTGCGAGGCTATGATGGGCATCCTTACTTCGGTTGCCTTGCTGCGCCACTTCTTCTCACTGCGCCTTGTCGACCCTACCCAATGTTGGGCGTGCGTGAGCTTCGTTGCCGTGTCTGAGACTGCGGCCTCGGGGATAGACTTCAAGCTCCCCCCGCCCGCGGCTGGGTTCCGCGAGCGGTGGCTGTATGTGGACGCAGGGGTGCCCAGCCCCCTGCTATCGAAGCCAACTTCGCCTACTATCCCCAATTCGGGCTGGGGCCAGGAGACGCTTGAGAGCCCCCGGCTCGTCTTCATCTGGCACCGCTTCACGTTCTTGATGTCGCTCGGTGTGACAGCGCCCAAGGTGGTGAAGGAGTTCCTGCTACGCCGCGTTGCTCCTCTCCAACGCCACTCCTGCCGGATGTGGGCCTTCAGGGGGCGCGATGATCGTATGAGGCTCCAGGAAGAGGACTTGACTCCTGAAGTGCTGAGGACAGCGCTCTTGACCCTGACTGGGGACCCCAACCCTGGCAGCATCCAGCAGGGAGGGGCCTTGCTGTACCTCTGCCAGAGCAGGGGCAATTTTGTGAAGCAGATGCCTGTCTTTGATGAGTGGGGGCCGCGCCCCGCCGGCCTCCAGGGGCCTCGTGAGAACCCAGTGGTGGTGACCTCCCTTCCAGTCAGCCAAGGCGGCTCTTCCTCGAGCGGCGGAGCAGGGAGGCATGAGGCGCCAGAGGCCGAGGGGGCTCCCGGCGGGGTAACGGTGCCAGGCGATGCTCATGAGGGAGCGGCTCTCGGGGCCCATGCCGCTGAGGCTGAGGGTGACGAGCAACTGCTCTCGGCTCTTGCGACTGAGGCCCCTGAGGCTCCGGCTGCTTCCCTTGGCGAGGCGATTGGCAGTGCGCATCAGGCAGGCGCCCCTGACGCAGATCGCCTTGATGCTCCATCTTCGTCGCAGGTTGATCCCTGCGCCCAACTCTTGGGCCGCTTCCGCGTGGACTTTGAGGCCCTCCGGAAGAGAAGGGAGGCCCTGGGTGACGATCACCCTTGTCGCCTGCTGAAGCGTAGGAAGTACTTCGCCACTGATGAGTAAGCCTTCTCCTTTCCTAGCTCCCGATCCTTCTGTTGCTTTTACTGACCCTTGCTCCGCAGGCCCCTTCCAGCCGAGCTCGCGGAGACGGCTGAGGTGTCATCCCCCTTGGCTTCGCCCCCTCCATCGCCCTCAGGCGCCCCGAGCGGCAGAGCCCTTGTGGTGAGGGCGATTGAAGAGGCGGACCGTCCTGAGGCGCATCGTGGCCCTACGCACCTCGCGATCCTCTTCCGCGGGCCTTCACGTGGCATAGCCAGCCTGCCGTGGGCTTCCCGCCTGGTCGTGGACTGCGATTGGCTGAGGCACTCCCTGCGCTCTTCACCTGGGGACGGGCTGGCCCCAGGCCGGGCTTCTGGCGCGGCGTGCCTGACCGTCGCGAGGGTGCCAGCCCCCAGCCCGGAGGGGGGGTGCTGATTCGTGGCCCCCGGCGCTTGCTTGGGGCAGATGATGGCGTGGAAGACGTGCTCGAGCGCGCTCAGGAGCGTTGCACTCTCCGCCAAGGATTCCTTTGAAGGGCGGCTGACGCGGTAAGCCTGCTTGGTGAGGAGCTTGCTGATGAAGACGCGCGCCTTGAGGCCGAGGGCCTGCGCCTGGCTGCAGAGAGGCACGAGCTGGAGGGCGCCATCGCCCTTGCGCGCCGTTAGCGCGATCTTGACGACGCAGAGGCCAAGGCGTCGCTGGTGGCCTCTCGGGAGGCTCGAACTTGGGCCGCTGAGGAGGCCCGGGAAGCTGACCGGCGGCGAACGGCGGCGGAGGAGCGGGCTCGGGAGCTCCTGGCCTGGTGCCAGTCACTGGAGGAGCAGGTGGAGCTGCGCGAGGCAGCCCTCGCGTCGATGAAGGTGGCCTCTGGCGACTCAGCAGAGCTCCAGAAGCGTGAGGAGGGCGCTGACGCTGGAAGCCGTCGAACGTACCCGCGAGTACGAGCGTCCAGAGACGAGGGAGCGCTTGGTGACGCAGGCGGAGGATGATGTCGCTGCAGAGGAAGCCCGCGTCTTGGAGGAGGTCGGACGTCGAGTGACGATGGCGCATTTGAACCTCGAGCACGAGTTCGAGGAGAAGCTGGGGTTGATCCAGGCCGAGGCTGAAGGCAGGACTGCTGCCTTGAGAGCCAAGCTGGAGGGGGCGACACGGCAGGCCGATGCTTTCCGGGCCGCCCTTGAGGTGGCGCAAGGTGAGTTAACCACCTCCCAGGGCGAGGTGCTCCTTCTTCGCCAGCAGGTGGAGGAGGCTGAGGCCGTCGCGCGCCAGAATGCGGATGAGATACGTCAGCGGCGGATCCTGGAGCATGAGCACGGCCCCATGCTCACCACGCTCCGGGAGAGAGCCAACACAGCCTTGGGCAACATCTGCGAGGCGGCTGTTGGCGAGCCGCATGCAGTCAACTACGCCGGCAATCTTCAGTTCTTCACTGACGTGGTGACGCAGCTAGAGGCGCGGTCGGTCAGGGCTGACAGGTTGGTGGAGGAGAGGAGCTGCGCCCTGCTCGGGCGTACCTTTTCTCGCGTCTTCAGCCATCTCCAGAACATGGATTCCCACTTCGATTTCGACGCCGCCATCGCCCCAGTCCCCCAGGCCGTCCGAGGTGACCTGGCGCACTGGGTAGAAGACAATGTGGATGCTCTTATCAGGGCCTTCGCTTCAGAAAACAATGGCGTGGTCGTGGCTGCCGACGAGGGCGGTGCGGCACACGGCCCTGACGCCGCTGGCGGTGACGCGGACAGTGATGGCGAGTTCAGCGGCGCCAGCAGCGGCTCGGGGGGTGCTCTTGAGGACGCATTGGGGGATTTATCCGACTGATTGTGCATCGTTCCTAGTTCCTTGCCCTGCATGAATAGAACTCAGGTTTTGGCCTGATGGCGGTGAGAGCATTTGGGAGGGGGAGCCCCTTATGTAAAACTTGTGTTCATCATATTAGTAGTCGCTACATTGCCCATGCGCCCACGCCAAGTGGTTGGCTTAAGCGACGCGCTGGTCAGCTAGTTTACCTTGGTCCCGTGCTGGCCCTGAGGTAGCCTGTGGGAGGTTGTGGTGTCCCGAGTGTTCCCTGATTGGATCCGTAGGACCTGCAGCAAAACACCCTCCTGAGAGGACGCGGCGGCGGCAGTCTGGGCTGCGTGCAAGCTAGGCCTGACCCGGCTCGCGAGGGGCTCACGAGGGGAGGCAGCTAAGGCGAAGTGGTAACCAAAACGCGAGAAATTGCTCGGAAGAGACTAAGCACCCCTTCCTCGAACACATGCAAATCTCAAATTCGAATCCAACTTGAATCCAGCAGGGGAAAGCGACAATCAAAGGGAAAAGCAACGAAAGCAGACAAAAGGCCGCGTCCGGCACCTAATCTAGTCTTGGACGTCTTCTCACCAGCGCGGAGCTAAGTGCTGCCACTGGGCATGGGAGGGAGCCCCAGGGCCTGAGGCCGGCACCCCTGAGACTCCAGGGCGTGTACAGCCCCACTCATTATTACGTGAGAGTGTCACGGGGCGGCGAGCTTCACAGGCACTGGGCCTTCTTCACAGGTACTGGCCTTGCTTCATATTGCCAGTTGAGGGCCCCGCCTTGCGCCACACTCTAGTACCATCAACGACGACTGGAATCCAGGACGCCGCCGATGGGGTAGAGCGGTCGCCAGCGGTTCCCCCGACGACCACGTGTCCTCCGCCAGGGGCAGGCCCTGAGGCACCTCCCCAGCAGAGGGCCTACCTCCTGAGAACACCTTGCTCCGAACGCCGCGGTGGTGATGTCGGATCTCGGCCCCTCTCCTGCAGCCCCCTGCACCCTCCTCTCGAGGGGTAGGGGACTGTGGTAGCGGGGCAGCTGCTCGCTGTGGCGACCTGCACCTCCTGCGATCCATGGTTAGTGTATGCCTGCTCCTAAAGAATTAGCGGTACCCGATAATCGTTGCCTCCAGCGTGGCCAGTGGGACCGTCCCGGGGCTCCTGGAAAGGTTCAGCTTCTAGTGCTTCGTCCCCCAGCTTGGGCTGAGGAGCGAGCCTTGTTTGCTCTCGTGAGGGTGTCCTTGGTCCATCATGAGGGGCACGTATTCCTCTGGCTTCGTCATCCCGAAGGCCACGCCGTAGTGCTCTGCGTGCCACGCGGTCCTGCCTGACGCGCCCACCGTGGGGTGGCAGCGAGGCTGTCCACTGGGGCCGCGGGTCGCGTCGAGTCCTTCTTCTTCACGGACCGGGAGCGGGGGCAGCGCCGCCGCCGGTCTGGTGCTGACAGCTTCGCTGGCGTTAGAGTAGCCTTGGAGCCCGCGGGTGCGCGCGGAGCCCCCGCGCGGGCCACCCTGGGCTTGAGATGGGAGCTGGGTGCAGAAGGGGTGAGCCCCCGAGGTGGCGAAGCCCAGGAGCTCTGCCACCCGCTCCAGCAGCATGTCGCGGCCGCCCTCCAGCAGCCTGCACTGCAGCAGCTCTCGGGCCACCGTGAGCGCGGCCCTCGAGTTCGCCTGCTCCCGGCGGGTGTACGGTGCTGTGGTCGCGGCGTGATTGGAGGCCCTTGCTGCCGACCGCGCCTGCCGCGGTGTGAGAGCTGTTGAAGCCTGTCCGCATCGCCCGCGGCCCACAGCGCCCTGCGGACCGCGAGCTGCCTGGGGCACGGGGTCACCCGAGGCGAGCGGCTCTGCGCGAGCGGGCCACGCCGCCAATGGATTTGGGTTGCCCGCCTAGTCGCCGGACATGGTGATGACGACGCGACGGGGCACGAAGCGGTAGAAGGTGGATTCTGGAGCACCCCTACCTGGCGTGCCAAATGTCGGATTTCGGGTTCCGGCAGACCCCTGAGGTTCGAACACTGGGGTGCACGCGGAGATTTCGCCTCCTACCTACTTGCACCCCTCCGCCTCGCTAAGATCTAAGCAATGGAAAGAACAACACGAATGACACAGGATTTATACTGGTTTGGGCCACCGTTGTGGTGTAATACCCTACTCTAGTGTGTGGTGTGGTGGATTGCCTCTTGGGCTGATGATGATGAACAATACAAGGAAGAACAGCCTCGCGAGGGTCTGCTCTTGGCTGGGGTGATGAACTGCTGGGAGGAGCTCGGTCCCCCTTCTCTCTCTCTTTCCTTTCCTCGTCTCCCTTCGTTCTGTGGGTGGCCGGTCCTATTTATAGAGGCCCTGGTCCTCTTCCCAAATATCGAGTGGGAAGGGATCCAACAATGGCGGGCTAATTTGAAGGGGGACAGCTAGTGCCAGCTATCCTGACAAAAGTAGTCTTCGCCTGCACAAAGCTCTGGTGGTGACGCTGTCTTGGGCTCCACGATGACCTCCGTCTTGCAGTCCTCTTGGTCTTGGTCTTGTTGCACCGAAATGGCAACCTTTGCATGATGCCTCGGTACTCCGCGGCTGCGCTTGCTCCCTTTGCACCAAAGAGGAAAGGAGGACGTTGCGCGGGCTGGCACCCGCCTGGCGCCTTTGGTCGTCATGGCTTGCGTCACGGGCACCTCGTGAGGTACCCCGCCTTGATCTCTCCGCCTCCTCGCGAGCCAGCCTGATGAGGCCGTGCCTGAGGAAGCTCCGCGTCGTCCGCCCTGTGGGGCTTGGCCCCTCGCGAGGGTCTTGGGTCTGTGTTGGTGAAGATGGGTCGTGCTGGGCCCCCTTTTGAGCCACGCCGCAGGCCGCAGGCAGGCAAGTCTGGGGACCCTCGTTCCCAGAACGCCGACAGATATGTTTCTCGATTATGGAGGTGACAAAAGGTTCGTTGTAAAGAGTTACGTCGATTCAAGCTTTGACACCGATCTAGATGAGTCTAAGTCTCGATCTAGATACATATTGAAAGTGGGAACAATTAGCTAGAGTATCTCCGTGCAGAGCATTGTTGACATAGAAATTTTTTGCAAAATACATACGGATCTGAATGTGGCAGACCCGTAGACTAAACTTGTCTCACAAGCAAAACATGATCACACCTTAGTACTCTTTGGGTGTTAATCACATAGCGATGTGAACTAGATTATTGACTCTAGTAAACCCTTTGGGTGTTAATCACATGGCGATGTGAACTATGGGTGTTAATCACATGGTGATGTGAACTATTGGTGTTAAATCACATGGCGATGTGAACTAGATTATTTACTCTAGTGCAAGTGGGAGACTGAAGGAAATATTCCCTAGAGGCAATAATAAAGTTATTATTTATTTCCTTATTTCATGATAAATTTTTATTATTCATGCTAGAATTGTATTAACCATAAACATAATACATGTGTGAATACATAGACAAACAGAGTGTCACTAGTATGCCTCTACTTGACTAGCTCGTTAATCGAAGATGGTTGAGTTTCCTAGCCATGGACATGTGTTGTCATTTGATTAACGGGATCACATCATTAGGAGAATGATGTGATTGACTTGACCCATTCCGTTAGCTTAGCACTTGATCGTTTAGTTTGTTGCTATTGCTTTCTTCATGACTTATACATGTTCCTGTAACTATGAGATTATGCAACTCCCGTTTACCGGAGGAACACTTTGTGTGCTACCAAACGTCACAACGTAACTGGGTGATTATAAAGGTGCTCTACAGGTGTCTGCAAAGGTACTTGTTGGGTTGGCATATTTCAAGATTAGGATTTGTCACTCCAATTGTCAGAGAGGTATCTCTGGGCCCACTCGGTAATACACATCACTCAAGCCTTGCAAGCATTGTAACTAATGAGTTAGTTGCGGGATGAAGTATTACGGAATGAGTAAAGAGACTTTCCGGTAACGAGATTGAACTAGGTATTGAGATACCAATGATCGAATCTCGGGCAAGTAACATACCGATGACAAAGGGAACAACGTATGTTGTTATGCAGTTTGATCAATAAAGATCTTCGTAGAATATGTAGGAGCCAATATGAGCATCCAGGTTCGGCTATTGGTTATTGACCGAAGACGTGTCTCGGTCATGTCTACATAGTTCTCGAACCCGTAGGGTCCGCATGCTTAAAGTTCGATGACGGTTATATTATGAGTTTATGTGTTTTGATGTACTGAAGGTAGTTCGGAGTCCCGGATGTGATCACAGGCATGACGAGGAGTCTCGAAATGGTCGAGACATGAAGATTGATATATTGGACGACTATATTCGGACACCAGAATGGTTCCGGGGGTTATCGGATATATACCGGAGTACCAAGGGGTTAACGGACCCCCCCCCCCCCCCCCCGGGGGGGGGGGGGGGTTATTGGGCCTCATGGGCCCAAAGTGGTGGAAGAGGAGAGGCAGCAGGAGGTGGCGCGCGGCCCCCCTTGCCCCAATCCGAATTGGGAAAGGGAAGGGGGCGGCGGCCCCCCTTCTCCTTCCTTCTCTCCACCTGCTCCTTCCCCCTTCTCCTAGTTGAAATAGGAAAGGGGGACAAAATCTACTTGGAGTAGGATTGCCCCCCCTTGGGCGCGCCTCCTCCTCTTGGCCGGCCCCCTCCTCCTCCCCCCTTTATATACGGAGGAGGGGGGGCACCCCATAGACACAACAATTGATCTCTTAGATCTTTTAGCCGTGTGCGGTGCCCCCCTCCACCATAATCCACCTCGGTCATATCGTAGCGGTGCTTAGGCGAAGCCCTGCATCGGTAGAACATCATCATCGTCACCACGCTGTCATGCTGATGGAACTCTCCCTCAAAGCTCGGCTAGATCGGAGTTCGAGGGACGTCATCGAGTTGAACGAGTGCAGAACTCTGAGGTGCCGTGCATTCGGTGCTTGATCGGTCGGATTGTGAAGACGTACGGCTACATCAACCGCGTTGTGCTAACGCTTCTGCTTTCGGTCTACGAGGGTACGTGGACACACTCTCCCCTCTCGTTGCTATGCATCACCATGATCTTGCGTGTGCATAGGAATTTTTTTGAAATTACTACGTTCCCCAACAATCCATGGACTCAACATTAGTCATAAAGAACTCACATACTTATTGCAAAAGTCTATTAGCTATCGAAACAAAGTACTACGTGCATGCTCCTAGGGGGATAGGTTGGTAGGAGAAGACCATCGCTCGTCCCCGACCGCCACTCATACGGAAGACAATCAAAAAATAAATCATGCTCTGACTTCATCACATAACGGTTCAACATACGTGCATGCTACTGGTATCACAAACCTTAAAACAAGTATTTCTACCAATCCACAATTACTCACTAGCATTACTCTGATATCACCATCTTTATATCACAAAACTATTGCAAGGAATCGAACATATCATATTCAGTGATCCACAAGTTCTATGTAGGATTTTATGACTAACCATGTGAATGACCAATTCCTGTCAACTCTCTAAATAGATATAAGTGAAGCAAGAGAGTTTAATTCTTTCTACAAAATATATGCCCACGCTCTAACAAATATAAGTGAAGCAAACGAGCATTCTACAAATGGCGGTTTTCTATGTGAAGAGAAACAAACAATCCAAACTTCAAATGATATAAGTGAAGCACATGAAGCATTCTATAAATCAACTAAGGACTATCTCATACCAACATGGTGCATTTATTAAAAGAAAAATAAAAAGCACACGACGCTCCAAGATTTACGCATATCATGTGATGAATAAAAATATAGCTCCAAGTAAAATTACCGATGATCGCTAGAAGAAAGAGGGGATGCCTTCCGGGGCATCCCCAAGCTTAGTTGCTTGGGAGTCCTTGAATATTACCTTTGGGTGCCTCGGTCATCCCCAAGCTTGGGCTCTTTCCACTCCTTATTCCTTCATCCATCATGATCTCACCCAAAACTTGAAAACTTCAATCACACACAACTTAACAAAACCCTCGTGAGATCCGTTAGTATATTAAAACAAATAACCACTTCAAGTTATGTTCCAAACTCATTAATATTTTATTTTTTCATTGTATCTACTATACTATGACTTCTCTACGGCTTATACCACCAATACAATCGATAGTTTCATCAAAACGAGCAAAACAATGCATCAAAAACAGAATCTGTCTTAAACAGGACAGTCTGTAGTAATCTGAACATCAACCATATTCTGTAACTCCAAAAATTCTGAAAAATTAGGAAACAATAAAATATTTGTATAGAAGTATTGTGCAAAAAGTTTCATAAGCGTTTGACTTTCCAGTAAAAAATGTAAAATCACGCACTACAGCCAAAGTTTCTGTTTTTGCACCACACAAACCAAACAAGCAATCTAATCATCCTAAAGGCAAATCGTGGCACATTATTTTTATAATACAATGGAATTATACAAGGGGATAATTATTTTTGTGAGATTCTTCATGAAAAATTCTACATTGTTTCCATGAGCATGAACACAAGTGTTCAAGGTCGACCCTCACTTCTCCAATGCATAACTTCCAATCGCTTCTCTTTTGTGAAAAAGTTTTAAGTCCCCCTCTATATTTTTTGTTTTTAAACTTTATAAAATCACTCAACATAAATAAATGACTCTCTAAAACTTCCGGGTTGTCTCCCTGGCAGCGCTTTCCTTAAAGCCATTAAGCTGGGCATATAGTTCTCAAGTAATGAATCTACCTGGATCCCAAGGTATATCAAAGCCAATCTTAATTAACAATGATTTGGCATTTAGTAATGAGCACAAAGAAACATATATCATGCAATGACGAAGTCTAACTCTCTTCCTATGCATCAGCATGTCATACAAGAACAACTCATGCACATAAAGTAAAGGCCAATACATAGCATAAGTAGTTTCTTGCAATTTTATCGTGTTGGAAACATAGAGAGGTGGAGATGTAGTTCCTCTCTGATAATAATTGCAAGTAGGAGCAGCAAGCACATGCATATTACATTCATCAAAATTATCATGTGCAATGGTAAAAGGCAGCCCATCAATATAATCCTTAATAAGAACAAACTTCTCCGATATAGTGTAGTTTGGAGAATTCAAAAAGATAATAGGACTATCATGTGTGGGTGCAATAGCAACAATTTCATTCTTAACATAAGGAACTATATCAAGTTCATCTCCATAAGCATAATTCATATTGGCATCTTGGCCATAAGCATAGCAAGCATCAAGTTCATCAAACATGGATATTTCAAATGAATCAAAAGGATCATAACAATCATCGTAGCATTCATCCTTCGGTAAGCACGAAGGGAAATTAAACAATGTATGGGATAAAGAGTTACTCTCATTAGAAGGTGGGCACGGGTGATCAATCCGCTCTTCTTCCTTTTGTTCTTCGATCTTCTCCTCATCTTTTTCATCTAATGAGCTGAAAATTTCAGGAATTTCTTCTTCCATAGTTTCCTGCAAAATATTAGTCTCGTCTTGGACAGCGGAGGAGTCCTCAATATATGCTTCAATATTGGCATTGTATTCATAATTCTCATAGAAATATTTAAGTATAGCAAAATTTTTAGGTCTGTAAATAGCATCATAAAGATTTTTACACTTTTTAAACAAAGATTCAATTTCATAAGCACCCTTAAAAGCAACGAATTCTTCTATTCGTTCCACATCATAGTAATGATATATACCATTAGCATAAGAAGGCAAGGTTTTATTATCGTTAAATTTACATGAAAAGGGAAGGTTTGGAGCCTTCATCCTAGAGCAACAAGTACAATCATATCTCAAGCATAGTTCCCAAGCATACTAATGCAACATATGAATTTGATCCCATAATAGTTTCCCTTTTTGTCAAGCGATAATCCCTAAAGTATTCACGTTGATCCAACATGTCTCCCATTATAAAATTGAATGGGGTTTTCTCAAGATTATTAAAGTAGTGCATAATATCTTTCACATAATGAGCATCGAGGGTTTTAGGAGGTTCCCCATCTCCATGTGTAGCAAGTAGACCTATTTTTTGGTCTTTTGTGTTCCATATTCATAACTAAAGATAGATAACAACTTAGAACAACATATAAAATCTACTTAGTGCTAAAGCAAACAAGCACACACGAGAATATTTACCCCACGCTGTTGCTTCCCGGCAACAGTGCCAGAAAAAGGTCTTGATAACCCACAAGTATAGGGGATCAATTGTAGACTCTTTCGATAAGTAAGAGTGTCGAACCCAACAATGAGCTAATGGTAGAACAAATATTCCCTCAAGTTCTATCGACCACCAATACAACTCTATGCACGCTTAACGTTCGCTTTACCTAGAACAAGTATGAAACTAGAAGTACTTTGTAGGTGTGATAGGGTAGGTTTGCAAGATAATAAAGAGCACGTATATAAAAACTAGGGTCTGTTTAGATAAAGACACAACTAAGTCAGTTTTAGTAGAGAGCTTTTTGTCACAAGAAATTTTTTTGTCCTTAGGCAATCGATAACTAGACCGGTAATCATTATTGCAATTTTATATGAGGGAGAGGCATAAGCTAACATACTTTCTCTTCTTGGATCATATGCACTTATGACTGTAACTCTACCGAGCATCCACAACTACTAAAGATCATTAAGGTAAAACCCAACCATAACATTAAAGTATCAAGTCCTCTTTATTTCCGTACGCCATGACCCACTTATCCGTGTTTGTGTTTCAGTCACTCACACAACACGGACAATAAGCAAACCATGAACATATTGCAAACCCTGTAGCGGGGTTCCCTCACGCTTGCGCTACACGGAGAGCACCATAGGACAACACCAATAATAAAACATGTAACTGCAACCAATCACGACCATCAATGAACCCATAGGACAAAACGGATCTACTCAAACATCATAGGATAGCCATACATCATTGGGAAATAATATATATCATTGAGCACCATGTTTAATTAGAGATTACAACAGGGAGAAGGGGTGTTAAACCGCTGCATAGAGGGGGAGAGAGTCGGTGATGACGGCGGCGAAGTTGTTGGTGTAGATTGTCATTGCGATGATAGCTCCGGCGGCGTTTCGGCGCCACCGGGAGAGAGAGGGGGAGAGAGCCCCCCTTCTTCTTCTTCCTTGACCTTCCCCATAAGTGGGAGAAGGGTTTCCCCTCTGGTCCTTGGCTTCCATGGCGGCGGAGGGGCGAGAGCCCCTTCGATATTGGATCTCTCTCTCTCTCTCTTTCTCTCTCTCTCTCTCTCTCTCTCTCTCTCCCTTTCCTTCTGTTTCTGTGCTCCCCGATTCTGGCCTTTCACCGTTTCTTAAGTTACCGGAGATCTGTAACTCCGATTGGGCTGAAATTTTAACACGATTTTTATCCGGATATTAGCTTTCTTGCGCCAGAAGAACGCACCAACCGCCTTATGGAGTGGCCACAAGGACCAGGGGAACACCCTCCATCCTTGTGGGCCCCTCAGGTATCGTCTCGCGTTGATTCTTTTTCCAAAAAGTCACATATATTCCAAAAAAATATCTGGAAGTTTTTGTCCCGTTTGGACTCCGTTTGATATGGATTTTCTGCGAAACAAAAAACATGCAACAAACGGGAACTGGCACTCGGCACTGGATCAATATGTTAGTCCCAAAAAATAGTATAAAAAGTTTCCACAAGTATGTAAAAGTTGTAGAATATTGGCATGGAACAATAAAAATTATAGATATGACGGAGATGTATTAGTAGGCCTAGTTGGTATTTTAATTACTGGTAATTTAGATAGAGTCCAGACATCATCAAAATCGGTGTGCGCCCGTGGCGTGCTCTCATGACCCCGGGGAAAATTTTTGGCACGAGTTTTGATGATCATTCCTTCCAAACCGGAGCATCTCATATGAAGGACCATGGTTTCCAAAAGGAGACGCGTCAATTCAAACTCCAGTGGTTGATGACTTAATCGTTTGGTCTCATAAAAATTTCCACCATAGGCAATCACCATTATACCATGGGTTTGATTTTCTAACGGATTTCAGGCAGCGTTTGATATATTTAGGACATTTTTTGAATTTAACGTGCAATTTGTGGATATAAATAAAATCACAACCGGAACTGCATGTGCTGTCGGAAGGGATGAGGATTGCCGTGTAACACCCACGATGCGGCTATATCTCCCACGTGTCGGAGCACAACTTAGAGGCATAACCGCATAGTAGGCATGTCACAAGAGGGGTAATGTTTACACATCCCATGTACTGAATAAGAAAGAGATAAAGAGTTGGCTTACAATCGCCACTTCACACAATACATAAATATAGCATTACATCATCCAGAATACAGTCAAGGTCCGACTACAGAACCAAATAAAGAAAGACAACCCCAAATGCTAGATCCCCGATCACCCCAACTGGGCTCCACTACTGATCGTCCGGAAAGGAAACATAGTGACATCCCGAATCCTCGTCGAACTCCCACTTGAGTTTGGTCGCGTCCCCTGCACTGGCATCGTCGGCACCTGCATCTGGTTTTTGGAAGTAATCTGTGAGTCACGGGGACTCAGCAATCCCACACCCTCGCGATCAAGACTATTTAAGCTTAAGGTAGGAAAAGGGGGGTAGTGAGGTGGAGCTGCAGCAAGCACTAGCATATAAGGTGGCTAACTTACGCAAATGAGAGCGAGAAGAGAAGCAAAGCACGGTCGATAAACTATCATGATCAAGAAGTTATCTTGAAACTACTTATGTTCAAGCATAACACGAGACCGTGTTCTCTTTCCGGAAAAGAGACCATCACGGCTACACACGCGGTTGATTCATTTTAATTAAGTTAAGTGTCAGGTTTTCTACAACCGGATATTAACAAATTCCCATCTGCCCATAAACGCGGGCACGGCTTTCAAGAGTTCAAAACCCTGCAGGGGTGTCCCAACTTAGCCCATCACAAGCTCTCACGGTCAACGAAGGATATTCCTTCTCCCAGGAAGACCCGATCAGACTCGGAATCCAGGTTACAAGACATTTCGACAACACTGATAGGAGCTACACATATCTCATTCTTAGGGCACACTGGATAAGCAATCCGTACAACTAAATCCAACCCTCAAGTTTCCCCGAGGTGGCGCTGCAAGGGGCTATAGTTTGGACCAACACTCAGAGGAGCACTGGCCTGGGGGTTTAAAATAAAGATGGCCCTTGAGTCCGCAGAACCCAAGGGAAAAAGGCTTAGGTGGCAAATGGTAAAACCAAGGTTGGGCCTTGCTGGAGGAGTTTTATTCAAGGCAAACTGTCAAGGGGTTCCCATTATAACCCAACCGCGTAAGGAACGCAAAATCAAGGAACATAACACCGGTATGACGGAAACTAGGGTGGCAAGAGTGGAATAAAACACCAGGCATAAGGGTGAGCCTTCCACCCTTTACCAAGTATATAGATGCATTAAAGTAAACATGATATAATAATGATATCCCAACAATAATCATGTTCCAACAAGGAACAATCTCCATCATCACCTACAACTAGCAACGCTATAAGAGGGGCTGAGCAAAGCGGTAACATAGCCATACAACGGTTTGCTAGGAAAAGGTGGGTTAGAGGCTTGACATGGCAATATGGGGGGCATGATAAAGCAAGTGGTAGGTATCACGGCATAGCAATAGAGCGAACAGCTAGCAAGCAAAGATAGAACTAATTTCGAGGGTATGGTCATCTTGCCTGCAAAGTTCTCCAAGTTGACGAAAGCCTGATCCTCGTAAGCGTACTCAACGGGTTCCTCGATCATGTAATCGTCTAAGCTCTACCCAAAGCAAGAACACAAGCAAAGGAAATAACAATCAACCACGGTGCAATGGGCAAGCAACATGATGCAAAACATGGTATGATATGCGGGATGTGATATGCAATGCATATGCATGCTCTGGAAGGAAAAGATTGAACCAGGCCCCAACTTGGCAAACCAAGTGCCCAGCTGGAAAGATGAGTTGATTTCGGTCGAAATCGATATAAAGATCACCAGAATCGGATGCACGGTTTGCAAATGGCAAGCAAAACAATAATGGCACAATTCTGCGATTAACAGCACGATGCCATCTAAAATGCAATAAGAAACTAAGCTACTACACTCTAACATAGCAAAAAAGCACATGGCAGTGATCTAATCAAGATGCTTGACAAAATATGAACACTGAGCTACGGCTAAATCACACAAGAGCAGGTTCAAACAAGCATGGCAAAAGTGCAAAAGATATCAGCTTCACAGACTTGGTGAAAATACTAACATGTCAGGAATTAACATCAGGAAGCAATGTTTAGAGCAAGATAACAACATGCTACAGGAACATATCATAGCAAAACAAGGCATGGCATGAATCTGCTCAAAGCATATCACAAAAGTCCCTTAATGACCATAAGCCAAAAGGGCATAGAAAATATGATGGCACCCATGTAAACATAGCAAGTTTCGTTAACAGATTCAGACTTAGCAGAAAACTGGACTTGGCATAAATAGAGTTATGAAGGCCTCTTTGCGAGCTTGATTCACTCAACACAAGGCATTGCATGACAAGCTAAGCATACTACCAGCAATAAGACATGTTCATGAAGCTAACCAAAGCAAGAACCAACTCATAGCATGCATGGATCAACTACAACAACCTTGGAAAAATTGATTAACACGTAAACAATCTGCCAGGAACATTTTATAGCAAAAGTAGAGCAAGATTGAGTCATGCTAGGGCACTCCATAAATGCAAACAGGGGCATGGATGGATAGAGCATAACCATATGTCAAAATCATCCTTACTAAACATACTCAAAAGAAGCATGGATCTCTCTGTAGCAACATGAACACATGGCATAAAAATAACAGCAGGGAAACGACTTAGTGAAATTCTAAGTCCCTGAAAATCACGAGAGCTACTTTGCATGCTTGTGCTAGTCACCACAAATATCACAAAAATACATGGCATACACCCCTGTAGAGATGGCATGGCATAGCCCAAAACACATGTATAGCTCATGCCCATATGAAGCACACAACAAATGTAGCAAAAATGACAAATGCTCATAATCTGCTAAGTAACAGGAACTAACATTTTATAGCACTCTTGCATAAGTCATTTGGGCATCAAGATGAACTCAAACAAGCATGTCACAATGGAATGAAATGAAGTGCACATCGTAATGAACATTTTGATATACTGCACGCACAAAACGAAGCAACGGATGAGAAGTTATGGCATTTTGAACAGTGCTTGAAAATATAGCGGATGGAAAAGACTTAGGCGAAAATCGGGTCAACCTCTAGGGTTCAGATATGGATCTGGCGTGGATTACGAAGATTGCCGGAGAAGGAGTTCGCCAGAGATGGGGGAGACGGCCGGAGATGGAGGGGTGAGGCGGATTCGGCGAGGTAGAGGCCCGATCCGGCCGCGGGACGACGGCGGTGGCTCTGCAGGCGCGGAAGCCGAGGCGGATCCGTGACAGAGCACCGGCAAGCGGACGCGCGGCGGCGGGATACGGCGGCGCAGCGCAGGTGCGGGGCGGCGGCGGCGGAACCGAGGCGCAGGTGGAGAGGCGGTGGCGGGGCGCGGCCCGATCGGCGCGCGGGCGGGCCGGCCACGGGCCAGGCGGGCCGGCGCGGTGGGTGGAGGCGGAGGGACACGTGGCACGACAGGATTGGGCGCGGGCGACGGCAGACGTGTCCGACGCCGGCGGACGCGTCTGGCGACGGCGGGAGGAGCTAGACTAGGGTTTTGGACCCGAAATTTCGGAGGGGTGCACATATCTATACATAGAAGGAGGTGGGAGTGTCCAAATGGAGAGCGGTTTTCGGCCACGCGATCGTGATCGAATGTCCGAGAGGATGGAGGGGTTTTGGATGGGTTATTGGGCCACTTTTGAGGGGTGTTGGGCTGCAACACACACGAGGCCTTTATGGTTCCCCGGTTAACCGTTGGAGATCAAATGAACTCCAAATGGCACGAAACTTGACAGGCGGTCTACCAGTGGTGTACCAAGGCCGCTTGGCAAATCTCGGTCCATTCCGAGAAAGTTTAACACCCGCACACGAAAAGAGACAAAAGGGGGCGCCGGAAGACGTAGGAGTGTCGGAATGCAAAACGGACAACGGGGAAAATGCTCGGATGCATGAGATGAACACGTATGCAAATGAGATGCACATGATGACATGATATGAAATGCATGACGTGAACAAAATGCAAAACAAAGACAAAACCCAGAGGGAATGTCTTAACTTAGAGCCGAAAATGGCAAGAGTGGGAGTACAAATATGGTAAGTTACATACGGGGTGTTACATACCGTTCGATCAAGGAGAGTCCAACGGTGCATACGTACAATCCATGGGGTTTGGGTTCTGGCCAATCAAAACGCACGACTCAGATCACGCGCGTGGCAGGGGGGCATCAGCCACAGTTTAGTGGACACACGGCTTTCATGAGTGAACCGTGTGTTATTTGAAAACATTTACATTAACTAATAGCATATTTTTGTTTGAATGAAAACATGAGTTCATCGTTTCGCCTCCAATTTTTTCCATGGTAAGAAATCATGATTGTACCCTATGGTTCAATTTTTTGGTACATTTTACCAGGCAGCAGGCCTGGCTAGCAATCTCAAACTTTGAATATGCAAAAAAGAGATCTCGTTTGTATATATATATATATATATACATCTAGGCTATTCTATTACGCGTAATAGAATATTATTCTGTTACCCTACTTGAACTGATGGTTTCAGACGGTTGTACTGATGATTTTCATCTCATTGAACTCTGAGCTATTTTTCTCTACAGGAGCGCGCACGCCATGGCGTGGGCGAGAAGCGGAAGGAGCAGGGCGCCTCTTGCATTGCGTCCCTTGCGCACATGCGGTAGAGTGGCGGTACAAGTCCACACGCAGGCGGTGACAGGAGCATGAGAGAACGCGGGGGAAGCAGAGAAGCACGCGTCCATGGCAGCAGGGGACTTGGCGCAGCAACGGCGAACCGAGCGAAAAAGAGAAGAGCTCGATCACGTCGTACGTCGCTCGGCCGATTGAGATGTACCAGGCGATCCCCTACAGCGCCGGCCAGCTGCCGGCGTGCCTGCAGCAGTCCGAGCAGGTCGAGGCCGAGGGCGTGGCCGGCCAGGAGGGCGGGCTCGCGGCTCGCCGACACGGCGGCGAGGGGCGATGGCGGGGAGGTGGTGAGGACGGCGGTGGCAGAGAGCCTGGTGCTGGTGGTGGGGAGGCGCGGGTGCTACCTCAGCCACGTGGTGAATCGGCTGTTGCAGGGGCTCGGGGTGAACCCCGCCATGCATGAGGTCGCCGACGAGGCCGAGCTCGCTGCAGCGGTGGCCGGGAACGCTGGAGGCGAGGCCGTCGTCGCGCTGCTGGCAGTGTTCATCGGTGGGAGGAACCTCGGCGGGCTCGATCGGCTCATGGCCGTGCACATCTCCGGCGAGCTCGTGCCCATACTCAAGGACGCCGGCACGCTCTGGCTCTGATTCTCTGACTCTGAGCAAAACCAAAGATGCATTCGGGACGGGGTACTATGGACGTACGAACAACCGTTTGATCATGAGTTAAACTTCTTTTCAATTCTCTTTTTGACTCTTGATGAGATTATGTGAGTTACTACTGCTCGATCGTCAGTCTCTCTTGATTGGGATCAATAATGGAGTACCAGCTTAGCTATAGTTAGGCCTAAATTCTTTTGATTAGGGTAGGAAAAATTAGGAACTATTGTGCCATCTCGTGCTTATTTTCGCCCTCACGCTTGTAAATACATGGATGAGTGAAGAGGGGTGTACTATTTAGCACTGTATAAATCATGTTCCTTTCATCTTGCACATTAGTTTTCTAGATGCCAATTCATTTTGTCTTTGAAGGTTTCTTCTAGCAGGCTTATGATGTTATCACGAAATGGCACTATGTTGGATATTTGTAATCCATGAAGGGGTGCTTGTTTGTTGCAGCTGATTTCCCTCTCTCTTCTTCTATAGTACTCCTATTTATCATAGATTAATTTTAAATTCTTCTGAAAATAGAGGACTCGAACTGATCTCCAATTTTTGGGTTTGTACTGAGCGGTTTTCATATACTAGACTTTACTCTGTTTTTCCGTAAGATTTTCCTCGTACTTTCCAACGATCTATGGTATCATTGTCCCCGAACTTGCATGATTTATATAGTTGAACCGAATGACATTTTTTTCAAAAAGAAAATATTTATTTGCAACGGTGTTTTGGACTTCTCTCATTTTACGACCTAAACATTTACCATTTGAATTTTCATATAGGGTTTTCTTTCCGTTTAAGCTTTTTTCGCGTCCCGAGCATGGTGTCGGGGCATGGCGCGTGTTATAGGGTTTTCTTTTGAACTCCCATTTTAGTAATACATGGAATTCTTGGACTAGCACACGACGGTAGAGCACACACGATAAACATTCTGAAGTCGTCTAAGCTACAACATTTGGGGCGCGGGCAACAACGGCGGCGCTCGCGGCGGCACTCGTACTAATCTATGTGTGTGTTTGTACAGAGGAGGTATTTTTTCATAGAGTAATTTTGAATGGTTCCGAAAAAAGTACTTGAACTGATGCCCGTATGGGTTTGTACTGAGGGTGTTTTCGCATACTAGACTTCACTTTTTTTTGGTATGGCTTTTCCTTGCAACTTTTCAATGGTTTACGGTTTTCATAGTCCTCGAACTTGCGTGGATTATATCATTATCATTGAACTGAATGCTATTTTTTGAAAAGAAAATGTTTTGTGTTTTTTAACTCAATTTTTCTGCTACGATGTTTTGGACTTCTCGCGGCGACTTCAACTTTTACCATTTAAATTTTCATGGGTTTTTTTATTTTGTTTGAGCTTTTTCCCAAACTTATTTGAGACTTCATGTTTGAACATACAACCGATGAGACTAGATCAAACATTTTGATGGAAATAGTAGTTTAAACATTAAAAAGTGCAGAAACGGTAGAAAATTTTAGTTCAGTTACTCCTGCTCAATCACAATCGGGCAGGCCCTGCTCAACACCACCTACCAAGATAGAAACGCTACACCAAACATGTGTTGGACTTACGTAGAGGAAGCTGGCATATAATGCAAAAGAAATGAGACACGTCACAATGTTATAACCGATGAGACTAGATCAACCACAAAGAAGTGTAGCCATGTTCTTCGCAAACCAAACCAAATCGTCTCAGGTTTCGATTATCTAACATGAACAAAAGAGATCCGGAACACACATGACGTCTGCAAAAGCTTCATCAGCAGAAAACTCACAGCAGGTTCCCACGAGTGTGAATTAACAAGGGTGGCATGGCACCAAGTTACTGCACCAGCTTAATTCCTATGTACTACATACTGTACTTAGCAGTGGTGGTGCCACTAGCAGCGGAGGTGATGTTATCTATGATACAAAGATGACACTCTTAGGACCTCCTCTTCCTCTTCTTCTTGTCCTCGGACTTGGCGCATGCGTTCTTGAGCTGCAATGGAACACAACACCGTCAGCCATCTCAATGGATCACATCATATAAAAATGAATCGAATTTTAGCAACCGTGGGTGGAGGATGAGTAGTCAGCCAAGGTGGCTAGGGTGCTTACCATGATGATGAGGACACGACGAGGACAATGGCGAAACTGGCGAAGAGGGTGAGTGCGTGCTTGATGTAGCCCATGATGCCGCGACGCGCCCTCTCGATGATCTCCTTCGTGTCATACACCATGTTGAACTTGTGGAGTTCTGATTTTTGAACCTTCCCAGTAGTAATACATGTACTGGGCAGTACAAGATTGTTGAGCAGCTGACCCACAGAAACAAAAACACTCCTGGAGTGCACACGCAAAATCATTTACAAAAATAGTAGTAGCAAGAAGCAATAAACAGCCACACATACACGTGTTTTTGAGAGTGAAGCAACGGAGAGGCAAAGGTGTACGCAGCATAAACTTCATCATGTTTTATGATGAGCACATCCACGATGCATCCTGTTTTATGTTAACCAAGTGAAAGTACAGTGCTCATTCTGAAGCATAACCACAAGCACTTGTTTCTATTATATGAAGATGGAAACACAAAGGAAATCAGACTCACCATCAGAAGTAGATGAACTGAAAAGCGTACAAAATTTGAACTTGTGCATACAAAAGACGAACTGAATCACCATCTCTGTACTGAACTTATGTATCTATACAATGCAATCCAATTATTATATCTTGTCAAAAATCTCAAATTAAAATTTGAACTTATCGAACATGCACATGGAACGGACAACAATTCACATAAATACTGTGTTACTTCCCTAGATGCTTCTACAATCACGGGAAATACAAGTCTACCCACACCACTATCCCAACCAAAATTGAAACTTGCATTCATAGGTTGTTGTGGAGTTTTCAACTTGTAACAGCTAAAACACTTTATCCGTAGTGTAACATCAAACCTTAAGAAAAAATGCCAGTTCTCATTGGGCATATGAACAATCAATCACCTTCTCTGCATCAATGGAAACTCATAGTTCATTACAAGAAATCAAATTAGCAATCAATTTTTGTTGGTGAGAGATAAGAGAGAGGAGATATGAACGGGGAGTTCAACCCCGCTGCTACATCCTCCTCGGCAGAGGCACGCAGCGACGATGCCACCTCGTTGCTATGCTTACAGGAAAACTGATTGTTGAAGTGCAGCAACAAGTTATTTGCCACATGGACAAAGAATTTTCTTCGGGTTTTATTTTGAACTTGCCTGGAAGTAATACTTGTACTCTAGTCCCAGTACAAGTATCATGCCTATAATTTGTAAACAAAAAAAGATGCAGAATTTACAAATGAAAAGATTAAAATAAAAGTTGAAACAACAGAGAAACTATGAAGCAAATAGCATGAGTGATCTTCTAGTTGAAGCACTATATTTTACTGATATTTTTTTGTCAGTGAACTTTTGTAATTTAGGTACTAGAACTCACTGATGTTATTTACTCTTCGTTTTTTGAAGGCATTTTTCAGTACATGTTGAATTCTTTTTTAAACACACCCACAGTTGAAATGGATCAGTACATGCGGAAAATATCAGTTTTCATAAGCAAAACTTGCACTGAATTAGTTAAACTTTGAATATGTTCAGAGAACATTAGAGTCTCATGCTACTCTAGGCCACACACCGAACCAAGCTTTTCAGCATGATGCATCTTCTCATATGGAATGTATATACGGAACCAAAACAATTTCTTATAACACTTCTTAGCCCATTCGCTTCAAGCTTTAGAAGAAAAACTTTGGGGGGGGGTGGGAGAACAGAAGATGAATTTCTAAACTACATTTCTCTGAACTGAATTCCTATCAGATGTTGAACTTTCTAACCTACAGTTGCCCAGAAGCCGTCCCAAATTCTGCTTGGACTAATGTCCGCGTTCCACTTGGACGGCTGCCAGTCACCATGGTGGACGAGCTCATGGCCAAGTGTGGCCAAGGCGACCACCGGGAACTGTAGGTGCTTGTGCAGCAACACATTTTTGCCCGGCTTCTCGACTCCCTGCCCAATTTTCCTGAGAAGCAAGATAGACAAGAGATAAATTCTTCTCTCTTACAGCTGAAAAATTGAACGCATCTAAAAAATCACATTTTTTTATGTGCTCAACCTCCTGCATATATATTTAAACTGATGGTTTTCTCTCACTGAACATTCTACCTCGCAAGTCTGAACTATGCGAACTTTATTCTGGCCGAACTATTACAAATTTTCTATACAGCGAACTACCGTACAATATAAAACTGATTTTTTTAACACGCACATTGCACCGATTCATCTTTCCTTTATGAACTGGTGATAAAATATATACTGGGCTGCTACACCAGCAGCAAATTCAGGAATACATGAAATTTTTTGGATAACAATCTAACAAGTGTTATAGCAAAGCAGGGAACAAGTACACGTTTTGAACTGCTCATGAACACGCATCAAGCAAAAAGTACAAACCAATTCTGGTTCACTAAAACATGAGTTAATTTTCAATATAGATTCACTAAAACGGCTTCTGATTTTTTTAAACATCTAGCTTCTTCTTTGTATTTTAGCAACACAAAATGAAGCAGTAAACAAGATATGGGACGGGGTGAGTACCTGTCGGTGCCGGCAGAGAAGCGAAGTGGTCTTGCCAGCGAACATGGTGCTAACGATGATGTGAATCACGCCAAGTTGGAATGTACTGCAGACATTAAAATAGAATAAACAGAGAACATGTTGACCAAATCATGACACCCTTAAGAACCTTAGGCCTAGTTAGATAGATATCACAATGCAATAGTGGTATACAAATAGTGAACATTTCAGTTAATAACGTGAGTGCACCATCAGGGTTCAGTGACCACACCCCCTATCTTTAACTTACTTTTGTTTCTGAACCACATTCTGGTACGTGTTTCTCAACAATGCAAGATCATTATTCACTTGCAGCTGACAAATTAACCAATGGTTGACTATAATGAAGTGCATATATAGTGAAAAGAATTAAAATGTTGATCAACTTATACTAGATTCTTATTAAAAAAACTAACATGTACTGTTTTGCTTAGCCTGGGATGGATTGTTAGAATTTCTAAAGGCACTTAATTACCTTCAAGACTGCAAGAGTGAAGGATGCCTTTTTCATATTTTATTTATTTATGCTACCCATTCACATAATTTTACAAATGGACCACACTTGTTGTACAAAGTACTAAACAGATTCATGTAGAAACAATACTACAATATTTGTGAACAAAAGGTCATACAGAAGTTGTATTGATCCACGGAAAGATTTGCTACTGGCAAGAAAATAAATATGAAATCTATCTTGGAGATTTGACATATGTTCCATTGATTACATTCAATCATGTATGTAATGAAGAAACAAAATGCAACTCCACAATTTAGTAGTTCATGTAAAAAAACAACCAAGTTAATGTACAATAACATCATAAGTTCAGAAATAAAATTAAAAAGAGTTTTGTACTGTTTTTGCTATAACAACTAAGTTACCATGTGGCTGGACTAGGATAGCGCTGCATATCCTGGAGTGGTGGAGAGGAAGCTCATGTCACTACCAAATCTATCAGGGTACTACAAATTCAAGGAACATAAGTAAAACCAAACTAATTTATTACAAGCACTCCTATGAAAAGAACTTAATTTAGAAATTGAGGTGATCATAAACAGTGAAAATAAGAGTTTGCTACTGCTAGATTTCCAATCGCCGAACAACTTCTAGGAATGTGTGGGACTCAGACAACATGCCTGAACTGTGCACTACTAGGAAAACGGCTACTAATGGCGCACCAGTTTTGCCTACTAATGGCGCATCACTGGTGCTCCATTAGTATCTCGCCACTAGTATTTTTTACTAATGGCGCACCACTGGTGCGCGATTAGTATAGGCCACGGTGCGCCATTAGTATAGGCCACTGGTGTGCCATTAGTATTTTTGAATTTTGAAGGCGGGAAAATAGTAGTGGCGCACCGTCTAACCCCCACCGTGCGCCATTGCTATTTTTGAATTTGGATCTGGAACGCCCAGCCATATATACGACATAGTAATGGCGCACCATGGGCAGGTGCGCCATTACTAACTTTTTTTTATTTTTTTTGATTTATTTTGAATTTTGAAGGCGGGAAGATACTAATGGCGCACCATGGGCAGGTGCACCATTAGTAACTTTTTTATTTATTTTTTTGACTTATTTTGAATTTTGAAGGCGGGAAGATACTAGTGGCGCACCATGGGCAGGTGCGCCATTAGTAAGTTTGAATTTTTTTGAATTTATTTGCCTCTCCAGACCTTAAAAGCCCCGTATCTTTTTTCTGTTAGGTTTTTGAGGATTTTGAAAATGTTTAACTGGATTCCCCCGGTTAAATTCGGATGTAACTTTTCGAGTAGATGATTTTTCATATAAAAAACTTTTTCATCCGAGTTCGTACGCAAAAGTTATGCCCATTTTTACAAATTCTCGAGAGATTTTGCAAAAAAGTCGAAAATTCATGTTTGTAAATTTTGCTAACAACTAGACCACATATCACATGAGAATCTTATTTTCTTTTATTTTTTTGACATTTCTATCATTTTCTTTTTTTTGAAACTGAAAAGGCGGTCCACCGGGGGGTGCATTCGGGTGAATGTTTGGGCCAAGTTACTAATGGCGCACCGTGGCATGGTGCTCCATTACTAGTTCAACTAGTAATGGTGCACCACTCCCACGGTGCGCCATTAGTAGTTTTGAAAAATTAAAAAAAATTACTAATGGCGCACCACTCCCACGGTGCACCATTAGTAGTTTTGAAAAAAAAAATTACTAATGGCGCACCATGGATGTGGTGCACCATTAGTATATAGTAATGGCGCACCACATGTCTGGTGCGCCATTAGTGTCAATTCCATCTATAGCCCTTTTCCTAGTAGTGGTGTGTTGATTGGTAGTTGAACTTGCTACCCATCCACACTAGTACCAGCGGCAAAAAACCACAGTATTTAAGCAAATACCTGATGGCATCAAGAAAACAAGTGACTAAAACATTTAGCAATAAAAGCGATGCTACAGAAAAATTGGACTGATGTTTTTCTGTCATTCCGACAAACCTCCAACATTTTTTTGAACTAATTTTTATCCTATCATTGTAATGTTGGTTTAGGCTTTTGGAATGAGGTGAAAGCCTCTAGTCTATTTGAACTTTTACTAAACATTCAAAAATGTTTGAACTGATGTGAATCCTTTCACTGAACTACTACTACTACATTTTTTCATGAACCTACCCATGTATATGGATAAGTTCTATTTCTGCTAGGCATTTGCACAATTTTGTGCTAAGCAAAGATAGAAAGAAAACAACCTGGAAATGTTTCCTGCCGCCGCACGTCAATGGGGGTTTGGATATGGATGAAGTGACTGCCCCATTTTTCTTGTACTGAAGCTTGTTTCTTGAAATTTAAGACAATGCAAATATTATCTACAATATGGACATTTAGTATACTATGAACTAAACTCTTTGGCACTTTCGAACTAAGGTAATATTCTGTCCACTGAACTAAATAGTGGACAGACCAACAACATAAATCCTCAAGCAATAATCGAGAGAGCTCACAATCTCCAAGGAAGATGCCTATGAATTCGCCATGGAAGGGCCTCCCACTCCCCTGCTCTATATCCTCCCACTCCCTGCACACACACACACAGAGCAGAGAGAGAGGATGAGAGGGAGATGACAGAGCTGGATCGAGGATGGAGCACAGGGTGGCCTATACGCAGCTTTTTTTCTCATGACCGGCTAAGAAGCGTGCTGTTGTACTGACGAGGCAAAGGTCCAAATATATGGAGGGACTAGTAAGGGTCTCAGGAATTGACTACATTATTTTAGTTAACTCGATCTTCATCAGTACTAGAATGACTGGACAAGTAGTTTGGATTTGTAGCAGCACACACACTAAACTTACACATTTTTTTGAAATTTTTTAGGTGATTGCATCAGTACTAATATGATTGGAAAAATATTTCAGATTTGTAGCAGCACACACACGAAACTTACAAAATTTTATGGAAATGCACGAGTTCTTATTTATCAGTACATATTTTTATGGAAATGCATGATTTAATTTCTTATAGGCATTATCTAGGCAAAGAACACTCGGTATTGAAATTTTTTCCAAGTATGTATTGAACTGATATATTTTTTGTCAATGAACTGTTGTAGTATAGGTACTCATAATCTGCAACGAAGTTGATATATGTACATGTTAAAAAGATAATCAAGTTCATGTATATTAATTTTGAGAAGTTCAGAAAGAAACTTTTTTAAAAGTTTGTACTCAAAAGATGTGCAAACATATTTAGTGCTTTTTTTAGGAAGGAACTCAATTCAATAAAACATATGCAAACATCTTGGCTTTGAACATCTGTATTTTTTATTTTGAGCTTACTTCTCTTGAGATTTGAACTGATTTGTTTTACAGGCACACGAACAACTACGAATGAGCTGATGTTAGTACATGTAAAAAAGATGAACAAGTGCATGTATATTAACTGGAGAAGTTCAAAAAGGAGCTTCATCTTCACCATACTAACTAGATCAATACTGAAAACCTGAAGTATGAGAGGGAGACCAGCTTAAGTTCAAAGTACACAAGCATAAGCTGCAAGCTCCATGTTCCAACTTGTAGATGACTAATTTTAATATCAAATTCCTCAGTCCAACATTAAGATAACACACAGGACCGGTTAGCCAACAAGCTCACAATACCAATTCCGCTGACTTTGTTTACCTCGACACATGTCGAAGACGAGCACGATAAGGTCCCGGTCGCCAACCCGCTTCCGATGTTGATGGTCAGCAGGGACACCACAACGAGGAGGGAAACCTAGTGCCCAAGCTTGTGGGCGGAGGGGTTGGGCGGCGGTAGTGGTGCGGCGCATCGGCGGGACTAGAAGGGGCGGCTGGGCGCGGGGAGGTGGTGGTGCAGCACGTCGGCGGGACTAGGAGGGGCGGCGCATCGCTGGGAGGTGGTGGCGGGGTGCGTCGGTGGGGGAGGAGACGGCGAGACTACGGGAGGTGGTGGCGCGACGCGTCGCCGGGAGGTAGGCGGCTGCGCATCGGTGGGATGTGGTGGCGGGGCACGTCGGCGAGAAGGGGAGGGGGCGGCACGTCGCCCGGAGGCAGGGGCTGCACATTGGCGGGGGAGGAGACGGCGCGTTTGCGAGAGGTGGTGGCGCAGCGCGTCGCCGGGAGGTGGGGGCGAGGCCCGTCAGCGGGAGGTGGGGTTGCGGCGCGCTGGCCTCTTTTCAGTGTACCGAAATGCATATCGGGCCCTATAAGGGGCGATGGTCCATCCCTATATATATATATATATATATATATATATATATATATATATATATATTGTCGCAACTACATGTGGGTGTTAGCAAGATCATTTGTGTGTCGCTTTGCGAGTTTTCATTCATTGTCTGAGAAATAGGAAAAAAAACTTCAAACAGTTCGGCCACAGGGTGCGGCCAGAGGCATAGGCCTTGTTGGTATTTTAATTTCAAGAAATGCATATAGAGTCCAGAAAATAATGAAAATCATTGTGTCACTATGGCGTGCTCTCATGATCGCATGGAAAAAATTTGGTAAAGCTTGGCACAAGTTTTGGTGCTCGCACCTTCCATATTGGAGCATCTCACAAGAAGGATCATAGTTTCCAAAAGGAGACGTGACACTTCGGACTCCAAATCGTCAGTTACTACATCATTCCACCTCAAAAAAATCATGGTAAACAATCGTGGATATACCCTTGGTTTGCTTTTCCGGCCCATTTCAGGTCTCGTCTGCTATGTTTAAGTCATTCTTTGCACTTACCTTGCATTTTAGTGCATATAAAGTCAAAAACCCTACTACAACTACATGTGGGTGTTTTAGTTAGGCTATACTTAGTCTACTCATAGTGGAGAGTGTCATATACTAGTATCATGCATATATATATATATATATGATACTAGTGTATGATACTACCTTTAATTATAGTGCATAGTATAATAGAGTAGTATCATAGATGATCATATTTATTGCCATGCATGACACAAATTAGCATTGCATTTAACATGATACGATATCTACCTATATGTTACTCCAACCCTCTCTATCTTCTATAATTCTTTGCCACATCAACATACTTGTTATTTCTGAGTGCATGATATCGGCTATGATACCACCACTATGGCCAGCCTTATAGTGGGGAGTATCATATACTATAGTATCATGCATATGATACTAGTGTATGATACTACGTACGTACCTTCATAGTGCAAAAGTAGTATAGCATATTTATATCATATTTATGGCCATGCATAGATGACCGTATTTATGGGCATGCATGACACAAAGTAGTATAGCATATTTATTATGTTATGGTATCTACCTACATGTTACTTCTTTGCCACATAATCATATTTGCTATTCACGAGTGCATGATACCGGCTATGATACCCCCACTATGGCCACCCTAAGTATTGGGGATATGACCCCAGGATATAACCCGCCCGTCCAGGGCCGGGTCACCAACGGTGACTTACAAGGAGCTGGCTAGGTGGGCCGTATTCTACTGAAGATCATCAGGAGGAGATGAGCTGCCCTCCGCTGGGCCGGCTCATCGCGCCTGGCCTAGGTCTGTTTGTAAACCGCCATATATGTGTTTTTCTTTACTTAGGGGACAAGTTATAGACTTGTTCCCAGCTTGGACTCTCATGTAAGGGGAGCCCCGGGTTAGAGGGGACAACTTATAATCTCTTGAGCTTTAGGGTTGGCCTAGCGCACTTGAGCATTGAGATCATAATCGATATATCCAAAACAGGACGTAGGCTTTTACCTCTCCAAGACGGATTGAACCTGTATAAACCCTCGTGTCCTTCGTGTCCACTTAACTCCTTCGATCTACCACCTAACGTGATGGCCTCGCAACTAAGTCCTATGAGGACATCTTCCCTAGAAATACCACGACAGTTGGCGCCCACAGTGGTGCAGTCGCGCGGTGGTGTTGAGTATTTGAAGGCCCTTCTCCAGGACTCAATGGGTATGTCATCGGCCGCATGAACAAGAGTCATCGCGGCAAACTCTACATCGACGATTTGGCTTGGGGCCCCGAGGCCGACTCAATCGAGTACGGGTACCGGGTCCACTTTGGTAGAATCCACATCTTCATCGGCAGGCGCGACGGATCTAAGCCTAAGCCGAATGCCTCCGCCGAGATCATCGAGTCGGCCTGGTGTTCACAACCCGCTGTTGCTAGGGCTGCCAAGGGACCCACCACACCTCATGCGGCTCGCGGTTCCAAACCTGGGCTAGATGTCTACACCAACCTCATCAAGCTGGCTCAAGACAAGCGACCCGCCCGGCCGAAGCGTGCGTTCGTTGGCTTTATCCAAGGGGATGATTGCGCCGACGACCCATCTTTCGATGGCGACACGCTCATCCACTCCGACTACGATTTTCCCTCGAGCGATGGTGAGTCAATCTTCCTGCTCCATGATGGTTTGCTTGGAGGGGGTCTTGGAGGCGGAACGACCCAGGACTCTCCCGACCCGCCTGCTCGGTCCACGGTCTACATGGTAGGAGCAACTCTCACGACTGATCCGGCGGTGGTGTCCACCACGGCTGGCACGGGAACCTCTAACCCGCATCAGCGCCATCGCCGACTCAGGCCTTGACGGGGCTGGCCGCCACGCTCCTCACCATGCTAGTGATGCCTGAGAACCAGGCTGAACACAACACCGAGATAACCAAGCTTCACGATCAGATGACCAAGATCCAGGATGACATCAACGTAGAGAACAATCGCGTGGCGGGTGTACAAACTGAGATGAGGGCTGAGGCCGAACGACTAAGGGCCGATGCCTGACACTTAGAGCAGTGTTGGAGTGCTTCGGAGGCGGTTCACAACTGGAGGCATCATCACCTTCCGCCTAGCCTCGAGCCCACTCAACTGTTCACCACCCCTCAAGATATGCTCCTTCATGACTGAGGGAGTCCTGGATTAGGGGGTGTTCGGGTAGCCGGACTCCTGACTATGAAGATACAAGATTGAAGACTTCGTCCCGTGTCCGGATGGGACTTTCCTTGGCGTGGAAGGCAAGCTTGGCGATGCGGATATTCAAGATCTCCTACCATTGTAACCGACTTTGTGTAACCCTAACCCTATCCAGTGTCTATATAAACCGGAGGGTTGTAGTCCGTAGGACAGAATCAACTCCATACACAACCATCATACCATAGGCTAGCTTCTAGGGTTTAGCCTCCTTGATCTCGTGGTAGATCTACTCTTGTACTACCCATATCATCAATATTATTCAAGCAGGAGTAGGGTATTACCTCCATCGAGAGGGCCCGAACCTGGGTAAAACAAAGTGTTCCCTGCCTCCTGTTACCATCCGGCCTAGACGCACAGTTCGGGACCCCCTACCCAAGATCTGCCAGTTTTAACACCGACATTGGTGCTTTCATTGAGAGTTCCTCTGTGTCGTCGCTTTTAGGCCCGATGGCTCCTTCGATCATCAACAACGATGCAGTCCAGGATGAGACTTCTCTCCCCGGACAGATCTTTGTCTTCGGCGGCTTCGCACTGCGGGCCAATTCGCTTGGCCACCTTGAGCAGATCGAAAGCTACGCCCCGGGCCATCAGGTCAGGTTTGGAAGCCTAAACTACATGGCTGACATCCGCGGGGACTTGATCTTCGACGGATTCGAGCCACAGCCAAGCGCGTCGCACTGTCTCGATGGGCATGATATAGCTCTGCCACCGAATAGCGCTTTTGAGGCCGCACACGCACCGGTTCCGACCATTGATTCGGAGCCTACTGCGCCAATCAAGGATGAGCGGTTGGACGTCACCTCAGGGGCTGCGATCCCAAAAGCGATCTAGCTGAACGCTAGCCCCGCACTCTACACAACCCATGGCTCCAAGGATCCGGACTCCACCCCGGACTCCGAACCCCCCGCGCCCCTGCCAATCGAATCCGATTGGGCGCCGATAATGGGGTTCACCACCGCAGACATCTTTCAGCATTCGCCTTTTGGCGACATCCTGAATTCTCTTAAGTCTCTCTCTTTATCAGGAGAGCCCTGGCCGGACTGGTGGGATACAGACGGTGAGGAAATTCAAAGCCCACCCACCACCCACTTTGTAGCCACTGTCGACGATTTAACCGACATGCTTGACTTCGGCTCCGAAGACATCGACAGCATAGACGACGATATAGGAGACAAACAGGAACCAGCACCTGTAGGGCGCTGGAAGGCCACCTCGTCATATGACATATATATGGTGGACACCCCAAAAGATGGAGATGGCGATGGAATAGTGGGGGATGACGCCCCCAAGAAATAGCCAAAGCGCCGGCGTCAGCGGCGCTGCTCTAAATCCCGCCAAAGCAAAAATGGTGATTCCGGCACGGGAGATAATACTACCCCAGATAGCGCCGAAGAACACCCACCTCAGCAAGATTCGGCACAGGAAGATGGAGAAGCCAGCCCTCATGAGAGAGCGGCAGACCGAGAGGTCGAGGATGATAACTATACGCCTCCCTCCGAAGATGAGGCAAGCCTCGATGACGACGAATTCGTCATACCATCAGACCCCGCCGAACAAGAGCGTTTTAAACGCAGGCTTTTAGCCACGGCAAGCAGCCTCAAGAAAAAGCAGCAACAGCTTAGAGCTGCCCAAGATTTGCTAGCTGACAGATGGACTGAAGTCCTTGCGGCCGAAGAGTATGAACTCGAATGCCCCTCCAAGAGTTACCCGAAGCGCGGGCCGCTACCCCGATCAGAGGAGGAAGCACCTACATCACCAGCGCATGACATGGCAGACCGGCCACCCCGCGGTCGCGACAGAGAGGCCTCTCGACCCTCCACCCAAGCCATGCCCCGACGTCGCTCAACTAAGGCACGGGAAAATGCGCCCGACCTGCGAGACATACTGGAGGATAAGGCAAGACAAACAAGATCGATCTATGGATCACGCAGGCGCCCTACGGCATGTGACAATGATCTTCACTCCGAATACAACAAATCCGGCCGGGCCGAACACAACAGACACAGCTCTTCCGAGCTGCGTCGCGATATAGCCCAGTACAGAGGCGCCGCACACCCGCTATGCTTCACGAATGAAGTAATGGATCATAAAATCCCAGAGGGTTTCAAACCCGTAAACATCGAATCATACGATGGCACAACAGATCCGGCGGTATGGATCGAGGATTATCTCCTTCACATCCACATGGCACGCGGCGACGATCTACACGCCATCAAATACCTCCCGCCCAAACTTAAAGGACCGGCCCAGCATTGGCTTAACAACTTGCCAGCAGACACAATCGGTTCTTGGGAGGACCTGGAAGCCGCATTCCTCGACAACTTCCAGGGCACTTACGTGCGACCGCCGGATGCCGATGACTTAAGCCACATAATTCAGCAGCCAGAAGAATCGGCCAGACAATTCTGGACACGGTTCCTAACAAAGAAAAACCAGATAGTCGACTGTCTAGACGCAGAGGCCCTAGCAGCCTTCAAGCATAACATCCGCGACGAGTGGCTTGCTCGGCACCTGGGACAGGAAAAGTCGAAATCCATGGCAGCCCTCACAACACTCATGACCCGCTTTTGCGCGGGAGAAGACAGCTGGCTAGCTTGCAGTAACAACTTATCAAAGAACCCTGGTAATTCGGATACCAAGGACAAAAGTGGCAGGACACGTCGGAATAAGCAAAAACGCCGCGTTAACAGCGACAGCAATGAAGACACGGCAGTCAATGCCGGATTCAAAGGCTATAAATCTGGTTAGCAGAAAAAGCCATTCAAAAAGAATACACAGGGCCCATCTAGTTTGGACCGAATACTCGATCGCTTGTGCCAGATACATGGCACCCCAGAAAGGCCAGCTAATCACACTAACAGGGATTGTTGGGTGTTCAAGCAGGCAGGCAAGTTAAGAGCCGAAAATAGAGACAAGGGGCTGCACAGCGACGACGAGGAGCCCAAGCCGCCGAACAACAATGGACAGAAGGGCTTCCCCCACAAGTGCGGACGGTGAACATGATATATGCAACCCACATTCCCAAGCGGGAGCGGAAGCGTGCGCTACGGGACGTATACGCGATGGAGCCAGTCGCCCCAAAGTTCAACCCATGGTCCTCCTGCCCGATCACTTTTGATCGAAGGGACCATCCCACTAGCATCCGTCATGGCGGCTTCGCCGCATTGGTTCTCGACCCAATCATCGACGGATTTCACCTCACAAGAGTCCTCATGGACGGCGGCAGTAGCCTGAACCTGCTTTATCAGGATATAGTGCGGAAAATGGGCATAGATCCCTCAAGGATTAAGCCCACAAGAACGACCTTTAAAGGCGTTATACCAGGTGTACAAGCCAACTGTACAGGATCAGTAACACTTGACGTGGTCTTCGGATCCCTGGATAATTTCCGAAGCGAAGAGTTAATCTTCGATATAGTCCCGTTTCGCAGTGGCTATCACGCCCTGCTCGGACGAACCGCATTCGCAAAATTCAATGCGGTGCCGCACTACGCATATCTCAAGCTCAAGATGCCAGGCCCTCGAGGAGTAATTATGGTCAACGGAAACACCGAACGCTCCCTCCATACGGAGGAGCATACGGCGGCTCTCGCAGCGGAGGTACAAAGTAGCCTTCTCAGGCAATTCTCCAGTCTGGCCATTAAAAAGCCAGACACTACCAAGCTCGCCCGGAGTAACCCACAGCAGGACCGTCTGACACACTCTGAGCAAGCGTAGCAATGCGGCCCCAACCCCAGCTTTCGCGACCTAGCGAAACCAGTACCTCGCGTACATAACTACGCCCTTGAAATACCATGGGCACAGGGGAAGGGGCGCAATAACGGCACGCCCAAAACATGGCTTAAAACGTACTAGGGGCTGCCGGATCCTTTTTTTAATTTTTTCTTACTTCCAGGACTCCATACTTCGGACGACCTGTTCGGCAACTCGACTGCCGCACAAACGATGCAAGATCCAGGGAGGCAGACAAGCCATGCCACATTATGGAACTCCCAGGTGGTCTCTGTTACGAGCGGTATACCTGTTTTAAATACAATTCTGCGGCCTGCCCCTGGTCAGGACATACTGAATAGTCCAATATCTTTTGCTTACCGCACTATTTGTATCGTTCGGCTTTGATAAATAGCCTCTCTATAAAACAATGCTTAGCTTTTTTGTCTATTTTTTGCATTACTCTCTTTTATATATGTTCATTAATGACATGTTGCACCCGTACACTATGGTACGACAAGTACGCCAGGGGCTTCAGTACCCTTTAATATGGTGTGAGAAGTCCGTACACTTTCACAAGTGCGGCACCCCGAACTTATAGCACTATATGCATCGGCTCCGAATCATGATTTGGGTCAATAGTTGGGTTTGCCTGGCTCCTATGTTTTGGTGCCTTACGTTCCGCTATATCGGCTAAGGTAGCACTAGGAGAACCACTGCGATTGTGCCCCGGTTGAGCTGGGTTAAGCACCTCAGTGGAGAAAGCTAAAACTGACTGTCATGATGAGGCGAGAGACCGGTCGCTGTTTGAGAGGTTTTTCGAGTCCCTAAAGGCTTATGCCGCTTCGAGCGAGGAGCTGGATAACCCCGGCCAAGGCGTGGATAGCGCCCCGAACTCGGTCTTCCGAACAAGGGGCTTCGCCGAAATTTAAAATTATAAAGTTCTATGGCTAAGTGAGAGTGTTCAAGCATTATAGTCCGATTGCCTGGTTCGTCGTGCTGAGTGCCTCCCTCGAAGGACCCAACCATGGGAAAAAGAGCACCCAGGTTTATCACCGAACACCCCAGCACTAGTGGCATGGGGGCAGAAGCCGACGACTGGCCATCTCTCAATTTTTGATAAACGGCCGCACAGAAAATAATATTTTAAATTCAATAAGCATTGCTTAGCGCATATGAACAAGTTTTCAGCGCACAGGATAAACACGAGCGAGTTCATTCAAAAATTACATCCTTGGTGCATTCATCTGCCACAAGGCGGGCACCCGCAAGGACATCCTTATAGTAGTTCTCAGGCTTGCGATGCTCCTTCCCCGGCGGCGGCCCGTCCCTCACAAGCTTTTCACCGTCTAGCTTACCCCAGTGCACCTTTGCACGGGCAAGGGCCCTACGGGCACCTTCGATGCAGATGGAGCGCTTGATGACCTCGAGCCTTGGACAGGCCTCCACCAGCTGTCGCACCAGCCCGAAGTAGCTCCCAGGCAGGGCCTCTCCGGGCCACAGCCGAACTATGAAGCCCTTCATGGCCTGTTCGGCCGCCTTGTGGAGTTCGACCAGCTGTTTCAGCTGGTCGCTCAAGGGCGCAGGGTGTCCGGCCTCAGCATACTGAGACCAGAACACCTTCTCCGTCGAGCTGCCCTCTTCAGCTCGGTAGAATGCGGTGGCATCGGACACGCTGCGGGGAAGATCTGTGAATGCCCCTGGAGAACTCCGGATTCGGGTAAGTAACAAGTAGTTTACTTTTATATATCTGCTTTGCATAAAGAATGCCTTACCCGCTGCTATCTTCTTCATATCCTCCAACTCTCGGAGGGCCTTTTGGGCTTCGGCCTTGGCACACTTGGCAGTCTCAAGGGCCGCCGCGAGCTCGGACGCTTGGGTCTTTGACTCAAGCTCCAAACTCTCATGTTTTTTCATGAGAGCCTGAAGCTCTTGCTGCACCTCGCCGACCTGATCCCCAAGTTTCTCTCGCTCGGTGCGCTCCGCGGCTGTTTTCCTTTCGGCCTCGGATAGCGCCTGCTTGAGGGTCGCCACCTCAGTCGTGGCCCCTACAATAAGCAGTACAATCCTGTTATTTTTTGCAATCACGCCTCTCTATAGGCAATTTTTCTGTAAGGTATATCTTACCTTCTTTTTCCTCGAGCTGCCGCTTGGCCAGGCCGAGCTCTTGCTCGGTCCACTCGAGGTCCTGTTTCAGGACACCCACCTCTGCCGTCAGTGCGGCAGTGGATAGCAGCGAAGCCTGCATACGCATATTGACTCTTTATTGTTAGACTCCTGCGAAATTTAATAGATCCTCTATTCAGCTTTTTTCCAAACGCCAAACAGAGCATCAGGGGCTATTGTTTATGCGGTAATATTTTTACATATTTTTACTTACCTCGAAGCCTGTTAGAAGGCTAGCGCAAGCTTCAGTCAGTCTGCTCTTGGCGGACTGAACCTTCTGGATCACCGTACTCATAATAGTACGGTGCTCCTCGTCGATGGAGGCGCCTACAAGCACCTCCAGCAGATTGTCCGGCGCCTCCGGCTGGACGGAGGCCACCGGCTCGGCAGGCTTGCTCCTCTTGGAAGGAGTTCGCCTACCGCGGTCCGTAATTGTTGAAGATTCCGGCACGGTGTCCGGCTCAAAGCTGGACTTGGAGCCCTGGGGGGGTCTTGTCCCCTTTACTCCTGGAGTCCGGGAGGTTGCCTTGCGGCTCCTCCAGGACCACCTCCTCCTGCCCCGGAGCTTGTCGCGACGCCACTTCGGCGTCGTCCGCAATGCGGGGGGAGACAGCGGGTGGAACAGAGTTCACGTCCGATGAATCCAGGGAGCCGCTCGACGACTCGTTGAGTTCGGCCCGGGGCGGGCTGCATGATTATATTCGACATTAGGGAAAGCTATGCAACAAAAGGAATATCATGAGTTACTCTGGTATCTGAACACTTACGATTTTGCCGGACGCCTGGCCCTGTCCGGCCACTCCTCTTCGTCCTCGTCGGCGTCGGGGGCGTAGTCCGGTGGAGGGGTTTTCCTCTTCTTGGACCCTTCGCCCCCCCCACTGGGGCGGCCTTCCTTTTCTTTCCTCCCCTCGCTGGAGGGGGAGAGGTTTCTTCTTCCTCCTCCTCGCTTTCACGAGAGGAGGGCGTCTCGGACTCGTCGGATGACGAGTCCGACAACACCACATTACGGGTACTCTTTCGAGTCCCCGTGGTCTTCTTCTTCTTGGCCTTCTTTTCCGGCACCACATAAGGCGCCGGAGCCAGCAGCTTCACTAGTAGAGCTGGGGCTGGGTCTTCGGGCAGCGGAGCCGGACAGTTAATCGGTTCGGCTATCACCCGCCAAGCCTGTCAAAGGTAAGGGAGTTTAGATCATGCATAGAGTCAAACTATGAAAAAAGCTGAACATCCTGTAAAAGGTGAAGATAGCTTACCTCGCTAGCGTGACGCTGCGAGCTGTATCCGCGGTCCTCGCAAGCGGATGCGGGAGCCTTGGCACCTTTGATTAGCACCTTCCAGACGTCTTCATACGTCGTGTCAAAGAGCCAGTTAAGGGTTCGGTGCTGTGCCGGGTCGAACTCCCACAGAGTAAAGTCCCGTTGTTGACACGGGAGGATTCGGCGAACAAGCATGACCTGGACTACATTTACAAGCCTGATTGGCTTGTTTACCAGGGACTGGATGCATGTCTTCAGTCCGGTCACCTCTTCCTCGTTACCCCACGACAGGCCCGTCTCTTTCCAGGACATGAGCCGCGTGGGGGGTCCGAATTGGAACTCAGGGGCTGCAATCCTTTTCGGATCGCGTGGCTCGGTGATGTAAAACCACCCGGCTTGCCACCCCTTTAGGGTCTCTACGAAGGAGCCCTCGAACCACAGGACGTTGGCAATCTTGCCTGCCATGGCGCCTCCGCACTCCGCCTGGCTGCCGCTCACCACCTTGGGCTTGACATTGAAGGTCTTGAGCCAGAGGCCGAAATGGGGGCGGACGCGGAGGAAGGCCTCGCACACGACGATAAACACCGAGATGTTGAGGATGAAGTTCGGGGCCAGATCGTGGAAATCTAGGCCGTAGTAGAACATGAGCCCCCGGACGAATGGGTGAAGTGGAAAACCCAGTCCGTGGAGGAAGTGGGGAAGGAATACTACCCTCTCATGGGGCCCTGGGGTGGGGAGGAGTTGCCCCTTCTCGAGAAGCCGGTGCGCAATGTCTTTGGACAAGTATTCGGCCTTCCTAAGCTTTTTGATGTCGCCCTCCGTGACGGAGGAGACCTTCCACTTGCCTCCCACTCCGGACATCGCTGGAGAAGGTTGAGGTGGGAAGTGCGGGCTTGGGCGCTGGAGCTCGAGTGCGCAGGATATGGGTAGGCAAAGGAGGAAGAAGGCGTAGGTAAAAAGGGTGGATCCTTGTCCCCTTATATGGGCGGATGCGGTTGTGCGTCCCCGCCTGCCTAGTAAAACTCGCTTGCCTCCCAAGCGCCGTGATAAGTGGCGCGGTTGGGTTACCCATGTCCGTATTAATGAGAATCCCGTAAAAGGGGGGTACACGATCTCTGCTTTGACAAGACGCGCCAAGGAAACCGCCTCGCAAAACATGCTGAGGTGGAAAAGTGAAAGCAATTCGAGCGAAGGACTGGGCTGTAGTGTGATGACGCACTGCGGAATACGTCGGCAGATTTGATTTGTGTTAATATTATTCTCTCCATGGCAATATGTGGAAGCTTATTTTACAGAGCCGGACACTACTCTTGGTGATTACAATCCTCTATGAAGGACTTGGAGGAGGAACCCGCCTTGCAATGCCGAAGACAATTTGCGCGTCGGACTCGTCGTCATTGAAGCCTGGTTCAGGGGCTACTGAGGGAGTCCTAGATTAGGGGGTGTTCGGGTAGCCGGACTATACCTTCAGTCGGACTCCTGGACTATGAAGATACAAGATTAAAGATTTCGTCCCGTGTCCGGATGGGACTTTCCTTGGCGTGGAAGGCAAGCTTGGCGATGCGGATATTCAAGATCTCCTACCATTGTAACCGACTTTGTGTAACCCTAACCCTATCCGGTGTCTATATAAACCGGAGGGTTGTAGTTCGTAGGACAGAATCAACTCCATACACAACCATCATACCATAGGCTAGCTTCTAGGGTTTAGCCTCCTTGATCTCATGGTAGATCTACTCTTGTACTACCCATATCATCAATATTAATCAAGCAAGAGTAGGGTATTACCTCCATCGAGAGGGCCCGAACCTGGGTAAAACAAAGTGTTCCCTGCCTCCTGTTACCATCCGGCCTAGACGCACAGTTCGGGACCCCCTACCCGAGATCCGCCGGTTTTGACACCGACAGTGACCTAGAGGCTGATGCGTCGGGGTCACCCGTCATGCGACCAAACCCTGGAGTTCAGCCCACGACAGGTCGCACCGCCCAAACAATGGTGCAGCCCCAGCGGGAGCCGGGTCCATGTCACTAGACGCCCCATCGTTTCTTTACACCGGTGGGTCACTTCACTAACCCGGTGGACAACCTTCTCGCCGCAACTCCAGCCGCGACTTTGAGATTGAAATGGTCAAACAACTGCAGTTGAAATACGAGGTATGTTTTTTCGGCTTATCTGTATTCCTTCAGCCCCCAAGTCTTCAGATTACGAGAGAACCGGAATGACCTGTAGACTTTAAAATATAGGCCGAGACCTTTACCTTTGAAACTTTTCTTGACTTTAATAGATCAAAGCTTCACCTGTAGTCCCCAAGGGTCGGTTCATTTTGATAATAAATGAACCGGCACTTTAAATTGTTTGGTTTCGTATTCAAAAGACTTAATATTCCGGCTTAACCTTTGAGAAACTTGCTGAACTACATACATTAGCCCCCAAGTTCCAAGTGTTGTTACTTTGTAAAGTACTTGGGACTTAAATATGTCTGCACATTCATAGAAATTTGATTTGGCATACATTAGCCCCCAAGTGTCAAGTGGTTTTTTGTAAAGTACTTGAGACTTGAATCTTGATTTTTGAATTTGAAACCAAATCTTGACTCATCTGAATGTTTTGCATAATGCCTTATCTGAATTGAACTCTCAATTGACTGAAGCGAAGACCCGGCTAGCGAGTCAGGAGACAGAAATCAAATCCGCTAACTCCAAACTGCAAATAAGTCTCTCTGCAACGGAAAATTTAAAGACCAGCTTTGCTGCCAAGAAGAAAACTTTGGAAGAGGAAAAAACGCTTCTGACCCAACGTGCTAAGACGGCCGAAACAGCTCTGAAAGAGATTTCAACAGAGTTCAACGGATTAAAGGGCCGGGTGTCTCAAATGGTAGCTGCTATCTTTGGTAAGCTGTCTGACTTTAACTTTTGTGTGCTTTTTGCTGATCCGGAGTATAATCGGCCAACTGACTTTGCGTGTAAAATTTATGCAGGTCCTCGAAGCAAAAATCTGAGCCAAGACCCGTTGATTAAACTGAAGGCAGTATATACTTTGGTTGAACAACTATATATTGGTGCACAACGGGCTCTTGCCGCCATCTCTCCTGCTAATCAAGGACCCAACCGGCTCAGTGACGTCCTGAAGAAACTGTCCATCCTTCCTGCCAGGTTTCAAGAAGTAAAACGCTCCTGCGCGCGAGCCGGAGCTTTGACTGCCCTGAGCCGCTCCAAGGCTTGGGTGCTAGACCTAGACCCGGCGGGCATGGCTAGAGGCTATCCCACCGTGAAGGAAGACGGGCCTCCTTTTGATCAGGATGACTTCATGGCTTGCGTGCGCGGAGTCCAGCCTCAGGCAACTACCCTTGGAGATGATACCAATGTTGATAAATACCAGCCGGGTTTTGATAGTGAGAATAAGAAGATGGCCACTCCCTCATACAAGGTAACAGATTTGACCCCACCAGTGAGAGAAGACACATTTGCCCCGGAAGTTGACCCGGTCGGCCTGATCGACGACGAAGCTGAATTTGTCGCCGTGAATGGTTTTGATTGGTCAAAACCCAACTTCCAGCCAACAGAAGGTGGTGAACCGGCGAGGGAGGAACAATGATCATCTTCATGGGCTTATAAAGTCTTGTAATAACTTAGTTGTGAAAATATTGTATGCTTTGCTTATGCCATCGCGCATAAAACACTTTTTATGTGAGTCTGTTTCCTGATGCCAATGTATGCATCATATTTAATGTTTGTTTCTGCAATGTTTGAACTCTGTTCCTGTAATACAAAGAAAAGACTGGCTTGGTGGCTTAGAGCCAAATGGGTTAAAACACCCAATTTATAGCCAATACGTTTACCACAGTAAGAACCAGAGACAGATATAAATAAAGGACAAGGGCTAACTCTTTAGTTAATGCAGTAGGTAAGTGCGTATAAGTAATAACCATACCTTGTCCCTTTTGATCCTTAGACCGCCGGTTTAAATAACCCGGGTGATGAATTTGATAATTCAATCTTTATGAGAAGCCAATGCTTTCTTGAATACTCAATGATTACTATACCTTGGTAGGCTGCACCTTTTGATCCGTAAGCCGCCGGTGTGAATGACCCGGGCGGCTGTGTTGTCAATTAGTCGAGCCGGTGAAGAAGACCAGGCTAATTGTTTGTAATATTGAAACAAAAAAGCTAAAAGGCAAGCAACAGATAATAAGCATAACTTAACCCTGTATTCAAAAGGTTGGGGGTTTCTGATTCGAATACGATCAGTAAACTGGACCAAAGGGGTTAAGTTAAGGTTCGAATACGACCATATAGCCCCCAGTGGCTTTGGCATTGCGCCGATCAAGAGGGTACCGACAGCTATGTTCTCTTTGGTTCGAATACGACCTATGTTTGAACAGGAAGCCCCCAAATGACCTTGAGAGGTTTTTAACGACCCTGATTCGAATACGATCCTAGTCGGACCCAAAAGGGGTTAAGCTATGATTCGGATACGATCAAGAAGCCCCCAAGTGAGTTTGGCCTTGAGCTGATCAAGAGGATTACGACAGCTATGTTCTCTTTGGTATGAATACGACCTATGTTTGAACAGGAAGCCCCCAAGTGACCATGAGATTGCAGCTAGATTCAGATATGATCATAAGCTGGACCAAAAAGGTTAAACTTGATTCAAATATGATCAGCTCCTTAATAGTCATTTCAAAAATAAGAAATAACAAAGATGCATAATCTTTGAAAAGAAAAGAGACCGATGGTCTTACTTTATTGCTTAACATGGTATATACAATGTTAAAGTATGTACATGATGAGAGCCGACGGCTCAGGTGTAGTATGGCCGAAGTTGAGCAAATTCCACGGCCGGTGGGTCTCTTCCTCTGACTTACGTGAGTCTTGGTGCTCTCGAACGTCAATGAGGTAATATGACCCATTGTTTAAGTTCTTCCTGACCACAAAGGGTCCTTCCCAAGGTGGGGATAACTTGTGTGCATCTGACAGATCCTGAATGAGCCGGAGCACCAAGTCGCCTTCCTGAAAAGTCTTGGACTTAACTCGGCGGCTGTGATAACGGTGCAGGTCCTGTTGATAAATTGCTGACTGGGCTGCTGCTAAGTCTCTTTCTTCATCCAACAAGTCAAGTGCATCCTGTCTGGCTTGTTCATTATTGGCTTCAACATAAGCCGCCACACGGGGCGAGTCATGACGGATGTCACTAGGCAACACTGCTTCTTCTCCATAAACCATGAATAAAGGTGTGTAACCTGTAGACCTGTTGGGTGTGGTGTTTATACTCCACAACACCGAGGGTAATTCCTCTACCCAACAACCCGGCGTTTGATGTAAAGGAACCATAAGCCGGGATTTGAGCCCTTTCAAAATTTCCTGATTGGCTCTCTCAGCTTGACCATTGGATTGAGGATGAGCTACAGAAGAAACATCAAGCCGGATGTGCTCTCGTTGACAAAACTCCTCCATAGCCCCTTGGGACAGATTAGTGCCATTGTCAGTGATAATACTGTGTGGAAAACCAAAATGGAAGATCACCTTTTTCATGAACTGAACCGCCGTGGCCGCGTCACACTTACTCACAGGATCCGCCTCAACCCACTTGGTGAATTTATCAACTGCCACCAGGAGATGTGTCTTTTTATCCTTACACCTTTTGAAAGGTCCCACCATGTTAAGCCCCCAGACCGCAAACGGCCAAGTGATTGGAATCATCCGGAGCTCTTGAGCCGGCACATGCGCTCGTCGTGCAAACTTTTGACATCCATCACATCTACTGACCAGATCTTCTGCATCAGCGTGAGCCGTCAACCAGTAAAAACCGTGACGAAACGCCTTGGCCACCAAAGATTTTGACCCGGCATGATGACCACAATCGCCTTCATGGATCTCACAAAGGATTTCTTGACCTTCTTCAGGGGAAACACACCGCTGAAACGCTCCGGAAACATTACGATGATATAACTCCCCATCTGAAATCGTCATTGACTTAGACCGCCGGGTTATCTGTCGAGCCAAGGTCTCATCCGCTGGCAACTCTCCCCGGGTCATGTAAGCCAAGAACGGTACTGTCCAATCTGGGATGACATGAAGAGCCGCCACCAACTATGCCTCCGGGTCAGGAACAGCTAAATCTTCTTATGTGGGCAACTTAACAGAGGGTTTATGCAAAACATACAAAAAGGTGTTAGGTGGCACCGGCTTACGCTGAGACCCCAACCGGATTAAGGCATCAACCGCTTCGTTCTTTCGACGGTCAATGTGCTCCACCTGATAACCACTTGGTTGCGCTCCCCATTACAGGACAGTCACCCATCGAGATCGAGGCGCACAATGCCATCAAGATGTTAAAAATAGTGGTGACTCAGCAGGCCAATTATTCTTATAGCAGAGAGCGCCTTCATTCTACCCCGGCCCCAAGCCGGAGCAGCAGCCACCATGCCGACTCACCAACTATGTCCAGCAGCGACCGTCAACACCGCGAGTCGCCCCGAGTCTTGCCGCACATGAGAGCTCCCAATGATCAAGACATTGTTGACTCCGCACGCGCCCAGCAGGCGGCTAAGGCGGCAAACGACGCGGCTCTGTCTCCACCGGTCACAACCCAATTGACCCCCACTAGGAGGACCCTTGGGATACCTTGTCTTTCTCCGGCTCTATGCAATGAGCACATGCCCAAGGACTTCAAGGGTCCTAGGAAGGTCCCTAACTACACAGCGGACCTTGAGCCGACGTCTTGGATAGAGAGCTATGAGCTTTCCATGGACATGTTGGATGTCAGTGACGCGGTATGCACGAAATACCTAACCATGATGTTAGAGGGGTCAGCTCGTACTTGGTTAAAAACCTTGCCCCCAACTCCATCAACACATGGGCTGAGTTGAAGTAGTTGGCAACGTCAAAGTGAACTTTCTGCCTCTCCAACGCCTCTTGTTTTGCTGTACACCGAGCCAGAATGGTTGGGTTCCCCGGTTCAATAAAGCGGCTCCCGGTAATCTGAACATCTTGTGCAGACGGGGACGGCGGGTTGGCTGAGCTTGATGGTCCAGTTGTGGAAGGGTTCACAGTGGTTTCGTCAAATGATGGCTCAGGAGGATTTGCTTTGGTGTCAACAGGCGGGTCTTCTGGAGTGTCAGTCAACGGAGAAGAAGGCCTAGCCGGGTCAGATGCCAGCACCGGCGGGTCTTCCGCCGGCCTAGCTGCCTTCGCTTTCTTGGATTTAGCTTAGCCACTAAGAAAAAATGTTGCAGGGTTGTCAGTATAAAGATACAATTGAACAAACCCGAAAGAAAGGAGGATTTCTGATTACCCGGGAGCAGTCTTGAAAGTCGGGAATTGCGTCTGCGATGAGTCGCCAGAAGAGCGAGACACCTCCTGAAAGGATAAAATAGAGTTAAAAGAAATACAAGGAGAAGGATCCATTAAACAGAGTTAAAGACAGAAATAAGTAAACCTCATTTGGACGTTTCCGAGGAGTTTGTTGAAGAATGACAGTCGGTTCATCTTCAACCCCAGCTTGACGGAGGCTTTCATGTTGCTGCTTTTTCAAACGGAAGTTGGGGTCCAAGTGAGCTAAAGGGTTAGAAAACCTTACTTTACGGATCACTCGTCAAACTTTGTGTCTTGGTAAGGGCTCTGAGTCGGAGGAAATGATAGTTACCTCTGCTTCCCCGGCCTGACTGGCCCCAGTGTCATCCTGGTAATGATCAGTGTCAATAAGATTGTTAAAAAATTGGCCAAGGGAATCAAGGGCTACCTCCGAGTCAGATGTATCATCAAGCTTCATCAGGTCTTCAGCAGTACTCTTTTTCTTCTTTTTTGACCTTCGGGTCGTTTTCTTGGCGTTTATGGCGGCGGCTTTCACTTTCTTCACTGCCTCGTGGTCATACTTAACTTTCCAGAAGTTAGAATTGGCCTGCAGATAGGTAAAAACAAGGTAAAGAGTCAAGCAAGTATTAAAACAATATGGCTGGAGAAATACAAAAGAGATAAATAATGACATCCTTACTTCTGGAACTGGGTTAAGCTGACAGAAGGGGTTTAACCCGACGACACTGCAATCTTCATATTTCCCGTTCACCAGAAGAGTTGACATTGAGACAATATCTTCCTCTATCAATTGAATGGGGCTATGACGAACGGAGTCATCCCGGCCTCCACCATACTCATACATCAGCTTTGACCGGTGGCTCAAAGGGATGACCCGCCATGAGATCCAGCAGCAGGTCAGATCAACTCCAGTTAACCCGTTCCCCAACAGAGCGTTGATCCTTTTGATGGATGGAAGCAGCCTCTTGCGTTCAGTGATAGTCAGCTTATCAGGAAGCGCGAACTTGGAGTCAAGGCGATCGGGGCAATAACCCGGCAGGGGCTTCTCATTTGCTGGTGAAGTGTCCTGGCAGTAGAACCAAGTCTGGTTCCAGTCCTTTGGGTGGCTTGGTAAGACAATAAGGGGAAAGACGGCACCCTGCCGGCGCTGGATTGATATACCTCCAAGTTCTAAACTAAGGCCGTTGGTGCACTCATTCTGCCGGTTCAGATAAAAGTATTCTCTGAAAAATTCCACGGTCGGCTCTTGTTGAAGATATACCTCACAGAGCACTTGGAAGTTACAAATGTTAGATATGGAGTTGGGCCCGATATCTTAAGGGTGGAGTTTGAAAAAATGGAGGACCTCTCTGAAGAACTTTGAGCCGGGCGGTGAGAAGCCACGGTTCATGTGGTCAGTAAAAACGATCACCTCACCATCTCTCGGATTGGGTCGTTCTTCTTCCGGGTCAGGGGCACGATAAGACATGACGGCTTTTGATGGCAGAAATCCTATGATGAAGAACTCTTTTAAACGTTCCTCAATTATGGTTGAGGGGACCCAGTTACAGATGGTTGGTGTCTTTGACGTCATGATGTGCAAGGAACTGAAAAGAAAAGCAACATGCCGGTTCAGTTTTACAGTTAGGTTAACAGTTAAAGGATGAAGATGCAAAACAAGTAATGGCGGCTTAACTAAGGGTTAATGGCATATAAGGAAAAGAAAGCCGGTGCGGTAAGCCGCCATGACTACAGATTCTTTCAGAAAGCGGATTCAGCTAAGTGTTGGGACAAACAAGTTTCCCAAAATGCTTGATATTATTTCAGATCAAATGGCTGTTCAAAATGAAAAAATTTCTAGACCTAAAAATACAGCCCAGATGAGTTCATTAGATCTAAATATGGCTCTTGTACCAGAAAAAGGAGTCTGCTAGTATCAAAAGGAGGCACCAAACAACTACTGCATAAACATACATCTCTTTTGGATCAAAAAGAGGAGGCAGTGGAAGAACTACGAAGAACAAGCAGGATCTTGGAAACCCTAATGAAGATCTGAGACACGAAGGAAAGGAAACTTACGGTTGTAGGTCTACTGCGGAGGTCGCCGCGGGTTCTCTGGATCGGTTCAGGTCGATGCAGCGGCCAGTGTCGACGACAGAGATGAGGCGCGGCGGCGGCGAAGCTCGAGCAGCGGCAGGGACACGAGAGGAAGAAGAGAGAGAGAGAGAGAGAGAGAGAGAGAGAGAGAGGGAGAGAGAGAGAGAGAGGAATGAGGAAGGCCGGGGCGAGCCTATTTATAAGGAAAGATGCGAACAGACAGGCGTGAAAATCAAGGGAGAACCGGATAATGGTTATCCAGCTATATAGGCGCCTCGATTCTCGGGAAACATTAAAGATAAAAGATCCGTTGGAAGATGACGTCATGAAAGTTTTTTGCGTTTTCAAGAGATGACGTCACGGCGGGTTACAAGGAAATTTTAGTAAAGATAAAGATGGATTTTTTGCTAAGTATGGAAGATTGACAAAGAACAAAGTTCAAAGTCAACCTGGGGCCTAATGTTGGGGATATTACTATCAGTTGAGACCCGCCCAGGAGGGGCCGGGTCAGCCCCAATGGCGGGTTAGGCAAGAAGCCCAGTAAACATTCAAGATTGTAGTTTATTAAGTCTTATAGAAGGCCCAAAGGCCTGAAGGCGGTTTAAGGCATGAAATTATGAACCGCCATATGTAAGGAAAGACTTGTAAAGAAAGGCATGTAAGGGAAGTCACCGAGCTGGACACGATTATGAGTCGGCCGGGACTCTGTCGTCCACCAGGCGTCAACCCATGTATATAAGGGGACGACCCGGTGGCGGCTTAGGGCAAGAAACAACAAATCGATAAGCAAGCCGGTGAGTTGAGCCTCTTGGAGATCGAAACCCCAGCAATACCAATACCAACTATACGTAGGCTTTTACCTTCATCGTAAGGGGACGAACTAGTATAAAAGCTCTCCCGTGTCCTTTGTCCTGATTAACCCCTTTAAGCTTCCTAGTGCGATGGCCCTACGACTAAGTCCTTGCTCTAGGACATCTGCCGTGACAATTCCACGACAAATCCCTTATTGACCCATGATGCGAGCTGAATTGGAGGGCCAGATCGAAACACAGGTATAGCTACCCACTTGGTGCCACGGGGTTCTGTGATGTAAAACCACTACCGCTGCCATAAGTCGGAAGATTCTGTGAAGGATTCTTTTAGCCAGGGAGCGTTGATAAGTTTTCCCACTGTAGCACCACCGCACTCTGCTCGTCCCCTGTCGACTACCTTTAGCTTCACATTAAAGGTCTTAAGCCATAAGCCAAAGTGTGGGGGAATACGGAGGAAAGCTTCACACGTGATGATGAACGCTGAGATGTGAAGGAAGGAGTCCGGAGTTAGATCGTGAAAATCTAGCACGTAATAGAACATAAGCCCTCGAACAAAGGGGTGGAGGGCGAACCCTAGCCCTCGGAGGAAGTGGGTGAAAGCACAAGTGCTCCATGGGTGATTTTGGTAATTAATGTCAACATATCTCTTGTTGGACTAATACTTTCATCTAGCATATTTCAGATAAGTCCAACAGTGGAGTGGCATGGATTAGAGGATGTGGGACCCCTTCAAGATGAGGAAGACAAATGATTGGCTCAAGCTCAAAGCTCAGGACTCTATATTTTTCATTTTAGTGATCCAAGATCACATTTAGTCCATAGGAAAGCCAATACTATTAAGAGGGGATGAGGTGTTTCTCAATGGCTTGCTTGCTCAAAATGCTTAGTGATATGCTCCAAAACCCTCAACCACTTTCTCACATCCACATTTATCCCAAACCAAAAGTCAAACTCAGCCCCACCGGAACTTTCTATCCGGCGCCACCGAGTTCACTTGACATAGACACTGCCAGAAACCCTAATCAATTTGGTCTCACCGATGGGATCTCTGTCTCACCGAGATGGGCTTGCAAACTCTCTATTGCCTATTGCATTAATTTCGGTCTCACCGAAATATGCAATCGGTCCCACCGAGTTTGCTTGGCCAACTCTTTGTTTTGCTTATTACCCAAATCAGTCCCACCGAGTTTGTGTAATCGGTCCAACCGAGATAAGGTTTTACCCTAACCCTAGCACATCGGTCCCACCGAAAATCCTAAGTTCACATTTTGAACTAAATCGATCTGACCGAGTTTTATGATTCGGTCCCACCGAGTTTGGTGATTTGTGTGTAATGGTTAGATTTTGTGTGGAGGCTATATATACCCCTCCACCCACTCTTTATTCGTGGAGAGAGCCATCAGAATATGCCTATACTTCCAACATACATTTTCTGAGAGAGAACCACCTACACTTGTGTTGAGGTCAAGATATTCCAATCCAACCACATAAATCTTGATCTCTAGCCTTCCTCAAGTTGCTTTCCAATCAAATCGTCTTTCTACCAAATCAAATCCTATGAGAGAGAGTTGAGTGTTGAGAAGACTATCACTTGAAGCACAAGAGCAAGGAGTTCATCATCAACACACCATCTATTACCTTTTGGAGAGTGGTGTCTCCTAGATTGGTTAGGTGTCACTTGGGAGCCTCCGTCAAGATTGTGGAGTTGAACCAAGGAGTTTGTACGGGCAAGAAGATCGCCTACTTCATGAAGATCTACCCTAGTGAGGCAAGTCCTTCGTGGGCGATGGCCATGGTGGGATAGATAAGGTTGCTTCTTCATGGACCCTTCGTGGGTGGAGCCCTCCGTGGACTTGCGCAACCCTTACCCTTCGTGGGTGGAAGTCTCCATCAACGTGGATGTATGATAGCACCACCTATCGGAACCATGCCAAAAATCTCCGTGTCTCCAATTGCGTTTGCACACTCCAATCCCATCTCTCTACATTCTTGCAACTTGCATGATTTACTTTCCACTGCTCATATACTCTTGTCATGCTTGCTTGATACGTATTGTGAATGTTTAAACTTGTGCCAAAACTCCACTTCAACTTAAAGAAATTAAAAACTGCAACTTTTCTTGCTAAGAGTCTATTCACCCCCTCTAGACACCTCTTCTCGATCCTTTCAATTGGTATTAGAGCATTGGTCTCCATTGCTTTGGTTTAAACACCTTTGGAGAAAGATGGATGAGTCTACGTTGGGGAGTCTTAGATGTAGAGTGCCTATACTTGATGGAGAGTACTTTCATGAGTGGAAAAATGAGATGCTTGAGATTTTCAATGAATATCATTTGAACAAGTACATTACTAGCCCTTGTGCACCTCATGTTGATCCTTTGCATCCTACCCTTGATGAGTCTATTGACATGATCCGTAATCTTAGAACCGTCAATTTAATCATTAGAGGTTTGCCTAGAAACTTGCTTGCTAGCTTGCCTACTCTTGATTGTGCCTACACCTTATGGAGATTCCTTGAGGAACGATTCCCAAATTATTCCTTGAAAATCTAGATGAGATTCTTCATAAGTCTATTGCCTTGAGTAAGATGAGTTCCAATGATCCCAAATTTGGTGATTGCTTATTTGAGCTTACTAATCTTACGAGTGCAAAAGGAGATGTTGGAATCATTAGCAATATCATTTCCGAAGTCATTAGAATTCATAGAGATGAACATTGTTACGGTCATACTTCTAATGAATCACTCTCTCTAGGAATTGATCCACCACATGACGATGTTGAACATGGATACTACGATGATGATGATAGTGACCATGATCTTGATGATGCAATGAGACACTTTGGTCTTATGGCTAATCTTCGCGGCTACATGGCCGAAGGAAAGAAATGGGTTCTTGATAGTGGATGTACTGATCATATGACCGGAGACAAAGATATGTTTCGTGAGCTTGCTGAAAATGACGACCCTCGAAAGTATGTCACTTTTGGTGATAACTCAAAGGGTAAGGTGGTTGGCCTTGGTAAGGTGGCCAACTCACATGATAGCTCCATACAAAATGTTATGCTCGTTGAATCTCTTGGCTACAATTTACTTTCTGTATTTAGACTTGCTGACTTTGGTTTCAATGTCCTGTTTACTGAAGTAGATTGCCAAGTGTTTCGTAGAGATAACCATAAAATGGTCTTTACCGGTACACATAGAGGTGATCTTTACATTGTTGATTTCAATAAAAAGGATTGACCTAGAATTTGCCTAATTGCTAAATCCTCGAAAGGTTGGTTGTGGCATAGAAGGTTAGGTCATGTGGGCATGCGAAATCTTGATAAGCTTATTAAAGGTGATCATATCCTTGGAGTAAAAGATGTTATATTTGACAAGGATAGACTTTGTAGTGCTTGTCAAGCATGAAAACAAGTTGGAGGAAGCCACCCCATGAAGAACATTATGACCACGAGAAGACCGCTAGAGCTACTTCATATGAATCTCTTTGGTCCCAATGCCTACAAGAGTCTCGGTGGTAACTCATTCGGTCTAGTTATAGTTGATGATTTTTCAAGATTTACGTGGGTGTTCTTTCTTGATGATAAATCGCAGGTCCAAAAGATCTTCAAGAACTTCACTAGGAAGGCCCAAAATCAATTTGAATTGAATATCAAGAAGGTTCATAGCGATAATGGAACAGAGTTCAAGAACGCAAATGTGGACACCTTTCTTGACAAAGAAGTGATTTCACACGAGCTTTCGGCTACGTACATGCCTCAACAAAATGGAGTTGTTGAGAGGAAGAACCGAACTCTTATTGAGATGGCAAGAACGATGCTTGACGAGTACAAGACTCCAAAACACTTTTGGGCGAAAGCCGTTGAGACAGCTTGTCATGCAACAAATCGCTTGTATCTTCACAAGCTACTCGGCAAGACGGCTTATGAACTCCTCACCGGTAAGAAACCCCAAGTTGGATACTTTCGAGTATTTGGCTCAAAGTGTTACATTCTTGATAAGCATCATCGTTCTAAATTTTCTCCTAAATCTCATGAATGTTTCCTACTTGGTTATGGCTCAAACTCACACTTACCGTGTCTAAAACAATTTCACCCGAAAGGTTGAAGAAACGGTAGGTGTGAAGTTTGATCAATCTAACGGCTCGCAAGTAGAGCAATTGCCAATTGATGTGGGAGATAAAGATCCTTCAAAAGCAATCCAAGACTTGTCTATTGGCAAGATCCGTCCAACGGAGGTGAAGGAGAGTACCTCGTTCGTCCAAGTGGAAGCTTCTACCTCACGACAAGGTGAACCAAGAGTTGATACGAAAGCATGCACGATTGGGACACATCAAGATGAAGAAAAGGAGGAAGTACACCAAGATGAACCTCATCAACCTCCTTCTCCACCACGACAAGGAAATGACAACGTTAACAATGAAGGACAAGATGATGAAGAAGATGTTCCACCCCAAGCAAAACACAAGCTCTCACGAGTTCGAGCAAGAGTCGCTAGAGACCATCCTGTCGAGAAAATCTACAATGATATCCAAACCAGGAGAATCACTCGCTCTAAATCTTGTTTGGCTAATTTATGTGAACATTATTCATTCATCTCTAGTATTGAACCTATGAAGGTTGAAGAAGCATTGGAAGATCCGGATTGGATAAACGCCATGCATGAAGAGCTACACAACTTTGAGAGAAACCAAGTGTGGACATTGGTCGAGAAGCCCGACAACAACCACAACATCATTGGTACCAAATGGGTGTTTTGCAACAAGCAAGACGAAGATGGTCAAGTCGTCCGCAACAAATCTCGTCTCGTCGCCCAAGGATACACTCAAGTCAAAGGTATGGACTATGGTGAGACATATGCCCCCGTTGCTAGACTTGAGTCCATCCGCATCTTACTTGCCTATGCTAATCACCATGATATCACTTTATACCAAATGGACATTAAGAGTGCTTTTCTAAACGGTGAGATTGAGGAGGAGGTTTATGTTAAACAACCTCCCGGCTTCATCAATCCTAAGAAACCCGATCATGTTTACAAACTTCACAAAGCTCTTTATGGTCTTAAACAAGCTCCTAGAGCGTGGTATAAATGCTTGACCAAGTTCCTTATTGAAAAAGGTTTTGAGACTGGAAAGATAGATTCTACTCTTTTTACTAAAAGGGTTAATGGTGAATTATTTGTGTGCCAAATTTATGTTGATGATATCATATTTGGTTCGACTAACCCTCATTTTAGTGAAAAGTTTGGAAAGCTAATGTCGGAGAAGTTTGAGATGTCTATGATGAGTGAACTCAAGTTCTTTCTTGGTTTGAAAATCAAGCAAACTAAGGAAGGCACCTTTGTTTCTCAAATAAAGTACACCAAGGACTTATTCAAGAAGTTCAACATGCAAGAAAGAAAAGGTATGAAAACTCCCATGCCTACTAGTGGACATCTTGATTTGACTAAGGATGGTAAATCAGTTGATCAAAAGGTTTATCGCTCTATGATTGGTTCATTGTTATATCTATGTGCCTCCCGTCCCGATATTATGCTAAGTGTGTGCATGTGTGCACGATATCAAGCGCCCCCCCCCCCCCAAAGAATGTCATCTTAAAGCTGTGAAAAGGATAGTGAGATACTTAATACACACACCAAATTTTGGCATTTGGTATCCTAAGAGGTCCTCCTTTGATCTTGTTGGCTATTCCGACTCGGACTATGCCGGAGACAAGGTTGATAGAAAGTCCACTTCGGGTACTTGTCAATTTCTTGGTAGATCTCTTGTGTCTTGGTCTTCAAAGAAACAAAACTCGGTATCCTTATCCACCGCCGAAGCGGAATACATTGCTGCCGGTTCATGTTATTCTCAATTACTTTGGATGACCCAAACTCTTAAAGATTATGGGATCAATGTGAAACATGTTCCATTGCTTTGTGACAATGAGAGTGCTATTAAGATTGCTCACAATCCCGTGCAACATTCTCGAACTAAGCATATTGAAGTTCGTCACCATTTCATTCGAGATAATGTTGCTAAAGGGGACATTGATCTTAAACATGTACTTACCGATAAGAAATTGGCGGATATATTCACCAAACCGCTTGATGAGAAAGTCTTTTGTCGTTTGAGAGGTGAATTGAACATCATTGATGCTTCAAACTTGGAGTAGGAACTCCATTTGGATACATGCAAGGCATGAGCCCATGACTAATCCTTGACTTTTCTCTTATGATGATGATCATATGTCTTGGATATATTTGTACCCTTGCATGCTATCTAACCTTTATAGGTACTTGGATGAATCTAAATCTATGAGATTGCAACTCACTCACATCTTGAGCAATCTCTACATCACCAAGTCTCTACTCCATGGTGGTTGAAAACAAGGAAGCATGAATCCCTTCAACATATCCTTTGACAAATTTTATGTATCAAATTTCATTTGGTATCAAATTTCATGATTGTCATTTTGGATACACAAGTGCTCTTCCTTGCAAAACTAACCCATGTAGGTAGATGAACTCAACTCCAAGTGGTGGTCCCAACCATTCTTGCACTACATCAACTTTGAGCACCCCACGCAAGTTCAACTACATGATCAAGATCAACACCACCACCCAAGGTATGTCATTCCATCTTAGAGAAGCTTTACCTCAAGACATAGGTCAAAGCAACTCAACAAGATGTGAATACATCAAATGCTTAAATGGAAAATGGTAACCCCATTTTGAGCTTAAACGATGAGTATGACTTACGATCAAGTGTTCTCACTTGACTCCTCAGTCAATATACTCTAACATAGGTGACTTTGTCACCGCCCAATTCTAGATGAAGTTCTCTAGTGTTTTCTTGAGTTTTTCCATACTTCATCTAGATTTTCTTTTCTTTGTTGGAGTCCTGCATTTCCCTGCATCCAATTCCTTGAAAATCTTTTAGTTAATTCCTTGCAAATCTTTGTGAGATCTTATTTGCCTAGTGAGCTGAGGTGACAAGTGTTCTCTCTGTGTTGGACTCGGTCATACCGATCTGTTGCTTTCGGTCACACCGAACCAACTCGGTGCCACCGAAGACTACAACTCGGTATCACCGATTTCACCGCAGAGAAGACAATTTGCCATTTATTCTTATAGTTTTATTCTAGCTCCACTCGATGATTCTTGTCCTCTACCATTGAGGGAGTCCTGCATTAGGGGGTCTCCGGACAGATGGACTATATCCTTTGGCCGGACTGTTGGACTATGAAGATACGAGATTGAAGACTTCGTCCCGTGTCTGGACGGGACTCTACTTGGCGTGGAAGGCAAGCTAGGCAATACGGATATGTATATCTCCTCCTTTGTAACCGACCTTGTGTAACCCTAGCCCCCTCCGGTGCCTACATAAACCGGAGGGTTTTAGTCCGTAGGACACGATACAATCATACCATAGGCTAGCTTTTAGGGTTTAGCCTCTCTGATCTCGTGGTAGATCAACTCTTGTAATACTCATATCATCAAGAATAATCAAGCAGGACGTAGGGTATTACCTCCATCAAGAGAGCCCGAACTTGGGTAAACATCGTGTCCCCTGCCTCCTGTTACCATCCGCCTTAGACGCACAGTTCGGGACCCCCTACCCGAGATCCGCCGGTTTTGACACCGACATTGGTGCTTTCATTGAGAGTTCCTCTGTGTCGTCATCATAAGGCTTGATGGATCCTTCGATCATCGCTAGCGATACGGTCCAGGGTGAGGCTTTCCTCCCCGGACAGATCTTCGTATTCGGCGGCTTCGCACTGCGGGCCAATTCGCTTGGCCATCTAGAGCAGATCGAAAGCTACGCCCCTGGCCATCAGGTCAGATTTGGAAACTTGAACTACACGGCCGACATCCGCGGAGAATTGATCTTCGATGGATTCGAGCCCATTCCGGACGCGCCGCACAGTAGCGATGAGCAAAACGTAACTCTGTCGTCGGACAGTGTTCGGGAGATCGCATCCGCAGCTACTCTGGCCTTTTACCCGGAGCAAATTGCGCCATCCGAAAGCGGAGGGATGGACCTCGCCATGGAGGTTGCACTCTCAGTGGTGATAGAACCAGATAATGACTTCACCCCTTATGAGAGCCGTGTCACCGAACCACTGGATTTATCCCCGGCCACGGACTCCGAGCCGCCTACATCCGTGCATGTCGAATCCGATGGGGCACCGGCAATGGAGTTCACCTCCGTGGATATCTTTCAGCACTCACCTTTCGGAGATGTACTAAATTCATTAAGGTCTCTCTCCCTGTCAGGAGAACCTTGGCTGAACTATGTCCGGCTAGAATGGGATGCGGACGACGAAGAAATTCGCTGCCCACCCACCACCCACTTAGTAGCCACTGTCGACGACTTAACCGACATGCTCGACTTCGACTCCGAAGACATCAACGGTATGGACGACAATGCAGGAGACAAACCAGAACCACCGCCCACAGGACGCTGGACCGCTACTTCATCACATGACGTATACATGGTGGATGCACCCAGAGAGGGCAATGGCGAAGAGACATCGGAGGATGCACCCTCCAAGCAACCCAAGCGCCAACGTCAACGGCGCCGCTCTAAGTCCCGCCATAGCAAAAACAACGATAATAATAGTCCACGTGACTCTGGAAGAAACGACAACTGCACCACCCCGGTGGCAGAACACGATCAAGATGCAAACTGCACACATAGTACGGATCCGACGTCCGAACACGATGACGCCAAGGATAAGCCTCATCAATCCCCGTCTAGGGAAGAAAACGGTTCGGACGAAAATGCACACATCATCCCGGAAACGCACTTGGAGCAAGAAAACCTCCGCAGAAGGCTTATTGCCACAGCGAGGAGCCTAAAGAAACAGAAGCAAAGGCTCAAGGTCACACAAGATACGCTCAACAGCAAGTGGAACAAAGTAACGAAGTATGGTGGAAGTTACCATCAAAATAGCTATCCAAAGCGCAAACTATTACCGGAATTCGACGATGAGGCCTTAGAGCCCATACAGCCGAAAGGTGATACGGCCAACCGGCCGGATCCACCACCCTATGAACGCGATAGAGCAGCTAACAAAGTCACGCATAAGCCAACACGCGATTCACGTGAGAACTTGCGTCAAAAATCCGGCGTGACCAGATCTATCTATGGATCTAGGAAGCGCGCTACGGTACACAACCAACACCGAATACTACAACCGTCCGAACACCATGGCGCATCCCAATACAGGGGTGCCGCACACCCCTTATGTTTCACTGATGAGGTGCTGGATCACGAATTCCCAGAGGGATTCAAACCGGTGAACATAGAGGCATACGACGGAACCACAGACCCTGGAGTCTGGATAGAGGACTTCATCCTCCATATTCATATGGCTCGTGGAGACGATATCCATGCCATTAAATACTTGCCCATCAAGCTTAAAGGGCCAGCTAGACACTGGCTGAAAAGCCTCCCCGAAAACTCATGAAACAATCAAAATTGTAGATACAATGGAGACGTATCCCTGCGGCGTTGGTGAGGGCGCCAGATGGTGACACGACACGAGGAGGGAGGCGATCGACGTTAGTAGGCCGGGCTGCACTGTGACCACTACGGCCCAGTGTAGCAGTAGTGGTTTCTTTTTTTTTCTTTTCTGTTTTTTATATTTGCTCTTTGTTTTGCTTTTTATTTGGCCTCACTTGATTTTGTTGGGGAACGTAGTAATTTCAAAAAAATTCCTACGCACACGCAAGATCATGGTGATGCATAGCAACGAGAGGGGAGAGTGTTGTCCACGTACCCTCGTAGACCGAAAGTGGAAGCGTTAGCACAACGCGGTTGATGTAGTCGTACGTCTTCACGGCCCGACCGATCAAGCACCGAAACTACGGCACCTCCGAGTTCTAGCACACGTTCAGCTCGATGACGATCCCCGGACTCCGATCCAGCAGAATGTCAGGGAAGAGTTCTGTCAGCACGACGGCGTGGTGACGATCTTGATGTTCTACTGTCGCAGGGCTTCGCCTAAGCACCACTACAATATTATCGAGGACTATGGTGGAGGGGGGCACCGCACACGGCTAAGAGATCAATGATCAACTGTTGTGTCTTTGGGGTGCCCCCCTGCCCCCGTATATAAAGAAGCAAGGGGGGAGGCGGCCGGCCTAGGAGGAGGGCGTGCCAAGGGGGAGTCCTACTCCCACCGAGAGTTGGACTCATCCTTCCCTTGTTGGAGTAGGAGAGAAGGAAAGAGGGGGAGAGGAACAAGGAAAAGTGGGCTGCACCCCTTGTCCAATTTGGACCAGAGGCGGGGCGCGCGCCTCCTTCCTTTTGGCCTCTCTCCTCTATTCCCGTATGGCCCAATAAGGCCCATATACTCCCCGGCGAATTCTAGTAACTCTCCGGTACTCCGAAAAATACCCGAATCACTCGGAACCTTTCCGATGTCCGAATATAGTCGTCCAATATATCGATTTTTACGTCTCGACCATTTCGAGACTCCTCGTCATGTCCCTGATCTCAACCGGGACTCTGAAATCCTTCGGTACATCAAAACTCATAAACTCATAATATAACTGTCATCGAAACCTTAAGCGTGCGGACCCTACGGGTTCGAGAACAATGTAGACATGACCGAGACACGTCTCCAGTCAATAACCAATAGCGGAACCTGGATGCTCATATTGGCTCCCACATATTCTACGAAGATCTTTATCGGTCAACCGCATAACAACATACGTTGTTCCCTTTGTCATCGGTATGTTACTTGCCCGAGATTCGATCGTCGGTATCTCAATACCTCGTTCAATCTCGTTACCGGAAGTCTCTTTACTCGTTCCGTAGTACATCATCTCGTAACTAACTCATTAGTTGTAATGCTTGCAAGGCTTTAGGTAATGTGCATTACCGAGAGGGCCCAGAGATACCTCTCCGACAATCGGAGTGACAAATCCTAATCTCAAAATACGCCAACCCAACAAGTACCTTCGGAGACACCTGTAGAGCACCTTTATAATCACCCAGTTACTTGTGACGTTTGGTAGCACACAAAGTGTTCCTCTGATAAACGGGAGTTGCATAATCTCATAGTCATAGGAACATGTATAAGCCATGAAGAAAGCAATAGCAACAAACTAAATGATCAAGTGCTATGCTAACAGAATGGGTCAAGTCAATCACATCATTATCCTAATGATGTGATCCCGTTAATCAAATGACTACTCATGTCTATGGTTAGGAAACATAACCATCTTTGATCAACGAGCTAGTCAAGTAGAGGCATACTAGTGACACTCTGTTTGTCTATGTATTCACACATGTATTATGTTTCCGGTTAATACAATTCTAGCATGAATAATAAACATTTATCATGATATAAGGAAATAAATAATAACTTTATTATTGCCTCTAGGGAATATTTCCTTCAGTCTCCCACTTGCACTAGAGTCAATAATCTAGTTCACATCGCCATGTGATTTAATACCAATAGTTCACATCACCATGTGATTAACACCCATAGTTCACATCGATATGTGACCAGCACCCAAAGGGTTTACTAGAGTCAATAATCTAGTTCACGTCGCTATGTGATTAACACCCAAAGAGTACTAAGGTGTGATCATGTTTTGCTTGTGAGAGAAGTTTAGTCAACGGGTCTGCCACATTCAGATCCGTAAGTATTTTTACAAATTTCTATGTCAACAATGCTCTGCACGGAGCTACTCTTGCTAATTGCTCCCACTTTCAATATGTATCCAGATTAAGATTTAGAGTCATCTGGATCAGTGTCAAAATTTGCATCGACGTAACCCTTTACGACGAACCTTTTTGTCACCTCCATAATCGAGAAACATATACTTATTCCACTAAGGATAATTTTGACCGCTGTCTAGTGATCTACTCCTAGATCACTATTGTACTCCCTCGCCAAACTCAGGGCAGGGTATACAATAGGTTTGGTACACAGCATGTCATACTTTATAGAACCTATGGCTGAGGCATAGGGAATGACTTTCATTTTCTCTCTATCTTCTGCCATGGTCGGGTTTTGAGTCTTACTCAACTTCACACCTTGTAACACAGGCAAGGACTCCTTCTTTGACTGTTCCATTTTGAACTACTTCAAAATCTTGTCAAGGTATGTACTCATTGAAAAACTTATCAAGTGTCTTGATCTATCTCTATAGATCATGATGCTCAATATGTAAGAAGCTTCACCGAGGTCTTTCTTTGAAAAACTCCTTTCAAACATTCCTTTATGCTTTGCAGAATAATTCTACATTATCTCCGATCAACAATATGTCATTCACATATACTTATCAAAAATGTTGTAGTGCTCCCACTCACTTTCTTGTAAATACAGGCTTCACCGCAAGTCTGTATAAAACTATATGCTTTGACCAACTTATCAAAGCGTATATTCCAACTCCGAGATGCTTGCACCAGTCCATAGATGGATCGCTGGAGCTTGCATATTTTGTTAGTACCTTTAGGATTGACAAAACCTTCTGGTTGCATCATATACAACTCTTCTTTAATAAATCCATTAAGGAATGCAGTTTTGTTTATCCATTTGCCAGATTTCATAAAATGCGGCAATTGCTAACATGATTCAGACAGACTTAAGCATAGATACGAGTGAGAAACTCTCATCGTAGTCAACACCTTGAACTTGTCGAAAACCTTTTTGCGACAATTCTAGCTTTGTAGATAGTAACACTACTATTAGCGTCCGTCTTCCTCCTGAAGATCCATTTAATCTTAATGGCTCGCCGATCACTGGGCAAGTCAATCAAAGTCCATACTTTATTCTCATACATGGATCTCATCTCAGATTTCATGGCCTAAAGCCATTTCGCGGAATCTGGGCTCATCATCGCTTCCTCATAGTTCGTAGGCTCGTCATGGTCAAGTAACATGACCTCCAGAACAGGATTACCGTACCACTCTGGTGCGGATCTCACTCTGGTTTACCTACGAGGTTCGGTAGTAACTTGATCTGAAGTTACATGATCATCATCATTAGCTTCCTCACTAATTGGTGTAGTAGTCACAGGAACAGATTTCTGTGATGAACTACTTTCCAATAAGGGAGCAGGTACAGTTACCTCATCAAGTTCTACTTTCCTCCCACTCACTTCTTTCAAGAGAAACTCCTTTTCTAGAAAGGATCCATTCAAAGCAACGAATATATTGCCTTCGGATCTGTGATAGAAGGTGTACCCAACATTTTCTTTTGGGTATCCTATGAATACGCACTTCTCCGATTTGGGTTAGAGCTTATCAGGTTGAAACTTTTTCACATAAGCATTGCAACCTCAAACTTTAAGAAACGACAGCTTAGGTTTCTTGCCAAACCATAGTTCATACGGTGTCGTCTCAACGGATTTAGATAGTGCCCTATTTAACGTGAATGCAGCTGTCTCTAATGCATAACCCCAAAACGATAGTGGTAGATCGGTAAGAGACATCATAGATCGCACCATATCTAATAAAGTATGGTTATGATGTTCGGACACACCATTACACTGTGGTGTTCCAGGTGGCGTGAGTAGTGAAACTATTTCACATTGTTTTTAACTGAAGGCCAAACTCGTAACTCAAATATTTTACTTCTGCGGTCATATCGAGAAACTTTTATTTTTGTTAAGATTCTCCACTTCACTCTGAAATTCTTTGAACTTTTCAAATGTTTCGGATTTGTGTTTCATCAAGTAGATATACTCATATCTGCTCAAATCATCTGTGAAGATCAGAAAATAATGATACCTGCCGCGAGCCTCAATATTCATTGGACCACATACATCAGTATGTATGATTTCCAACAAATCTGTTGCTTGCTCCATTGTTCCGGAGAACGGATTCTTAGTCATCTTGCCCATGAGGCATGGTTCGAAAGCATCAACTGATTCATAATCAAGTGATTCCAAAAGTCCATCAGCATGGAGTTTCTTCATGCGCTTTACACCAATATGACCTAAACGGCGGTGCCACAAATAAGTTGCATTATCATTATTAACTTTGCATCTTTTGGTTTCAATATTATGAATATGTGTATCACTACGATCGAGATCCAACAAACCATTTTCATTGGGTGTGTAACCATATATGTAAACAGAACAACAATTTATTCTCTTACTTGAATGAATAACCGTATTGCAATAAACATGATCAAATCATATTCATGCTCAATGCAAACACCAAATAACACTTATTTAGGTTCAATACTAATCCCGAAAGTATAGGGAGTGTGCGATGATGATCATATCAATCTTGGAACCACTTCCAACACACATCGTCACTTCACCCTTAACTAGTCTCTGTTCATTCTGCAACTCCCGTTTCGAGTTACTACTCTTAGCAACTGAACCAGTATCAAATACTGAGGGGTTGTTACGAACACTAGTAAAATACACATCAATAATATGTATATCAAATATACCTTTGTTCACTTTGCCATCCTTCTTATCCGCCAAATACTTGGGGTAGTTCCGCTTCCAATGACCAGTCCCTTTGCAGTAGAAGCACTCAGTTTCAGGCTTCGGTCCAGACTTGGGTTTTTCACTTGAGCAACAACTTGCTTGCCGTTCTTCTTGAAGTTCCCTTTCTTCCCTTTGCCCTTTTTGAAACTAGTGGTCTTTGTCAACCATCAACACTTGATGCTTTTCTTGATTTCTACCTTCGTCGATTTCAGCATCACGAAGAGCTTGGGAATTACTTTTGTCATCCCTTGCATATTATAGTTCATCACTAAGTTCTAGTAACTCGGTGATAGTGACTAAAGAACTTTGTCAATTACTCTCTTATCTGGAAGATTAACTCCCACTTGATTCAAGCAATTGTAGTACTCAGACAATCTGAGCACATGCTCACTGGTTGAGCTATTCTCCTCCATCTTGTAGGCAAAGTATTGTCAGAGGTCTCATACCTCTCAACACGGGCATGAGTATGAAATACCAATTTCAACTCTTGGAACATCTTATATGCTCCATGGCGTTCAAAACGTCTTTGAAGCCCCGATTCTAAGCCGTTAAGCATGGTGCACTAAAATATCAAGTAGTCATCATATTGAGCTAGCCAAACGTTCATAATGTCTGCATCTGCTCCTGCAATAGGTCTGTCACCTAGCGAAGCATTAAGGACATAATTCTTCTGTGCAGCAATGAGGATAATCCTCAGATCACGGATCCAATATGCATCATTGCTACTAACATCTTTCAACTTAATTTTCTCTAGGAACATATCAAAAATAAAACAGGGGAGCTAAGCACGAGCTATTGATCTACAACATAGATATGCTAATACTACTAGGACTAAGTTCATGATAAATTAAAGTTCAATTAATCATATTACTTAAGAACTCCCACTTAGATAGACATCCCTCTAATCCTCTAAGTGATCACGTGATCCAAATCAACTAAACCATAACCGATCATCACGTGAAATGGAATAGCTTTCAATGGTGAACATCATTATGTTGGTCATATCTACTATATGATTCACGCTCGACCTTTCGGTCTCAGTGTTCCGAGGCCATATCTGCATATGCTAGGCTCGTCAAGTTTAACCTGAGTATTCTGCGTGTGCAAAACTGGCTTGCACCCATTGTAGATGGACATAGAGCTTATCACAACCGATCATCACGTGGTGTTTGGGCATGACGAACTTTGGCAACGGTGCATACTCAGGGAGAACACTTTTATCTTGAAATTTAGTGATAGATCATCTTATAATGCTACCGTCAAACAAAGCAAGATAAAATGCACAAAAGATAAACATCACATGCAATCAATATAAGTGATATGATATGGCCATCATCATCTTGTGCTTGTGATCTCCATCTCCGAAGCACCGTCATGATTACCATCGTCATCGGCGCGACACCTTGATCACCATCGTAGCATCATTGTCGTCTCGCCAATCTTATACTTCCACGACTATCGCTACCGCTTAGTGATAAAGTAAAGCATTACAGCGCAACTGCATTGCATACAATAAAGCGACAACCATATGGCTCCTGCCAATTGCCGATAACTCGGTTACAAAACATGATCATCGTAGCATCATGTCTTGACCATATCACATCACAACATGCCCTGCAAAAACAAGTTAGACGTCCTCTACTTTGTTGTTGCAAGTTTTACGTGGCTGCTACGGGCTGAGCTAGAACCGTTCTTACCTACGCATCAAAACCACAATGATAGTTTGTCAAGTTGGTGATGTTTTAACCTTCGCAAGGACCGGGCGTAGCCACACTCGGTTCAACTAAAGTTGGAGAAACTGACACCCGCCAGCCACCTGTGTGCAAAGCACGTCGGTAGAACCAGTCTCGCGTAAGCGTACGCGTAATGTCGGTCTGAGCCGCTTCATCCAACAATACCGCCGAACCAAAGTATGACATGCTGGTAAGCAGTATGACTTATATCGCCCACAACTCACTTGTGTTCTACTCGTGCACAACATCAACGCATAAAACCTAGGCTCGGATGCCACTGTTGGGGAACGTAGTAATTTCAAAAAAATTCCTACGCACACGCAAGATCATGGTGATGAATAGCAACGAGAGGGGAGAGTGTTGTCCACGTACCCTCGTAGACCGAAAGTGGAAGCGTTAGCACAACGCGGTTGATGTAGCCGTACGTCTTCACGGCCCGACCGATCAAGCACCGAAACTACGGCACCTCCGAGTTCTAGCACACGTTCAGCTCGATGACGATCCCCGGACTCCGATCCAGCGGAATATCGGGGAAGAGTTCCGTCAGCACAACGGCGTGGTGACGATCTTGATGTTCTACTGTCGCAGGGCTTCGCCTAAACACCACTACAATATTATCGAGGACTATGGTGGAGGGGGGCACCGCACACGGCTAAGAGATCAATGATCAACTATTGTGTCTTTGGGGTGCCCCCCTGCTCTCGTATATAAAGGAGCAAGGGGGGAGGCGGCCGGCCTAGGAGGAGGGCGCGCCAAGGGGGGAGTCCTACTCCCACCGGGAGTAGGACTCCTCCTTCACTTGTTGGAGTAGGAGAGAAGGAAAGAGGGGGAGAGGAACAAGGAAAAGTGGGCTGCACCCCTTGCCAATTTGGACCAGAGGCGGGGCGCGCGCCTCCTTCCTTTTGGCCTCTCTCCTCTATTCCCGTATGGCCCAATAAGGCCCATATACTCCCCGGCGAATTCTAGTAACTCTCCGGTACTCCGAAAAATACCCGAATCACTCGGAACCTTTCCGATGTCCGAATATAGTCGTCCAATATATCGATTTTTACGTCTCGACCATTTCGAGACTCCTCGTCATGTCCCTGATCTCAACCGGGACTCTGAAATCCTTCGGTACATCAAAACTCATAAACTCATAATATAACTGTCATCGAAACCTTAAGCGTGCGGACCCTACGGGTTCGAGAACAATGTAGACATGACCGAGACACGTCTCCGGTCAATAACCAATAGCGGAACCTGGATGCTCATATTGGCTCCCACATATTCTACGAAGATCTGTATCGGTCAAACCGCATAACAACATATGTTGTTCCCTTTGTCATGGTATGTTACTTGCCCGAGATTCGATCATCGGTATCTCAATACCTAGTTCAATCTCGTTACCGGCAAGTCTCTTTACTCGTTCCGTAATACATCATCTCGCAACTAACTCATTAGTTGCAATGCTTGCAAGGCTTTAGGTGATGTGCATTACCGAGAGGGCCCAGAGGTACCTCTCCGACAATCGGAGTGGCAAATCCTAATCTCGAAATACGCCAACCCAACAAGTACCTTCGGAGACACCTGTAGAGCACCTTTATAATCACCCAGTTACGTTGTGATGTTTGGTAGCACACAAAGTGTTCCTCTGATAAACGGGAGTTGCATAATCTCATAGTCATAGGAACATGTATAAGTCATGAAGAAAGCAATAGCAACAAACTAAACGATCAAGTGTTATGCTAACAGAATGGGTCAAGTCAATCACATCATTCTCCTAATGATGTGTTCTCGTTAATCAAATGACAACTCATGTCTATGGTTAGGAAACATAACCATCTTTGATCAACGAGCTAGTCAAGTAGAGGCATACTAGTGACACTCTCTTTGTCTATGTATTCACACATGTATTATGTTTCCGGTTAATACAATTCTAGCATGAATAATAAACATTTATCATGATATAAGGAAATAAATAATAACTTTATTATTGCCTCTAGGGCGTATTTCCTTCAGATTTTTGTTAAATGTGAACTAAGCCATAGAAATACTATGCAATAAACTGCACTGCCACAAAAGTTTGAGGATTATTTGAATCCATTTGAAATTTGGTATGAATGTAAATGTGATGGATGGGTGCTACTAGGTCATTTCGAAAATAGCTAGGGGCATTTTTGGAGTTTAAAAAAATGTTGGTTTTATTTTTATAATAGCCTTGGGATTTTTTGCAATATTATGAACACTTTTGGTTTGCTGCTTGGATAATTAATATTTTGACTTTATTTTAAATTGGAATTTGGCTTTGATTTTTTATCAAGTGACAATTTGGCTTAGTTAAACTTGATGACATGGCATCATTAGTGTGAGGTCACTATAGCATGACACTGAGATGTTACACCAATGCTCGCTAGACTTGCTAATCACCGCCAGAAAATCCCAATGTGTATAAGGGATTCAGGGTAGCTTCATGTAGGTCCGCCCCTATGACTAATTGAGTCATCGAACAGGCGCATTTGGCTAGCAACGGCACGACAATCTCCAATCATGGCATGTCAGATGCACGACCTTGAGCCACTCGATGATGCACTTCTCATGGAGCCCGTCGTGCCCGCATGCCGGAAAGACAGCTTCCAGTTGACATCGAGCTAGCACAACGCTTGGCTGACTACGGGTGTTCTGCAGCAAGCAAGTGGGACAAGATGGTTGGTCTCCGCCCAATACGTGCTCCGGCCCGTGAGGAACTCGACAACGCGGGCTTGCTGCTGAAGCTGATCATCCGTCGTCAGGAGGCACACACCCCATTGACTGAAGCAACACCACATGGCGCGCGTCGGAGACATCACCGGAGAGCAAGGGGAAGAAGATCACAAAGCCGAGGTCGATATGTGTTGCCAGGTCCTCAACGCCAGTTTCCGCGACATCCTGCACTGGCGGCGAGGGCTTGGTCGGCTCACCTCCTTCAGCCGTCACCGCCGCTTGGCTCCTTTAGCCACGCCTGCCAGTGTAATAAGATGTGCTAATGATGATCTGTGAGTAGTTCCACTTCATTCAATGCACCATATGTGTGCCTAATCTTTAACACTTAAAGATTAGCACATGAGCACAGTGCTGCATATAGATTTCTAATGGATCCTATGGAGAAAAGCAGAAGTTTAGATATGGGGATGTATGAAAATGTTGCCTTCCTGTACATGGATGTATGAAAATTGATGAGTCGCTTTCTCTGTTTGTATGATGGATATCAAATCAATCTGTGCTAAATAGTTGTAAATGTTCTCATTGCCTCTCTTTCTACTGTTTTCTTTTTTCAAAGTTAACCAATCAGTGGATTCCCACATCAAAGGCGTCATGCGGGAGTGGTGAATCATGGACTAGTCCTACATTTTCCCCTCATATTGGTAGTGTTTTCTCTTACTCTGACTATTAATTGGACATTAACATTCATTGGGTTACAACGGAACAAATAAGACACTATTGAACCAAAAATGTTCTTTAGATCAAACTAATCAAATAAGGTTGTTTTGGTAGTGACGTAAGGTTGTTAAAAAATGAAGTTCTAAAGATTTTATGTCTATTGGTATGATTTTATGGATGGGTTTTTTATTAAGTTTATCTATTTTTGCTAGTCACATTTTTAGTTGGCATCCGCAGTAGTTGCAGTTGCACAAATAGTAGTTCTCAGTTGCACAAATAGTAGTCAAGGAGCTGATGAGCTGGGCCGCGATGACGTCGACAACGGGTGGAAGAAGTTCGTGTATGCCTTGGAGGGGGTCTACGACAAGGAGTCGGCGCATGACTAAAAGAGGGCGTATATGATTACTGAAAAGTTGCACAACACGATGATACTAAGTTGGCTAGATTATGTTTTTGCTTAAGTTGGTCTATTTTTGTTAGTCACGGTATTTGTTGGCATCCAGAGTAGTTGTAGTTGCACACAGTACTTTTTAGAATATGGACATTAGGTTGCACAAGCATGACCACTGAGTTGCATAATCTCGTCTGCAGACTCGCACATGAATTGTCGTGGGAGGTGCTCACGCCCGGCCACGGAGTTGCACACTCTCGTCGGCATAGTCGCACATACATGGCCACATAGTTGCACAATCTCGTCTGCATAGTCGCACGTGAATGATGTGGGAGGTGCTCACGCCCGGCCGTGGAGTCGCACACTCTCGTCGGCGCAGTTGCACAAGCACGGCCACTGAGTTGCACAATCACGTCCGCATAGTCGCACATGAATTTCAGTGGGAGGTGTTCACGCCCGGCCGTAGAGTCCCACACTCTCGTCGGCGCAGTTGCACAAGCACGGCCACAAAGTTGCACAATCTCGTTCGCATAGTCGCACATGAAGTGCAGTGGGAGGTGCTCACGCCCGGCCGCAGAGTCGCACACTCTCGTCGGCATAGTCGCACATGCATGGCCACACAGTTGCACAATCTCGTCCGCATAGTCGCACATGAATTGTTGTGGGAGGTGTTCACGCATGGCCACGAAATTGCACACTCTCGTCGGCACAGTCGCACATTCATGACCACAGAGTTGCACAGTGGCACATGAATTGTTGCGGGAGGTGCTCACGCATGGTCGCGGAGTTGCACACTCTCGTCGGCACAGTCGCACATGCATGGCCACAACGTTGCACAATCTCGTCCGCACAGTCGCACATGAATTGTCGCAGGAGGTACTCACGCCCGGCCGCGTAGTTGCACACTCTCGTCGGCATAATCGCACATGCATGGCTACAGAGTTGCACAATCTGGCCCGCATAGTCGCACATGAATTGTTCTGGGAGGTGCTCACACCCGGCTGCGGAGTTGCACACTCCCGTCAGCATAATCGCACATGCATGGCCACAGAGTTGCACAATGTCGTTCGCATGGTCGCACATTAATTGTTGTGGGAGGTGCTCACACCCAGCCGCGGGGTTGCACACTCTCATCGGCATAGTTGCACATGCATGGCCATAGAGTTGCACAATCTCATTCGGATGGGCGCACACGAATTGTTGTGGGAGGTGCTCACGCCTGGCCGCGGAGTTTCACAATCTCGTCGGCATAGTTGCACATGCATGGTCACAGAATCGCACAATCTCGTCTGCATAGTCACACGTGAATTGCTGTGGGAGGTGCTCATGCCCGGCCGCGGAGTTGCACACTCTCGTCGGCATAGCGCACATGCATGGCCATAGAGTCGCACAATCTCATCTGCATAGTCACACATGAATTGCTGTGGGAGGTGCTCACGCCCGACCGTGGAGTTGCACACTCTTGCCGGCATAGTCGCACATGCATGGCCACAGAGTCACACAATCTCGTCTGGATAGGCCCACACGAATTGTTGTGGGAGGTGCTCATGCCTGGCCGTGGAGTTGCACACTCTCATCGCCATAGTCGCACTTGTGCTTTTGTAATACTGACGTCCGACTGCGAAGCTGCACATGCGCGGCAACTACCTGGCGGTTGGCCAGGGCACCAGGGCAGCAGACGAAATTGCACATTTCAGTGTTAGAGAGTAGTATGGGGTGGTGCCATTAGTGAAAACTGCATGTCCACAGTTATAGAAAAAGGTTGCACATCGACTATCAGCTAGTTGCATACCGACAGCTAAACAGTTGCACTAAACGGAGACTAAGTTGCACACACAAAATTTCGTCAAAACATACCCATGCGAGATCTAGTTTCAAAGAGCACGTCGCAAGGGTTCCAACGGTGAAAACGGATCTTAATTTCGACACGCGGTTTAAAAATTATGACTTTTAATTTTTTTTTTGAAAAATCAATTTAAATGCATTCGTACATGTTCTCATGGTTGCTTTTTGTCTGTTTACATGATATTTTTTAATATATGAAAATGCGTTTTTTAGTATATAAAATAGAGGAAAGTGATTATTACTATTTATAAATTATTAGGGACCAAAACCTCCCGTTTTTGGCCGGCCGCTCCGAAGGGTAGCGAGCAGCCGGCCGCTGGCTAGACCGATCCAAGTCTTATAGCCTGCTTACATAAGATTATTGTAATTGCTCCTGGCTTGGCTCCAGGAATGCTCTTAGCCCCATCTAATCAAATTGCACGAGTCTGGACAGGAGCCTGGTGCCAGGTCATCATTTGGAAACGTTCGCGCAACGAACGAACAACTTTTCCTTCTGTTTTGAATCAGAATGATCGAATTCCTTGATCAATGGTTACAAGCCCCCTTTTATATGTCCCGAAGAGACACGACGATCCCTCGAGGAGGCGTCGGTTCCAGGAGATCGAAGGGAGGCATCGGTTGCGGGACAAACCGCAACGACGGTTGGGCAAGTGGAGATTTTCCCCCTAATTACAGAATTATTTTTAACACCCCCCCTAATCTACGCTTGACCATGTAGATCATCGTCACGATTGTCCGGGAAGCTCTATCATCTCAAAAGATTCTCCTTCAAAAGTTCTTCATAAAATCTTTGATGAGATCCTCAAAACATATACTCACAAAGAAAGATAGCATAATGTGATGTCATTGAAATGAGGATATCTCAAGAAGAGACTCCCCCTGACACCTGCAAGTCCCTAAGTCTTCGCATACCAATTCCATGAACACATTTCTGGGATGTAGAATTTGGTAGAGACTTGGTAAATAAATCAGCAAGGTTGTCGCATGATTTGACTTGCAGAATGCTTATTTCCCCGCTTTTCTGAAGATTATGGGGGAAAACCATTTAGGAGAAATATGCTTGGTGATATTACTCTTGATGTATCCTGTTTGCATCTGCGCAACACATGCCGCATTATCTTCATAGATAATGGTAGGTGATTTTATCGAACCCATTCCACATGACTATTGTATGTGGTTTATCATTCTGCGAAGCCACACACATTCGCATGTTGCTTCAAATAATGAAATTATTTCAGAATGATTGGTAGATGTTGCCACCAGAGTCTGTTTCGAAGACTTCCATGATATAGCAGTGCCACCAAGTAGGAACACGAAGCCGGTCTGAGATCTGGCATTATGGGGATCAGACAAATAGCCGGCATCTGCATATCCAATCACATCAGAGTCCTGATTTTTCTGGAACCGGAAAAATAGGCCAAGATCCTTTGTGCCTTGGAGATATCGAAAGATATTCTTCACTCCAGACCAATGACGTTTGGTGGGAGCTGCGCTATGTCTAGCAAGTAGATTCACTGCAAATGCAATATCAGGTCTTGTGCAATTTGCAAGATACATAAGCGCTCCAACAGCACTAAGGTATGAAACTTCAGGTCCCAACACCTCTTCTCCATCATCCCTTGGTCTGAACGGATCTTTCTCTACGTCTAGAGATCGAACCACCATGGGAGTTTTAGATGGATAGGATTTGTCCATATTGAATTTCTCCAATATTTTCTGGATATAGGCAGATTGGTGTACCATGATTCCTGAGGGAAGATGCTCAAGTTGAATACCTAAGCAAAATTTGGTTTTACCCAAATCCTTCATCTCAAATTCCATCTTTAGGTGATTGCGTGCTTCATCAATGTCTGGTGTGCTGCCGATGATGTTGTGAGCATCAACATACACAGAAATGATGCAAAATCATGTAGAGGACTTCTTGATGAAAACACATGGGCAATCAGCACTATTGGAGTAACCTTTCTGAAGAAGGAACTCACTGAGTCGGTTGTACCACATCCGTCCCGACTGCCTTAAGCCATATAATGACTTATTCAGTTTTACACAATACATGTTGCGTTTTGCATTTTTATCCAGGACAGAGATTCCATCAGGAACCTTCATATATATGTCCGAATCTAGTGACCCGTAAAGATATGCAGTCACGACGTCCATCAACTGCATAGATAGATGATTTTGCACTGCCAAAGATATAAGATATCGGAAAGTGGTTGCACTCATTACTGGAGAATATGTTTCAGTGAAATCAATGCCGGGTTTCTGCGTGAAACCTTGTGCTACGAGCCTTGCTTTATATCTCACCACCTCATTGTTCTCATTCCGTTTCCGGAGAAAAATCCATTTGAATCCCACAGGGAAAACACTGGGAGGTGTAGGTATTGCTTCAGTGAATACCTTTCTTTTGTTAAGCGAGGCAATTTCTGCTTGGATTGCATCCTTCCATTTAGGCTAGTCGGAGTGCTTTTGGCACTCAATGATAGACCTTGGATCATGATCAGTGAGAAGGGTATCTGCAATCTTTTCAGCAAAATATATGTCGACAGTCGTAGTCTTACGGTCAAATAATTCTCCAGAATCAACATAGTTGATGGACATTTCCTGCACCCCTAGTGACTCTTCGTGATTTCCCAATACGATCAAGTCTAGATGTTCCGATGTCCCAGTCAGTTTGTGCATACTGGAACTGGGTTGTGGAGGTTGCCCTTCCACTGGGTGTATACTACCCATCAGGTGTTTGTCAACGTTGAGTTGACCTGCATTCACTGACTCCGAGGTTTTTCTCCTCGATTTCCTTTGCTGCTTGCTAGAAGCATGCTCCGGGTCAGAAGCCGCACTACTCCCCCTCCTTTTAGGAATAGGGAGTTGAGTGGTTTTTATTGGTACCTCCACTCTTTCTGGCGCGTTTCTGGCCGGGTTTAAGGATTTTTTTAACACCTTTCAAATCAGTAAATGAATCTGGCAGATTATTTGCAAGATGTTGCAAATTAATGATCTTCCAAACTTGAAGTTCGGTCTCATGGGTACGTGGATCAGAGGATGAAATGGAATGAGCATTCCAATCAATTTCCGGGCATTCTTTCTGGTACTTGAAATCTCCCCCTAATGCCGGAAAATGTTCCTCATTAAATATGCAATCAGCGTGATGGGCTGTGAACAGATCCCCAGTCAGGGGTTCCAGGTACTTAATAATCGACGGCGATCTGTACCCCACATAGATCCCCAACTTCCTGTGTGGGCCCATAGATGTCCGCTGTGGTGGTGAGATCGGGATGTATGCAGCACATCCGAACTTACACAGATGGGAAATGCTTGGAGGATTTCAACGTACCAATTCCAGAGGGGAAGAACTGTGATATGTAGTTGGCCTCAATAGTATCAAGTCAGCAGCGTGTAAAACAGCGTGACCCCAACAAGAGGTTGGCAAGTTGCAATTCGTCAACAAAGGTCTTGCAATGAGTCTGATCCTCTTAATCAATGCTTCAGCCAAACCATTTTGTGTATGGACATATGGAACAGAGTGCTGAACTTCAATCCCCAGAGCCATGCAATAATCATTGAAAGCACGTGAGGAGAATTCTGCAGCATTGTCCATTCAAATTGACTTAATTCGACTTTCAGGATAATGGGCTTGCAACTTAATGACTTGCCTCATTATCTTGGCAAATGCATGGTTTCGTGTGGATAGAAGACACACATGTGACCATCGTGTAGATGCGTCAATCAGAACCATGAAATACCGGAAAGGTCCAGATAATGGTTGAATGGGACCACAAATGTCTCCTTGAATACGTTCAAGGAACTGAAGTGGTTCAGCTTGTATTTTGAGGTGTGAGGGACTCAAAATTAGCTTTCCCGTGGCACAAATGTGCACACAAAATCAGAGGATTGAGGAAATTTTGACTCAAGCAAATTATGACCAATGGAATTGCTAGTAATTTTTCTCATCATCCCTATTCCAGGATGGCCTAGGCGATCATGCCAGGTTTGGAATGCGTTAACATTCTGAAAAATTACTTTGTATGCAACATGTTCCACGGGTTTGATGTACGTATAGTACAAACCAGACGATAGAGAAGGAATTTTCTCATGTACCTTTTTGCCATATCCGTCATCTTTAGTAAAGAGTAGATACTCCTCTTTGTTGTCTTCATGGGTTTCAATATGAAAACCATTTTTACGGATATCTCGATAACTGATCAGGGTACGTGCAAAATCGAGATACAGTAAAGCATCCTCAATTGTCACATATGTACCACTTGGGAGGGTGAATATGGCACGTCCAGTACCAACAATCACAGTATCGCGTCCAACGATAGTTAGAATATCTCCATTTGTCTTTTTCAGAGTTTGGAAATATTTCATCTCCCTCAGTATGGAGTTTGTGGCACCACTGTCCACAAGGCATAATTCCTCTTCCATCGGATTGTCCCCGTAGAAAACTATATAAAACAAAGAATTTTCAATAAGAAAACCTCATCGTAATATATAGAATACAATCTTTATTATATCAAATGTGCTGATACAATATAAAGACAACAATAAACTTATGTTCTTATTACAATCATCACAAATGGACATAATTAAGTAGACCACTAAGGAGATTGAGGGACTAGTCGAAGTCGCCAAACACATTGTTTGCAGTGTACTCAATCAACGTGTTCTCCATTTCAGTAGTAGCCTCAGGCAGATAAGGAACCACGACGTTGTTCGGTCCAGGAGGAACATCGTGCGAACCACCAGCTCCTTTTGCGCTATCCGGATGAAGGTTGAAGTTAGCTTCAAACCTTTTCCCTTGAGGTGCTTTGCGTCCCTGAGATTGCTGGTACAGCATAACCAGATGCTTGGGCATTGTGCACTTTTCAATAGAATGCGTGGAGCATCCACACTTGTTGCAAAGCTTGGATTTATCAAACCTGGGCTTTGAAGTGCCTTTTCCCTTGACTGGGTATCTAGACCTCCTATTCCCATTGCGCTTTCGTTTATGCTTGAAATTAGTTTGTTTACCCTGAGGGGTACCATTAAACTTCTGTCTATTTGCAACATTCAGATGGACTTCAGGTAAAGGTTGTGCCCCAATTGGGCGCTAAGAGCCATTCTTAGCGAGTAGCTCATCATGCTTTTCATCCTGAAGTAACATGTGAATAAGCTCGGAATAGATAGTGTAGTTACGAGCACGATATTGCTGTTGGAGGATCCTATCTGAAGGGAGCATAGTAGACAAAGTTTTTTCTATCTTCTCCCCCTCAGTAGGTTCCTTCTCACAAAAACGCAGTTTGGAACATATCTTATGAACAGCATGATTGTACTCACCGATGGACTTGAAATCCTGAAGACGGAGATGAGTCCAATCATGGAGTGCTTCTGGCAGGACTACTGCCTTCTGCTGTTCATACCTCGTTTTGAGGGCCAGAAACAGAGTACTAGGAGATTCCTCCTGTAAATACTCAAACTTGAGATCTGGATGAATATGGTGCCTTATGATGAATAAGGCAGCATAGTTCTGCTGTTCTGTCAGCGGCATGGCCCCCATCCGGGAGAGGAGTCTCCGGGGGTTGTATTGCACGCGCTATCCCACGGGACGCAAGACTGATCTTGATGTCCATAGCCCATGTATGGTAATTGTGGCCATTGAGGGCAAGCTCCTCAAACTCTTTGGCAGTCATCTTCGCCTACATGGGAGAATCAGAGATAATTAATTTACGGGTGGTAAATTAGAAACCATCATGGTTGTGTAATAAGAATGCAAAAATTTGATACTCAAGTGTAAACTTGAAAAATTCTCAACCTCAATTGTGTGAACATAACACTTTGAAGATCACTTAGATCTCACAGTAATAGGCTACATCGCCATTACCTTGTGTATGCTACAATTCAGATATAAGGAATACACGTTGGAGGTAATCGCTTGTCGAGAATGACAAAGCGTAGACCTCACAGTAAGAGGGGATAATCTACAAATGAGCAGTAGATCCCAATTCATTACCTTGTGATTCCAAATATAATGAGGGAGAAATATTCAAAAATTTGCAAGTTTAGTGTGCGAGAGAAGATGATCTCGATCGCTAAAACATGTTCAAGAGAACTTGATATGTGGTAAACACATGGAACATGTCATACTTCCCAGATGAAATCCGGTACTTTATTTATATTAGCAATACATTACATAATATAAACACACTAATAATTACACAAGTCCTAGTCAGATGTAATCTAAAACAGGACTAGAATGTAAGTAGCAGTCAAACTAGGTACTAAACAGTACTAAACATAGTCTAAAACTGCACTAATACAATAATTAGTACTAATGATCAATGAAACAGAGAAAGAAAAAAATCGTAGCCACCACGAGGACCCGTATGCGCCCGGGCCTAGGCTTGCACGGCCTTTGGCCAGCCCATCCGCCGCCGCACCGTATAAAGCAGAGGGGGGAGAGCGGTTACGGATATGGGTCGGATACTCCGACCCCCCGCACCACTGCTCGATCCCCACCTCTGGTCACAGCGCCGCCGCGGGGAGGAGTGGCCGCCGCCGCATCCCTTCTTCTCCATTGGTTACCGGCGCAGCCCCGCCGAGCTCTCCTCGTCCGAAGAAGAAGCAAGGACGACAGGGTCCAGGAGGACTCTTGGAGGCGCGGCGCTGGCGAGGCCGAGGCTCGCCGGAGCCCACGAGCCGACGCGGCGGGCGGGACGGCGGTCGAGGGCTGCGACGGCGCGCCCGAATAGGCGGCCGAAGCGCTGCTCGGTGCGGCTGCTCGAGCCCGCGGCCGTCTCCTGTTGAGGCGTGGCGGTGGCGGCACCGTCCTCCATGTCTGCTCCAAGGCGGACGACTCCGGAGGCATCGGTCGGCGCGGAGACGAAGGCGAGCGCCTCCTCCTCGTTCACGACGGCGCGCATTGGCGCGGGGCAGTATCCGGGCGGGCCGGCGACCTCGGCGGCGGGCGTTGGCGTCGACGGCGCGAGCCACGCGGCCGGCGAAGGAGGTGGTGGAGGCGGAGATCCAGGGGGCGGTGCAGGCGCGGCTGCAACCCTGTGCACCATGGAGGCGCTCGGGCTGGCCACTAGCCAGGGGTCAAACCCCATGGGCACCTGGCCACGGGCGCACGGAGCACCATCGTGGGCGCGTCCAGGGGCGAGGGGAGTACCGCGGGGGGCGCGTCCAGCGGCGCGGTGGCGGCCAGGAGCGCCACGTCCAGCGGCGCTGCGGCCGAATCGACGGATGGCTTGCATCCGACGACGGAAACGGCGGTGGCCACCAACTCCATGGCGGCGAAGGGCAATGAGGCGGTAGCGGCGACCATCCTCGCGGATCAGGCGGAGGAAGAAGGAGACGAGGCCTGTCATCTCACCGGCGGCGAGTGCTTCCTTTCTTTTCTCTGTTGCCTTTTGCTCTCGCTGGCTGTTCTACGTGCTGATAACGTGTTTTGAATCAGAATGATCGAATTCCTTGATCGATGGTTACAAGCCCCCTTTTATATGTCCCGAAGAGACACGACGATCTCTCGAGGAGGCGTCGGTTCCAGGAGATCGAAGGGAGGCGTCGGTTGCGGGACAAACCGCAACGACGGTTGGGCAAATGGAGATTTCCCCCCTAATTAGAGAATTAACTTTAACACCTTCCTCCTCACAGCGCTCACCCCACTCCTCTTCCTTTCCCCTCACTTTTCTTCTTCCTGCGGTGAGGCACCCTGCCCCGGCTCGCGCGAGCTCCGCCATTCCTCCTGCTTTCGGTATCGTCCCGCCCTCCGGCGTACTCTGCTCCCGCAGCTCCGCACTCCGCTCCTCCTCGACCTTGCGGACGCTCCTCCGACGCCGCCGGGGCGACCTCCTCCTCCGGGGCGGCGCGATCTCCCGCACTGAGCAGGGCGGAAAACGGACGGTGAAGCAAGAGGAAATACTCGGGGGAGGCGCAGGACCAGAGGTGGAAGGCGAGAAGGGGAGTGCCCAGGCGACGGCGAAGGCGGCCACGAGCCACGCCGACCCCACTGCGGCTCGCTGCCCGCGCCTTGTCCCACTAGGCCGCCGCCGCCTTTGCAGTGCCGCATGGTCTTCACCGTCGGCACCTCCATCGCCTCCGTCCTCACGTCGTGGGCAGGTGCGCCCCTGTTCACTCCCCCTGCCGTGCCCCGCAATTTGTATACTTCCTATGCTGTTCTCGGGTTCAGAGTGTATCATTGGCTTGTCCGGTTGATTACCTTTCTGCGTTTCAATTGTTGCTGTATCTGAGGGAGTGAGATGCTGCTGAACCCTTGTTAGTTTGTTTGACTTATATGTAAGACTATAGTCTATAGGGCACACCTCAATCGGAACCACAGCTGCACTGGAGCATTTTTGTTTCAGAATGCCCCATTGGTGGTGGTGACTGACTGCAAGTGCACCAGGTTACAGTCTTATTGATGAGTTTTTTTCCAATGCTATATACTACTTGTAGTCATTTTTTCAGATGGCAAATTCATTTTCGAGAAATCATGCTTGTGGTTTCTGGCAAGGCAACTAAATTTGGTACAAATTTAATCAAGAGAAGTTTTTTTTAAATAATTTGGACAACTAAATTCGGTAAAAATTAGTCCCCACCAACTCGCGCCGGAACCCGCCAAGAACCTCCGGTACCTTTCTGCTCCCGTACATTTAGCAGCAATTTTGTCAAAATTGCTAAGGATCCCTAAATTTTGCCATGCCATCAACTTTGCCATGTCTCCAATTTTTTCCAATGGCAAAATCTCATGTCTCGGCATTTCTGCCATGTCAAATTGGTTTTTTGTGATCACAACTTGTCATGTTTTTGTTCCCACGGCAAATAAATATGCCATGTTCTTTAAGGTTTTTTTTTTTGGTGTTAAATCCAAAACATGTTTGTATTGCCATGGTCTACAAGAGTTCATCAGAATTATTAAGCAATTCTTCGTATTGACATACAACCAATCCATGTTGATATTTGTCATGGCAAATTGTGCGCTACTTTAGGTTTTCACCCCATGGCAAATTTTAAAGATGTTTGCACATGACAAATATCATTACAATTCATAATTAGTTAATGCTTTTTGTCATGGCAAAAATCTTTTTAAACCCATTTTTTTGGCATCAGTACAGACACAAGCGCTCATATACACGCGCATACACTCACCCCTATGAACGCACGCACGCACACCCTACCCCTATGAGCACCTCCGAGAGACTGAGCCGGCATATCATCTTGAGATTTACGAAGTACTGCGAGCACCAGGATTTGAACCCTGGTGGGTTAGGGATACCACTGTCCACCTAACCAACTCAACCACCCATTTGCAATGTATTGAATCCAATTTTTTGACATGTAACCAACACAATTTTTTCCATGGCAAAAATGTCATTACTTTTGCCATGCCACCAATAAATATTTCGCCATGGCAAAAATGTCATTACTTTTTGTCATGCCACCTGTTTTTGTAGGATATCTCTTTGTTCTTTGTTCTTTATTTTTCTTATAGCAAGCGTTTCTGTTTAATCTGTTTTTTTACTCAATGTCTGTTTTATATTCCTTTTAAATTTGGACCGGTCTAGCCGGCGGCCGGGCGCTCGGTGCCGCTCGCCAGCGGCCGGCCCCTAGTCAGACGTTTAGTCATTGCCGTATATTAAAAAGAGCAAAATTACTGTAATTTAAAAATACTAAAAAAGACATTGCTAATTAATCATTCTATATGGTCTTTTCTTACGTGATGGATGTTTGTCCTGATGTTCGTCTTCTATACCGCGTGTCGAAATTCAGATCCGTTTTCATCGTTGAAACCCTCGCGACGTGTTCTTCAAAAATAGATCCCGCATGGCGATATTTCGACGAACTAGTCTTCCTGCCAACTAAACATCAATGTGTGTGCAACGTGACTATAATGTCACGCCAACTGAGCATATGTGTGTGCCAATAGTCCTGCCAACTAAACATCAATGTGTCTGCAACTAGATTACATTGTCACGCCAAATGAGCATATGTGTATCAATAATCCTACCAACTAAACATCAATATGTGTGCAACTAGACTACATTGCCGCGCTTACTGAGTACATGTGTGTAACTAGTCTTGTCAACTAAATATCAATGTGTGTGCAACTAGACTACATTGTCGCGCCAAATGAGCATATGTGTATGCCAATAGTCCTGCCAACTAAACATTAAAGTTGTCATGGTTGCTAGATTGCAATCTCATACGAAGTTGAATCATGCAGATCTAAAAACTGGTTTTACAAAAAGTTGCACGATGTCGTACTAAAGTTGCACAATACAGTACTAAAGTTGCATCATATAGCACCAAAGTTGGCATCAAAAAAACTTCGTCAAAACATACTCATGCGAGATCTAGTTTTAAAGATCTCGTTGTAAGGGTTCCAACAGTGAAAACGAATCTGAATTCCGATGCATGATTTGAAAGATACGACTTTTTAAAATTTAAAACCGAAATGAATATGCGTGGATCTGTTAAGTTCAGAATGGAGTAATCAGTGTGAACACATTTAATGCTAACAGCCACATACACCACAAGACGAAAAACATTAACAGCCACATGCATGGCAGAAAGGGGGGGGGGGGGGGGAACGTTCGACAGACCTTCCAAAATCCTAAAAAGAAAAAATCAAACCTTCTCGTCTGGTCTAATAATAGTACTATTTCCCTTCGGAGTATTATTTATCCAAAAATGAAAGATCTGCTTCTGTGTGCGGATCACCTTCTCCCTTCGTACGATCTAGATTCCCCTCTCCTCCAGGTTGTTACAGGATTGGATCTACATCCGTCTTTCATCGACAGGAAATTTCAGGATATCAAGTGGATCTTCACGCACATGCAACGGATTCAATACCCTCTGTTAAAGAGTCGGATTGGAATTAGCCTGCAGGCCGATCGAATTGTATCGCACGCGGATATGCAAAAAGCCTCCCAACACGCGTGCGTGTTAGTAATCCAATCCGATTTGCACTGGAAGACGGACACATGCCCCACCTCAAGCTTTTGATATATTCGAATCCTATCACAGTTGGGCAGGAGACACCTATATATATCGGCTTTTCTAGCATCTTGGTGGAATTTGCTCCCTCTCCTGAAGTCGAGAACTAAACTAGACAAGTCTAGCCATGGATTCTGTGGATCAAGATCGTCTCGAAGATGAGGCTATGATTGAAACGAGAAGAAGGTGGCGGTGGAGCCAGGAACAAATTGACGAGTTTCTGAGGGAAAGGACAAGAGATCGAGAAGAACTGCGCCAGGAACTGGCTGCAGAATTGCGTGAGAGGGAAAGCATGGAATATGAAAGAAGACATAGGGACCGGGCCTCCGGGCCAGCCATGTTAGATCTGTTTATTCCGTCAGTCGGCGAGACAAGGGAACAAACCTGCGGGGTGTGCCTTGAGGATTTCCTGGAAGGCGGAAAGAAGCTGAGGAGGATGCCCTGCTACCACTCCTTCCATCAGCGCTGCATCTTCGACTGGCTTCGCTTTAACCGTCGCTGCCCAGTGTGCCGCTTTGCGATCACCTCCGTCGAGGAGCAACGTGCCCTTGACCGGGCAAAAGCCGAGGCACCGGCGACATGTGGTGATAGGTCAGAGCCAGCCAAGAGGCCGAGACAGAACCCGGCTACTGATTGAGGCAGCCAAGCCCAGTGAATTAGACTCGACACTTGTGATCTGAAGACGATGGCACTCGGCCAAGGACTTTCTCTCGCTTCTGATCTGAACTTGCCTTCAGTACATTTGGCTACTGATTGCATAAGTGCTACTCCAAAGTAGCATGGTGATTTTGGGAGATTAAGGCTAAGATGGGACCTTTGACGGAGTAAACATGATGCATGATTATCTCTGTAACCTGACCTTTTTTTAATCTGTGTAACCTGACCCTTTGTTATCTGGGGCTGGGCAACCTCTTTTCTCTTCTGCTCACATGCGGCTGTAACTGCGCCTAGTAGCGTACGCTGTGTACGGCCCGCGTCCTTATACTTCTACCTTTTTTATCAATGAAATGACATGCAATCTCGTGTATTGGCAAAAAATGAATTTACTGGTTTTCATTGAACCTGCCCGTTACATAGATCCCAAATTTCCAAGAAAATCCAGATAATGAAAGAGTTGGTAAAAAAACCGAACTCCAGCTTACTAAGACGCCCTACAAAACTGCTCGACCTTCGCAATATAAAGGAGAAGTTCATCTTCTCTCAGTACTCTCCCTCGTATGTCTTTTGAACCGAAACCCATAGAACAATTATTCTACTGTGTATATTAAATTAAAGAAAATATTTATATACAGTTACAAGCAAAAGAAAGCAAAAATTAACCAATCCATGCTCTATCAAAACTGTTAGAAGGAAGAGAGGGATGGGTGGAATCGTTCGTTGTATTGCTTGAGCCTCGTGGACATATATATAGGAGTACAATCATCTATTTGGAGTACAAGACAAGCCGGAACACATCATATTCTATCTCGTATTTCGTAATAAACATTATACTCAACATCCCCCCGTAGTCACAACGATAGCGACGTAGACGGTGAGACTGGAGAAGAATCCGAAGGCAAGCCGACGGACACACCCCTCACAGTCGTAACGGTCGATGCATCGCGGAGTCGTGGCTGGAGTGGAAACCAACGAGGTTGCTCAAGCAGGCGGTAGCCCTTTGTGCCGTTTGTCGATGTAGCCGAGAGCGTGGGTGGTGGAGCCGTGGTCGAGGTAGCCGTGCGAATGTCGTGGTCGATGTCGAGTTGGGGTGGCCGGTGTCGAGAAAGTCGCCGTGGAGCCGCGGGCGCAAGGGGCGTCGAGTTAGCATGGGCACAGTGGTGTCGAAGTAGTGGTGCGCCGGTAAGGAGATGTTGTTGACGACGCGTCGCGGCAGGTTTGCCAAACCCGGGGACACATCGTAGACGAAGGCACGCACCAGTGTTGCCAGCACCGGGCATGCGTAGACGAACGAATACGAAGTTGACGAAGCGCCGCACCAGGCTTGCCAGGCCCGGGGACACGTCGTGGACGAAGGCACGCATCGGTGTTGCCAGCACCGGGCATGCGTAGATTGGGACCTGCACGAGCTGTACGCCATGTCGAAGAAGTCAGAGAGGCCAGCAGAGAAGGACTCGACGACGGTTGCGGCGCCAATCGGCGTGAGGCCAATGTCGCCCGCGGTTGTCGGAGTAGATGAAGCGGTCAGGGTAGATGACGGTGACGCTGGCGACGGGCTGGTGCTGGACGAAAACGAAGGGGGTGGACGGGCGGCTATGGCAGCTACGGGGGTAGCGGCGGCGGCTAGGTTAGAAGCGCGGAGGCGATGCTCGAAGTAGGCGAAGAACCTTGACAGCGTGACGAAGACCGACGCGGACGGTGGCGTTCCCGCGCCAAGGAAGACGTCGCGGCGCATACCACGAGAGGTCGACGCGCGGTGACGGCGGAGTGGACCGCGGGCCGCGACGCTACGGCCCGAAGGGGCGACGCAGCGGCGGCGGGCAGGTCAGGGCGACGACGGAAGACCTCGGGGCGGTCAAAGGGACCGCGGGTCGCGGCGCTACAGCCCAAAGGGGCGATGCAGCGGCGGAACGCAAGTCTGTGCAACCGCGGGGACGGCCTCGGGACGGCGGCGTGGACCGCGTGCCACGCTCGCGACGGCTTGACGGGGCGACGCAGCGGGCGCGTGGGTCGGTGCAGCCACGGCGACGGCATGGAGTGGAGGACCCATGGGCGGCGGTGGACCGTGGGCCGCGCACTACGACCCGAAGGAGCGACGCAGCGATGACGCGGGTCGGTGCAGCCGGGAGAAGAACCACGGGGCGGCGGCGCTGCGGCCTGATGGGATGACGCAGCGGCAGCCTATTGCTTGATCGATAGAGGGGCGCACTGAACTCGGGACAATCTTCATGAGGCCTGCGGAGGCGCGCGCAACCGACGGGCCAGCTCGGTCGCACGACGTAGATGAGGCGGATCGCGACGGCGGGTGGGTGATCAATCCAATCGTGTGCGAGGGCGGGGACGCCGCTCGATGGAGATGGGGTGGCGGCGGAGTCCGAGATGAAGCCGGCCACGGCGGGCGGCAGGGCGGCTATGATTGGCCGCCGCATGGCGCGAGGCCGCCGGGTCGGGGTGATGCAGGAGTCTCGGTCGGAGCAGGGCGGTGACGGTCGGCGTAGATCGAAGGGCTGGCCGGCGCGCGAACGACGGCGGGGAAGGGCCGCTGCATGACGCGTGGCCGCCGGGTCGGGGCGACCGGCGGGCAGACGCACAGACGACGGGCGAGGCCATCGGGTCGATGAAGAAGCCGGCCGATCACGTCGGTGTTGAAGTAGATGCATACGGGGTCAAAGGAGGTGGTAGGTGACGCAAACCGATCAAAATTAGATCGGAAAACCAGCTGTCCTCACCCGCGCAAAAGCGGGTCATGAGGCTTGTTAATGCTGCCATCGTTCTCGGCTTTTCTTGGCCGAGGTGTCTGGCGAGCCATTCGTCACGGATGCTATGTTTAAAAGCTGCCAATGCTTCGGCGTTCGGACAGTCGACAATTTGGTTCTTTTTAGTAAGAAACCTGTTTCAAAGTTTTCGGACTGACTCTCCGGGCTGTTGAGTTATATGGCTCAAATCATCCGCGTCCGGAGGCCGGACATAAGTTTCTTGGAAATTTGCCCGAAAAACGTCTTCAAGCTCTTCCCAACTTTCAATGGAGTTTTCGGGGAGGCCTTTAAGCCAGTGGCGGGCTGGCCCTTTGAGCTTGAGGGGTAAGTACTTGATGGCGTGGAGATCATCTCCTCGAGCCATATGGATATGGAGGATATAGTCCTCAATCCAGACCCCAGGGTCTGTTGTTCCGTCATATGCCTCTATGTTCACGGGTTTGAATCCCTCTGAAAATTCATGGTCCATCACCTCATTGGTGAAACATAGGGGGTGTGCTGCACCCCTGTATCCGGGTGTACCACGTTGTTCGGATGTTTGTTGTGTTACATTGTAAGCTAGGGCGCGCTTGCGTGGTCCATAGATGGATCTAGTTGCGCCCTCACGTGGGTCGCGTATTGACTTGTGAGTGGCGTTGTGTAACACCCCGAGACCGATGTGCCAGGTGTCGTCCAGTTATTCGTTGTTGTTGTGTTGTCATCGCTTGCGTGTCATGCATTACATATCATGTCTTCATGTGCATTTCATTTGCATACATGTTCATCTCATGCATCCGAGCATTTTTCCCGTTGTCCGTTTTGCATTCCGGCGCTTCGTTCTCTTCTAGTGGTCATTTCTACCTTTCTTTCATGTGCGGGTATTAAACATTTCCGGATTGGACCGAGACTTCCCAAGCGGCCTTGGTTTACTACTGGTAGACCGCCTGTCAAGATTCGTACCATTTGGACTTCGTTTGATACTCCAACGGTTAATCGAGGGACCGAAAAGGCCTCGTGTGTGTTGCAGCCTAACACCCCTCCAAAGTGGCCCAAAACCCACTTAAACCTCCTCCACCATCTCGGTCGTTCGATCACGATCGCGTGGCCGAAAACCGCACCTTATTTGGACTCTCCTAGCTCCCTCTACCTATAAATATGTGCACCCCATTCATTTTCGCGGATGAAACCCTAGCCTCTTCTCCACCGCGCCGCCGGACACGTCCGGGCGGAGCCGGACATGTCCGCCCTCCACCTCGCTCCGGCCAGTGGCGTCGCGCAACGTCATCCCGCCGCCACCGCCAAGCAAACGGAGCGCGCCACCTCACCTCCTGCCGTCCTCTCTCTCCTCCCACCGCCGCCGCGGCCCGCGGAGCCCATCCGGGGCCCGCGCGAGCCCGTGTGCGCCGCCGCCCGGCCCGCGTGCACCCGCGCCCTGCACCGTCCGACCGCGCGTTTTCCGCCGCTGTCTCGCCTGCTCCGGCCGCCATCAGCCCCATCGCCGGCGACCGGAGTTCATCATCTTCGGCTGCCGGATCTCCCCGAGCCGCCCGTCGGCGCGCCTGCGAACCCCGCACCCGAGTCCTTCGCCGCGCCTCCTCATCTGCTTGCTGAGCGCCGCCGTACTCCGTCGCCATCGCCGGCGACCTTCATTGCCGGAGCTGCCACCCATCACCGCTGCCGACCTCTGGAGCGCGCCTGCCGCCTCTGCCATGGCTGCCCCGCTCGCCTCCGACGCCGGATCCAAGATCCCCGTCCCCGAATCTCCCCGACCCGGCGACCAGACGGCCTCCCAGCTCGCCGGAGCCACATCTCCGGTCATCTTCCCCGTCAATTCCGGCAAGGATCCCGGTGAACCTCGAGCCACGTGCAAGTCCCCGAAATTCCCAGATCCATATGCTCATGTTCATCGCATCGTAACTTTGCATCCATAACTTCGTTTTGCGCATTTAGCATATCAAAATGTTCGTCTCAGAGAGTACATCATTTCATCTCATTGCATCATTTTCATTTGAGTTCATCTTGATGCCCGAAATGCTGTTAGAAGAGTGCTACTTGAGTTAATTGTTAGATCTGTTGCTCCATTTAGATATTTGTCATTTTTTTGCCATGATTATTGTATGCATGATATGCCCATGAGCTCTACATATGTTTTGCTAAGGGTTTTGCCATCTTTCCAGAGGTGCAACCCATGTATTTTTGTGATGTGTGTGGTGACTAGTACAAGCTTGCAAAGTAGTGCACTTGTTAATGCTGATTTCAGGGACTTACCATTTCCACTAAGTCCTTGGTCTGTTTATCCCATGATGCCATATGTTCATGTTGTTTCCTAGTGATCCGTGCCTCTTTTGAGGATGATCAGTAAGGATGTTTTGTTAATCTTGTAGTGATCTATCCATCAATGTCTTTGTTTGCAATTATGGAGCACCCTAGCTTGAGTCAATCGAGCTCTACTTTTGCTATTTTGTGAATCTGGGCAGATTGTCTACTTGTTAGCAATTTTGCCGAGGATGTTGTAGTTGATCCGTGCATGCTATGTTATTGTTCTTGCCATGTCTAGCTTGTATTTTGTGTATTCTTGATGGGTGTATGCTTAGATTGTCATGACTTGCTCTGTAGTGAGTGCATCGAGCTCGTAAACATGCCTACTTGATATCTGTTTCAGCATGCTCCAGTTTTCACTAAGTCTGAGAACTGATTATGTTTTTGCCATGTTCACATGCTTGCAAATGTATTTTCTGATCCCTTTTGGCTCAAGGTCACTAAGGGACTTTTGTTAAGCTCTTTGAGTAGCTCCATGCCATGCTTTACTTTGCCATGTTCAGGCCCTGTAGCTTATAGTTTTCATGCTCCAAAGTGTGCTACCTGATCTGAAATTCCAGGCTTGTGTTAATTTCACTAAGTCTGAAATCTGTTTACTGTTTGCATTTTTGCCATGCTTGTTTGAACCTGTTAATGGATGAATTGGCCATAGCTCAGTGCTAGACTTTTGTTAAGCTTCATGAATGGATTCCTGCCATGTATTTTGATGCCATGTTTGGGTGCTGTAGCATGTTCATCTTGTTGCATTTAGATAACTACTTGCTGTAAATCGCAGACCGGTGTCATTTTTGAATTGCTTGCCATTTCCAAACCGTAACTCCGATTCCGGTGTTCTTTATATCGTTTTCAAGAGATATCATCTCACCTTTCCAGTGGCACACTTGGATTTCCAAGTTGAGGCCAGGTTCATGCATCCCTTGTCAAATCATGCATATGCATCGCATACCGCATCTTGCATATCATACCATGTTCATGTGTGGTTTGTTTACTATGTTGTGTGCTTCTTTCTGGTGTTTGCTTCTTCGGGTTGGTTCCGGTAACGTCGCGTTTGTGAGGACCTGTTTGTCTACGTCTGTTTGTCTTCTTCATGGACTCGTTCTTCTTCCTTGCGGGATCTCAGGCAAGATGATCATACCCTCGAAATCACTTCTATCTTTGCTTTGCTAGATGCTCGCTCTTTGCTATGCCTATGCTGCGATACCTACCACTTGCTTATCATGCCTCCCATATTGTTGAACCAAGCCTCTAACCCACCTTGTCGTAGCAAACCGTTGATTGGCTATGTTACCGCTTTGCTCAGCCCCTCTTATAGCGTTGTTAGTTGCAGGTGAAGATTGAAGTTTGTTCCTTGTTGGAACATGGAGATGTTGTTCCTTGTTTGGAACATGTTTACTTGTTGGGATATCACAATATCTCTTATTTAATTAATGCATCTATATACTTGGTAAAGGGTGGAAGGCTCGGCCTTATGCCTGGTGTTTTGTTCTACTCTTGCCGCCCTAGTTTCCGTCATATCGGTGTTATGTTCCCGGATTTTGCGTTCCTTACGCGGTTGGGTAATAATGGGAACCCCTTGACAGTTCGCCTTGAATAAAACTCCTCCAGCAAGGCCCAACCTTGATTTTACCATTCGCCACCTAGCCTTTTTCTCTTGGGAGTCGCGCATCCCGAGGGTCATCTTTATTTTAACCCCCCCAGGCCAGTGCTTGTCTAAGTGTTGGTCCGAACTAGAGTCCTTTGCAGCACCACCTTGGGGAAACTTGAGGGCTGGTTTTAGTTGTACGGAGCGCTCATCCGGTGTTGCCCTGAGAATGAGATATGTGCAGCTCCTATCAGGATGTCGGCGCATCGGGCGGTCTTGCTGGTTTAGTTTTACCTTGTCGAGGATGTCTTGAAGAACCGGGATACCGAGTCTGATCGGAATGTCTCGGGAGGAGGTCTATTCCTTCGTTGACCGTGAGAGCTTGTCATGGGCTAAGTTGGGACACCCCTGCAGGGTTTTGAACTTTCGAAAGCCGTGCCCGCGGTTATGGGCAGATGGGAATTTGCTAACGTCCGGTTGTAGAAAACCTGAAGTTGACCTTAATTAAAATGCATCAACCGCGTGCGTAACCGTGATGGTCTCTTTCCGGCGAAGTCCGGGAAGTGAACACGGTGTTGGAGTTATGCTTGACGTAGGTTGTTCTAGGATCACTTCTTGATCATACTTTTATCGACCGTGCTTTGCCTTCTCTTCTCGCTCTCATTTGCGTATGTTAGCCACCATATATGCTAGTCGCTTGCTGCAGCTCCACCTCTTACCTTTACCTTACCCATAAGCTTAAATAGTCTTGATCGCGAGGGTGCGAGATTGCTGAGTCCCCGTGACTCGCAGATACTTCCAAACCCAGCTTGCAGGTGCCGATGAGTCCGTGCAGATGACGCAACCAAGCTCAAGGAGGAGCTCGGTGAAGATCTTGTCCTTTATGTTGTTCGTTCTAGTCAATCAGTAGAGGAGCCCAGTTGGGGTCGATCGGGGACCTTGTCGCATTTGGGGTTCTTCTTTCATTTTGGTTTCGTAGTCGGACCTTGATTGTATTTGGATGTTGTAATGCTTTATTCATGTATTGTGTGAAGTGGCGATTGTAAGCCAACTATGTATCTCTTTCCCTTATGTATTACATGGGTTGTGTGAAGATTACCTCTCTTGCGACATTGCTTTCAATGCGGTTATGCCTCTAAGTCGTGCTTCGACATGTGGGAGATATAGCCGCATCGAGGGCGTTACACGTTGTTTGTCGCTTGATGTTGGCCGTGAGGTCGTCTATCCGGCCAGGTGGCCGTTTTGATTTTTGGTTGTGAGGGGTCTGAGGCCTCCTCATCGAATTCAGGTAGCAATTTCCGCTTTGGGTAGCTCTTTGTGGGGCGATTGTCGCCGTATTTCCCTGCTGTGTTGGGTACTTTACTCCATCTGATTTGGAGTGTGTCATGCGCAGCCTTGAGCCTTTGCTTCTGCTTTTTTAGGCTCCTCGCGGTGGCAACAAGCCTTTGACGGGCATTCTGCTGCTCCGGGTGCCTGTCCGGCGTTGTGTCGTCCGGACTATTATCTTTGACAGAATTGGTTTGTTCGGTTTGATTTTCCGTATTGCCGTGGTCCGGCAGTGATTCGCCCTGCTCCAACACTGGGTCTGTGTGGTCGTTATTTCTGGCGAGGCGGGATTTGGGGCGGCGCTTGCGCCGCCGCTTTGACTGCTTCTCGAGGGAACAAGCCTTCGGTGCGTCCTTCCGTTCCTCGTCGTCGTTTTCTTTTGGTGTGTCCATCATGTATACGTCATATGATGAAGTGGACGTCCGGTGCCCTGTGGGTGGTGGTTCATCTTCGCCTCCCGCATCGTTGTCCATACCGTCGATGTCTGCGGAGTCGAGGTCGAGCATGTCGGTTAAATCCTCGACGGTGGCTACAAAGTGGGTGGTGGGTGGGCGTCGAATTTCTTCGTCGTCCGCATCCCAATCCTGTTGGCCATAATCCGGCCAGGGCTCTCCTGACAAAGAGAGAGACCTTAGTGAATTCAGGATGTCGCCGAAGGGCGAGTGCTGAAAGATATCCGTGGCGGTAAATTCCATGATTGACGCCCAATCGGATTCGATTGGCGGGGGCGCGGATGATTTTGGGTCCGGAAGAGAGTCCGACACCTTGGAGTCACGGGTCGTGCGGAGGATTATGCTGGTGTTTGGCTCGACCACCGTCGAGACTGCATCCCTTGAGGCGGTGTCTACCCACCCGTCCTCAATTGGCGCAGTTGGCTCCGAGGTGAGGATCGGAGCTGATGCGGGCGCGACGTCTGGGGTACTGTCCGGTGGCAGAGCTAGGTCATACCCATCGCGACAATGCGGTGCGCCCGGCTTTGACTCGAATCCGTCGAAGATCAAGTCCCCACGGATGTTGGCCGTGTAAATCAAACTTCCAATCTGACCTGATGGCCAGGGGCGTAGCTTTCAATCTGTTCCAGATGGCCAAGCGAATTAGCCCACAGTGCAAAGCCGCCGAATACGAAGATCTGTCCGGGGAGAAAAGTCTCACCCTGGACCGCATCGCTACCGATGATAGGAGCCATCAAGCCTAACGGTGACGACACAGAGGAACTCTCAATCAAAGCACCAATGTCGGTGTCAAAACCGGCGGATCTCGGGTAGGGGGTCCCAAACTGTGCGTCTAGGCCGGATGGTAACAGGAGGCAAGGGACACGAAGTTTTACCCAGGTTCGGGCCCTCTTGATGAAGGTAAAACCCTACGTCCTGTTTGATTAATATTGAAGATATGGGTGTTACAAGAGTAGATCTACCACGAGATCAGAGAGGCTAAACCCTAGAAGCTAGCCTACGGTATGATTGTATGTTGTGATTGTTGTCCTACGGACTAAAACCCTCCGGTTTATATAGACACCGGAGAGGGTTAGGGTTACACAAGGTCGGTTACAAAGGAGGAGATATCCATATGCGTATTGCCTAGCTTGCTTTCCACGCCAAGTAGAGTCTCATCCGGACACGAGACGAAGTCTTCAATCTTGTATCTTCATAGTCTAACAGTCCGGCCAATGGAGATAATCTGGCTGTCCTAAGACCCCCTAATCCAGGACTCCCTCACTCCTCTTACTATGTGTTGCTCACCGGAAAAATCACTTACCCTGTGCCTCGTCAAGCCGCTTGTTGACAAGCACGATGTCGGCATCTGCCGCATCAAGTTGCCGCTTTAGCTCGGCAAACCCATCTGTCCGGCTAGCCACCGGAGCTTCAGCCACCTGCACATAAAGGCAGTCTGGTTATTACCTGGGACTATGATCCTCTATTTGCCGCCATTTTCGACGACAACCAGAGTCTTAGGGGCTACTATCTGCATAGGGCACACCTAACGTGTGCGGTACTGTCAAAAACATATACTATTTCACGTACCTCAAAGCCTTTCAACAGACTTATAAAAGCTTCATGCAATCCGCTTTCAGCGGATAAAATCCTTTCAATTACCGTACCCATTAGCGCACGATGCGCTTTTGAGATGGCCGCTTGCTCTAGAAGATCCATCAGTGCGTCCGACCGCACACTGTACGGTTCCGGACTCTTTCTATTGCTCTCTTTAGGAGCCGAACACTGAGGACTCCGGGTAGCCAAAGGATTACCCTCTGGCCTTGGCGGATCAGGAGAGACCCTCCGCGATGACACTTCAGGGTCGCCCGCCTGATGAGGTGGGGTAGCAGGGGGAGGCATTTCGCTCTCCATCATCTCCGGAAGAAAATCCCCCGAAGATGAACTCTGTCGAGAAGGGCTACGATCCGAACTACAAGATATAAGCTTCGGTTATTGTCTCCAGAAGTAAGGTAGGACACTTCCACTATTAAAATGCCTTTTGATTACTTACAGCTCGGTAGAGGGCTGATCCCCGTGCTGACATTGTGCGGCAAGAATACCCTCAGAGGCAGGACCCTTTGGTGAAGATTTCTTCTCCCGTTTGGAAACCTTGGTTTCCGGATCCTCAGAGGTGATCCTCTTCCTTCCTCGGGGAGAGGGAATGTCAGATTCTTCTCCTTGGTTATCTTCCCTCGCGGAGGCACTCATTCCCCCGGTTGGGACGAGTAGCGAGTGAGGCCTGCTTTCGGCCTCTTTATTCCCCCTTCATCTTCCTTTGAGGGCAGCTGATGAGGCATCGGCTCGAGCATTCTGTCCAGTACCGGATTGGCCAAGCCTTTGGGAAGGGGGGCCGAACACCTGATCATCTTCGCCTTTGTTATCCAGTCCTGGTCAAAGAGCGACTTTTCAGAATGATGTCATGATAAATAAAAGGACAATGTGTTCGGCCATGGGATTACCTACTTGGTTATCAGGGCGGTTGCAGCTCAGACCCGCATCCTCAGTGGTGTCTGGACACTCTATTTGGGGTCCGAAGAACAATTTATACATCTCTTCGAGCGTCATGCCAAGGAAATGCTGAATAGTTTGCGGTCCTTCCGGGTTGAATTCCCACATACGGAGGGGTCGACGTTTGCAAGGCTGGACTCGACGAACTAGCATAACTTGCATTACCATAACCAGGTTGAAATCTCTCTCAAAGAGATCTCGGATGCGGCTCTGCAATATCAGCACATCCTTTGCTGGACCCCAGCTCAGCCCCCTGCTGATCCATGACGTCAGTTGTGGTGGGGGGCCCGAGCGAAAGGCAGGGGCGGCTACCCACTTGGCACTTCGGGGAGCTTTGATATAAAACCACTCCCGCTGCCACAAACTGGACACCTCTGGGAAGGAACCCTCTGGCCATGGAGCATCAGCGCTTTTGCTTATTACGGCACCTCCGCACTCTGCGTGCCGCCCCTCGATCATCTTCGGCTTCACATTGAAGGTCTTGACCCACAGGCCGAAGTGAGGGGTAATGCGGAGGAAGGCCTCACATACGACGATGAACGACGAGATGTGAAGGAGGGAATCCGGGGCCAGATCATGGAAGTCCAGCCCATAATAGAACATGAGCCCCCTAACAAAGGGGTCCAGAGCGAGGCCTAGCCCTCGGAGGAAGTGAGAGACGAACACGGCACTCTCGTTGGATTCGGGAGTGGGGATGACTGCCCTCGGGCAGGCAGCCTGTTTGAGATTTCGGCGGTCAGATACCTGGCCTCTCTTAGCTTCCTGATGTCCTCCTCTGTGACAGAGGAAGGCATCCACCGATCTTGGAGGTTGGATTCGGATATGGTTGAAGGTCCGAAGCGCCTGGCCTGAGCCTTGGGTGTTGGAACTCGAGGCGGGGGAAGGATTCGATTGAGTGCGAGAGGAAAAAAGGACAGGTCCTGGCCTCTTTATAAAGAGGGTGAATGTCAAGCGTCCTCCTCCCAGCCGTTTTGGACTCACCTAAAATCGAGGAGTCATACCAACGGGCACGAGTGGGTTACCCATGTCCGTATTGATGAGAATCTCGTAATAAGGGGGACACAATCTCTGCTTTGACAAGACGTGTCAAGAAAACCGCCTCGCAATATGTGAAGTGCTGGTTGGGGAAAAACGGTTCGGATGATGACCAGGCCATGACTTGGCGTCGTGCTGTCAAAATGCGTCAGCAGATTAGATTTGTGGAAATATTATTCTCTCTACGGTGGTATGTGGAAATTGTTTTGCAGAGCCGGATGCTATCCTTGTGTTCAAAATCTTCTATGGAGTACTCGGAGGAGGAACCCGCCTTGCAATGCCGAAGACAATACTGCGCGCCGGACTCATCATCACTGAAGCCTGGTTCAGGGGCTACTGAGGGAGTCCTGGATTAGGGGGTCTCCGGACAGCCGGACTATATCCCTTGGTCGGACTGTTGGACTATGAAGATACAAGATTGAAGACTTCGTCCCGTGTCCGGATGGGACTCTCCTTGGCGTGGAAGGCAAGCTAGGCAATACGGATATGTAGATCTCCTCCCTTGTAACCGATTCTGTGTAACCCTAGCCTCCTCCGGTCTCTATATAAACCGGAGGGTTTAGTCCGTAGGACAACAGACAATCATACCGTAGGCTAGCTTCTAGGTTTAGCCTCTACGATCCCGTGGTAGATCAACTCTTGTAATACTCATATCATCAAGAACAATCAAGCAGGACATAGGGTATTACCTCCATCAAGAGGGCCCGAACCTAGGTAAACATCGTGTCCCCTGCCTCCTGTTACCATCCACCTTAGACGCATAGTTCGGGACCCCCTACCCGAGATCTGCCGGTTTTGACACTGACAAGGTTCCTCATGCACGATGAAATCGGCGGTGCCAAGGCTCACCTCATCCTCGGAGAGCGGAAGATAACTTTCGTCCTCTGAGTCTTCGTGCGTGGCCTGCTTACTAGGGCTAACCTGCCCATCTTCCCGTTCATCTTGTTCCTTAGCTGTTGCAACGGGGTCTTCGTTGTCTTTGGCACCTTCTGGAGTGTTATCTTCTCTTGTGCCGGTGCTGCTGTCTTTACTGCAACGTGACTTAGAGCGGCGTCGCTGACGCCGACGCCTGGATTGTATTTCAGAAGGTTTATCCTCAGCCGGATCTTCCTTGTCATCGCCGCTTTTCTCCTTTGGTGCATCCACCATGTATACATCATACGAGGAAGTGGCTGTCTAGTGTCCGGTGAACGGCGGGTTCTGGGCCTCCTCTTCTCCGGCATCGTCGTCCATACCGTCGATGTCCTCGGAGTCGCAATCAAGTGTGTCGGTTAAATCCTCGACTGTGGCTATGAAGTGGGTGGAGGGTGGGGAGCAAAATTCTCCATCGTCAGCCCCTAGTTCGAACCGTATATAGTTCGGCTGTGAGTCCTCCGCCAAGGACAGGTTCTTTAATGAGTTTAGCATGTCGCCCAAAGGCGAGTGCTGGAAGATGTCTGCAGCGCTGAATTCGAAGATCGATAAACGATCAAGTTCGGCGTCCGCGGGCTCACATGGTTCGGAACTTACGTCCGGAAACGAGTCCGGAGTTCCGGTGGCATAGGTATTGTGTGAGATCAATTCTATGTGTGGCTCCAATGCCGTGGAATCTGTGGCCTCCATGGTGGGGTCGATCCTCCCGTCCTTGGATGGCGCAGTCTGCTCTGGATCTAAGACCAGAGCGGTTATGGGAGCTGTCTCCTGGATGCGGTCCGATGACAGATTTAGGTCATGCCCCTCGGGGTGACAGGAGTGGTAGTCGCGGTCTCAAATCCGGCGAAGATCAAGTCTCCACGGATGTCTGCAACGTAGTTCAAGCTCCCAAATCTGACCTGATGGCCAGGGGCATAGCTTTCGATCTGCTCCAGACGGCCGAGTGAGTTAGCCCGCAGAGCGAAGCCGCCGAGCACGAAGATCTGTCCGGGGAGGAAAACTCCCCCTTGGGCAGCATCGTTGTAGATGGTTGAAGGAGCCATCGAACCTCTTGATGACGACACAGTGGAACTCTCAATGAAAGCACTAATGTGCGTCTAAGGTCGATGGTAACAGGAGACAGGGGACACAATGTTTTACCCAGGTTTGGGCCCTCTCTATGGAGGTAATACCCTAAGTCCTGCTTGATTGACCTTGATGCATATGAGTATTACAAGAGTTGATCTACCACAAGATCGTAATGGCTAAACCTTGGAGGCCTAGCTTGTATGGTTATGATGATATCCTTCTCTCCAGACTAAGTCCTCCGGTTTATATAGACACCGGGAGGATATAGGGTTACACTAGGTCGGTTACAAAGAAAGGAATCTACATATTTGGTCGCCAAGCTTGGCTTCCACGCCAAGGAGAGTCCCACTCGGACACGGGTGCAGTCTTCGGTCTTCGCATCTTCACAACACATTAGTCCGACCCATGGCTAACAGGCCGAACGCCCGAGGACCCCTTAGTCCAGGACTCCGTCAAAGAGCTGCCACTTAAGCTACAGCCACCGGACGACCGGCCGGCACCGGACGTTCGGCACCTGAAGCCCCAGCCTGGCCAGGTCCCAGCCAACGCAAGCTACAGCGAGCGGACGTCCGACCAAAACCGGGTGACTGGCGTCACCACACCCGAGCCAAAACAGTGGATGTCTGAAGCCATCGGACAACCGACGACCGGACGACCGGCCATCTCCGGAAATCCGGTGCCACCCAGTCGAGGCAAAACCAGCGGAAGTCCGGCGACTACCGGACGCCCAAATGCCCACGAGCCACCAGACGAGCGTAACACACCGGACGTCCGGTACCTGTCTTCGCACAATTTTGGGCCCGAGGCCCATGTACCCCTTCACTTCGCCCCCATTGCACTAAGACTATAAATAGACCTCCTCCTCCTCCTAGTTAGGGTCAGCGTTGTGTTAGCTCATATGTGAGATAGAGCTTCGCTCATCAATCCGGATCTACTCCATTGCGAGGGACAGACACTTCTTCGGAGAAGATCCATCTTGGATTCAAGACCCCTAACGGGAAGACATCAAGACCTCCTCACGGAGAAGAACCGGTTACCCTATGTATCATCCTTTCTTGGATTCGGATCTTGTATCTCTTTGTGTTTCGAGGATCTAGCACATGTGTGATCGTTTCTTGTTAATTTGAGTGATTCCTCTCATTTCCCCTCGTGTTTTCCCCCTCGTGTTCTTCGTGTTCTTCATAGGATCTGCTCCAATAGTGAAAGATCGGCCCCTAGGGTTTCCACCCTACATCATCTTGGTATCATGAGCCACGTTGATCATGATTTCGAAGCCCCCCTTTCCGTTTTCTAGCTTGATTTTGTTGTGTTCTTCCCCAATTTCGAAAATCCCCACCAAAAATAGCCCCATTTTTTGTGATTTGTTGGTGTGATGAAGTTTTGTTGGATTTGATCCATGGATTTGCTTTGCCACAAGTGGATCTATCTTTCCCCCATCATCGCCACCTTTTCCATCCACAAAATCGCCCGGATTTGACCAATTTTGCCTCCACCACCTCGAACCCTAGCTGTTCATCCCATGCCCGAAATCGCCCTGGCACCGGACGTCCGCCCGTTACCGGTCGTCCGACCAACGCCGGTCGTCCGCTCACCACCGGACGTCCGATGTTTCCTGATGAAACTGAACAATTTCAGTTCGGCCACCACCACCTCTCCACTTCCACTTCCGCATACGCACCCAATACCACCATTGCTTTCCGCAACAACCTTTTCTTACTTGCTTCGCACTCCAACACAATTTTGCCACATTTTGCTTTGAGCATTTGAGTTGCGGTTCCCGTTTCCTAACGTGTTTCGGCTACTTAGGGACGATTCGACATCAACATTACCGTCGCTCATCTTCGCCACTGATTCGTCATCGACAACAACTCCACCATTTTGACGCCATACCGTAAGCAAGAACGGTAACCTCTTCTTGGTATCATGATACACCTTCATTATACAATCTTGCCATTGCATTGATAGCCATCATAGCCCAATTTTGCATATCTTACCCATCGAGACTAGCCTTTGAGTATTGCCGGCAACATCACTTGTGCACACTAGTTGTCATACTTCCCATAGCATACATACCATATCATCTTGGTGCATATCTTGGTATCATATTTTGTGTCACAAAGTTGTCATCACATACACAATTGCTATCTTGGTTCGTGAAACATTGCATGAGAAAAGAGCTACAAAGAGAAAGAGCCAAACAAGCTTTTAAGCAAAAGGGAAAGATAAGCAAAAAGCTTTTAAGCAAGAACCATAGCATCATACTAGATTAAGATTGTCATACTAGATCATCTTGGATCATATCATCGGAATACCATAGATAGAGCATACTTGGGATAGAAGTCGTTGCATTTTTCCTTAGTAGGTTGTGCACAAGTCTTCGTATCCGTCTATTGTGCAATCGTTCTAGCGTCTCTCTAGTGTCGTGCAACAAGAGCAATTTCGTGGTTTCCACATTTTGGCTCATTCCTTGGTTGCACGACCCCATTTATCTCTCCGTGTGGGAGTTCCCGTGTACCATACCGTGCTATTGGTCTACTTGTTGCATTTGCACATTTGTTAATCTTTTCCAACATTATTGAAGCTCACTAACAATTGCATCAAATTTTGTGCCACCATCCTAACCGATCTCCACTACAAGCTTTTTTTGTACGTGTGAGAAACCGACAAGAATTGGTACCAATTGTGTTATTTCCTTGTTCCACATTTTAGTGATCATTGATCCGTCTTCAACATCGGTCAAGGTACATTCGGTATAAGTTCTTCTCTTTCTCCCACTCACATATTTTCTTGCAATGATGGATAGGACAAGTACTTGTACCAACCCACTCTTCATCGAGCAAGACAACGACATGTCCTCCTACGTCACCAAGACCACCTCTTTGGTGCACAACGTGCTTTGCATCAAGAGCAACAAGCAATGACCGAACGCATCGACAACCTCTCTTGATACTCGCCGAGCAACGTACACGAGACTACTTCGACAAGTCCATGGCATCTCTCAAGGAGGATATTCGAACAATGATGGCCAACCGCTCTTCTACCTCGTCGTCCTACTCAAGAAGGAGCCGCTCAAGTCGACACTCCGACGGCACCATCTCCGGCTCAAGTACTCCGACATCGAATACTCTTCGACGTGTCGCGCACCAAGATCGTCAAGCAAATCGCAATCGTCTAAACGACAACGACTCTCAAGAGCAATGACACCGTCAAAACCAAGATACTTTTGCGCAAGCACGAGAACGGCTATGCTAACGTCATCAAGAAGAGGAAGAACGAGGGAGACAACATCAAGATAAATAAGATGCCGAGGCACAACGTCAAGAACAACAACTACGTGAAGCTCAAGCACTTGAGGCGCAACGTGCCCTCCGAGATTCAAGTCGAGCCATAGCCACACGCAACCGAAAAAATCATGAGCACCGAGAATCGCTTCGTGGAGAAGTTCAAGAGAAGAACTATCAAGCTCGAGTGCATCGTCAAGTTCCACGACCTCCTCACCAAGAACCCCAAGTTCACCAAGAGCAAGAAGACAATGGAAATCCTCCATGATGAGAGCAAGTTGAGGGAGACGATCCTCCTCGTCAAGGACGTCATCATCCACGACCCCACCACAATGAAGAGCAACGCTACGACAAGTTAAAGTTCACCATGCCCAAGTTCAATGGAAGCAATGATCCCAAAGAGTACCATTCATGGGCATTGAAGGTTGACAAAATCTTCCACTTGCACAACTATGAGGAAGATAAGAAGATCATGATGGCATCCCTTGAGTTCCAATACTACGTCCTCATTTGGTGGGAACAAGTCATTGAGCGACGTGCGGCAAGAGGTGAACCACCCATCACTACGTGGGCGCAAATGAAGGATGTCATGAGAGGACGATTCATGCCAACATATTACAACCGCGACCTCTTCAAGAAACTCCAACTCCTCAAGCAAGGAACCAAGAGCGTTGAAGAATACTACAAGGAAATGGAGATTGCCATGATACGAGCTAATGCCACTGAAGATGATGAGCAAACTATGGCATGTTTCTTGAATGGACTCAATCATCCTATCAAGAAGATCGCTGACTTCCAACCATACTCGAACCTCATCGAGCTAGTGCATCAAGCTACCAAGGCGGAATGTCAAGTGCAAGATGACTTCAAATATGCCAAGTTCTCATCCAAGTCCTATGGCTTCTCCAACATCCAAGCTTCAACAACTCCAACACCTTCTACCTCAACCAAGCCATCTACAAGCAACGCCGACAAGTCAAGTTACAAGAAAATTTTGACAACCTCAAGTCATCCTCCTACTACAAGTAACTTCAAGCCGAGAGCTTCATCATCCTCTACCCTAAACGATGAGACCATCAAGACAAGTTCCTTCAAATGCTTTACATGCAGAGGTCGAGGCCACAAGTCTTTCGAGTATACAAACAAGCGCACCATGATCCTCCACGACGATGGTACCTATGACTCCATGAGTGAAGGAGAAATGTAAGCACTTGAGCAAGTGGCCATGCACCGACAAGTGAACGAAGATGAAGAGAATCAAGTCTTTTGTGACGAAGATTCGAGCCTCGCTCTCGTTGTCTCCAAGGTCTTGACTCTTGAACATCAACAAGAAGAAGACCAAAGATGCCATATCTTTCATACCAAGGCCGACATCAATGGAAGGTCCGTCAAGGCCATCATCGATGGAGGGAGTTGCCATAACTTAGCAAGTGAAGAACTATGCTCCTAGCTCCAATTGGCCAAGATGAAGCACCCACATCCATATGAGGTTCAATGGCTTAGCGACTCCGACACTATCCAAGTCGAGCATAGAGTGCAAGTCTCCTTCAAATCTGGAGCATACGAAGACATTTTGGAGTGTGATGTCATTCCAATGTTCGTTTGCCACCTTCTTCTTGGACGACCATGGCAATTTGATCGAGGTGTCATCCACAACGGCCAAACGAACCACTATAGCTTCAAGATGAAAGGAAAGGAGTATGTACTTCGACCTATGTCTCCAAGCCAAGTGATCGCTGACAAGCAAACGACCCATCATGGAGAGAATAGTGGGAGAGCGAACCACCAAAAAGAGAGTGAGCGCCACAAGCCCAAATTGAGTGCATCCATGATGAGCGACAAGAAGAATTTAGTTCTATTTGCCACCAAACATGAGATGAGAGAAGTGTGTGAGAACCCATCAAGTGTCATGCACTATGTCCTTTTGTGCAAGGATGACGCACCAAAAGCTAACACCTCTCACAATCTACCTTTAGTGTTCTCTTATCTTTTGCAGGAATTCCAAGATCTTTTCCCTGACGAGCTACCTCCGGGTCTACCTCCACTACGAGGCATCGAGCACCGAATCGACCTCGTCCCCAGAGCACCTCTTCCTAACAAGGCTCCCTACCGCGTCAACCCCGAGGAAACTAAGGAGATCCAACGGAAAGTACAACAACTCATCAACAATGGCCATGTTCGAGAAAGTTTGAGCCCTTGTGCCATCCAGGTAATCCTTGTTCCCAATAAAGATGGTACATATCACATGTGTTCCGATTGGCGTCCTATCAATTCTATTACCGTGCGTTATCTTTAACCCATTCCACGCTTAGATGATATGCTAGATGAGCTTAGCGGAGCCACCATTTTCTCTAAAATTGACCTTAAAAGTGGCTACTATAAAATACGCATCCAAGAAGGTGATGAATGGGAAACCGCATTTAAGACCAAGTTTGGCTTATATGAATGGCTTGTTATGCCAATGGGTTTATCCGAAGCACCCGGTACTTTCATGCGACTCATGCATTTTGTTTTTCGACCTTATATTGGTGTATTTGTTGTGGTCTACTTTGATGATATTATTGTGTTTAGCAAATCTCTAAAAGACCATGTCACCCACCTTAGAACCATGCTACAAACTCTTAGAAAAGAGCACCTTTTTGGTAATATGGACAAATGCCTTTTTGGTGTTGACAAGCTTGTTTGCTTGGGTTTCGTTGTGTCTTCTAAGGGTGTTCATGTTGATGAATCTAAGATCAATGCTATTAAAACTTGGCCACAACCAACCAACTTGCAACAAGTGCGTAGTTTTCTTGGTTTAGCCGGTTTCTATCGTAGATTCATTAAGGATTTTATCACCATTGCTTCTCCTTTACATGCTTTGAGTAAGAAGAATGCACCCTTTGTTTGGGGACCATCCCAAGATAGTGCATTCAATGAGCTTAAAAATTTGCTTACTCATGCTCTTGTGCTTGCATTACCCAACTTTGACAAACCTTTTGAAATTAATTGCGATGCTAGTGGTAATGGCATAGGAGGTGTGTTAACGCAAGAGAAGCGCCCCATAGCTTACTTTAGTGAGAAACTTTCCGGAGCACAACTCAATTACCCCATCTATGATAAAGAGCTATATGGTTTAGTGTGAGTTTTTCATGAATGGGAACATTACCTTTGCCCTCATGAATTTATAATTCATACCGACCATGAAACGCTTAAGTATCTTAAGGGTCAAACTAAGTTGAACAAGGTTCATGCTAAATGGAGTGAATTCATTGAGTCATTTCCTTATGTCATCAAGTATATCAAAGGCAAGGAAAATTTGTGGCGGGTGCGCTTTCCCGTATATGCTTGTTACTCAACTTGAATTGAATGTCATAGGCTTTTGAGCACATAAAATACTTGTATGTGCATGACCCTACTTTTGCTATTCCTTATGCCAAATGTTTGACGCATACATCTTGGGAACGCTATTACATCAAAGATGATTATCTTATGAGAGCTAACAAACTTTGCATCCCTTAGTCTTCTCTTCGTTTTTTACTTTTGCAAGAATCTCATGGAGAAGGGCTCATGGGACACTTTGGATGCGACAAGACATTCGCTACGCTCTCCACGAACTACTATTGGCCCAAGATGTCACGCGACGTCTCACGCTTCACCACTCGATGTTCGACATGTCGCAAAGCTAAGTCCAAAGCTCAATCTCATGGTCTATATACACCCCTTCCAATTCCATATTGCCCATGGGAAGATATTGGCATGGATTTTGTACTTGGTTTGCCTAGGACTAGACAAGGAAAGGATTCCGTGTTTGTTGTTGTGGACCGATTCTCAAAAATGGCTCATTCATTCCTTGCAACAAGATAGATGATGCTTCACATGCTGCAAATCTCTTTTGTAGGGAAAGATTACGCCTACATGGAGTGCCAAAGATGATTGTCTCGGACCGTGACATCAAGTTCTTGAGTTACTTTTGGAAGACCTTATGCGCCAAGCTCGGAATCAAGCTACTATTCTCCACGACATACCATCCACAAACCGACGGCCAAACGGAAGTGACGAACAGAACACTCTCCACTCTACTACGCGTGGTGATCAAGAGGAACATCAAGGAGTGGGAAGAGTGCGTACCAATCGTCGAGTACGCCTACAACCGCGTAAGACACTCAACTACCGGCAAGTCCCCCTTCGAGGTCGTCTACGGATTCAACCCGTTGTCCCCATTGGACATTATTTCTCTACCACTACAAGAGCGCATCAATATGGACATGAGTGCACGAGTGAACTATCTCAAGAGGATGCATGAAGATACAAGGCACACCATCAAGCGACAAGTACAACGACTCGCGACCAATCTCAACGTCAACAAGCAACCCATGATATGCAACATTGGAGATCTCGTGTGGGTACACCTTCGCAAGGAACGCTTCCCCAACGAACGGAAGTCCAAACTTCTACCATGAGCTAATGGACCCTTCAAGGTGCTAGCACGCTACAACAATAACGCTTACAAGATCGACCTCCCGTGCGGCAAGTACAATGTGAGCGACGTATTCAACGTTAAGGATCTCTCGCACTATCATGGTGATGAAGATTTCGATCCGAGGTCGGATCTTTCCCAAGGGAGGGGAGATGATGTGGAGCATCCCAAGGTCATCCCCATGGACCTACCTACATCTCCTACGACACCACTTGGACCAATGACAAGAGCCCGAGCAAAGGCTATCAAAGATAAGGTGAACTTGCTCCTCTCTGAACAACCACTTTCTATACATGAGACACGGCTGCTACCTCAAGCGGAAACACTATGTGTAATCAGGTACTTGGAGGAAAGCCAAGGAACAACTACATCCAACGGACAAGACGGCAAGGACACCAAGTGCCAAGAAGAAGAGCTGCCACTGAAGCTACAACCACCGGACGACCGGCCGGCACCGGACGTCCGACACCTAAAGCCCCAGCCTGTCCAGGTCCCAGCCAAGGCAAGCTACAGCGAGCGAATGTCCGGCCAGGGCCGGATGACCGGCGTCACCACACCCGAGCCAAAACAGCGGATGTCCGACGCCACTAGACGACCGGCCATCTCCGGAAATCCGGTGCCACCCCAGCCGAGCCAAAACCAGCGAAGGTCCGCGCAACTACCGGACGCCCACGAGCCACTGGATGACCATAACACACGAGACGCCCGGTATCTGTCTGCGCAGAGTTTTGGGCCCGAGGCCCATGTACCCTTCACTTTGCCCCCATTTGCACTAAGACTATAAATAGACCTCCTCCTCCTAGTTAGGGTCAGCGCTGTGTTAGCTCATATGTGAGATAGTGCTTTGCTCATCCATCCGGATCTACTCCATTTTTTTGACATAAAGACTGTAAGGGACCCCCCTACAGTATAATTGGTGCAACAAACCCAAATTGCAAGTACCATGCCTTGAACCTGGGTGGGTGGGAAGGCATCAGCCCCTTCCCACCACTAGGCTATGCCTTAGTCTGCTCCGGATCTACTCCATTGCGAGGGACCGACACCTCTTCGGAGAAGATCCATCTTGGATTCAAGACCCCTAACGGGAAGACATCAATACCTCCTCAAGGAGAAGAACTGGTTACCCTATGTATCGTCCTTTCCTGGATTTGGATCTTGTATCTCTTTCTGTTTCGAGGATCTAGCACATGTGTGATCGTTTCTTGTTGATTTGAGAGATTCCTCTCATTTCCCCTCGTGTTTTCCGCCTCGTGTTCTTCGTGTTCTTCGTAGGATCCGCTCCAATCGTGAAAGATCACCCCCTAGAGTTTCCACCCTACATCATCTTGGTGTCATGAGCGATGTTGATCATGATTTCGGAGCCTCCCCTTTTCGTTTTCTAGCTTCATTTTGTTGTGTTCTTCCCCAATTTCAAAAATCCCCACCGAAAATAGCCCCAATTTGTTTTTGTGATTTGTTGGTGTGATGAAGTTTTGTTGGATTTGATCCATGGATTTGCTTTGCCACGAGTGGATCTAGCTTTCCCCCATCATCGCCACCTTTTCCATCCACAAAATCTCCCGGATTTGACCGATTTTGCCTCCACCACCTTGAACCCTAGCTGTTCATCTTGTGCCCGAAATCGCCCAGGCATCGGACGTCCGCCCGTTACCGGTCGTACGACCAGCACCAGTCGTCCGCTCACCACCAGATGTCCGACGTTTCCTGACGAAACTGAACAATTTCAGTTTGGCCACCACCACCTCTCCACTTCCACTTCCGCATACGCACCCAATACCACACTCGCTTTCTGCAACCAACATTGCTTACTTGCTTCGCACTCCGACACGATTTTGCCACATTTTGCTTTGAGCATTTGAGTTGCGGTTCCCGTTTCCTAACGTGTTTCGGCTACTTAGGGACGGTTCGGCATCAACATGACCACTGCTCATCTTCGCCACTGATTCGTTATCGACAATAACTCCACCATTTTGACACCATACCGTAAGCAAGAACGGTAACCTCTTCTAGGTATCGTGATACACCTTTATTATACAATCTTGCCATTGCATTGATATCCATCATAGCCCAATTTTCTATATCTTACCCATCGAGACTAGCCTTTGAGTATTGTTGGCAACATCACTTGTGCACACTGGTGGTCATACTTCCCATAGCATACATACCATATCATCTTGGTGCATATATTGGTATCATCTTTTGTGTCACAAAGTTGTCATCGCATACACAATTGCTATCTTGGTTTGTGAAACATTTCTTGAGAAAGGAGCTACAAAGAGAAAGAGCCAAACAAGCTTTTAAGTACAAGGGAAAGATAAGCAAAAAGCTTTTAAGCAAGAACCATAGCATCATACTACATTAAGATTGCCATAATAGATCATCTTGGATCATATAATCGGAATACCATACATAGAGCATACTTGGGATAGAAGTCGTTGCATTTTTGCTTAGTAGGTTGTGCACAAGTCTTTTTACCCGCCTATAGTGCAATCGTGCTAGTATCTCTCTAGTGTTGTGCAACAAGAGCAATTTCATGGTTTCTGTCAGGACCCCGATTCCAAGCCACATCGATCTAGCCGGTAACACCTCATATCACTTTGCGGCCTCATGCACGGTATCCCACGGGTGTCGCCTTACCATGGCCCGGGACCGTTTGCGCCTTTTAGCTCACGTATATGATAGTGTCGCTAGCATCCATATGACAGAGAACCCGGGCCGACATGGCTAGTCGTGAACCCAAAGCGGCACAGACCTATGGAGACAGGCATACATGAATCACATCGAGCATGTCGGTCATCAGCGAGTGAATCCGGGCTGTAGCACTGGGCTAACAGGACTCCGGGGAACCCGGGCTGTAGCAGGCTAGGTAGGACTTCGGATGTCACCGCGTGACATTTCCCCAAAGGGACAGACATAGGAACGAAGTGAAACACATGCCGGCCAGTCAAGTGTCCTGAACAGTAGTGCTGGGCTAACAGGACTCCGGTGAACCGGGCTGTAGCGGACTACTATGGCTCGAGGAACACTAGACTACATTTCCCCATAAGAAAGGCTGCCAAGGATAAACCACTAGATTGTCGGATCCCACTCATACCAAGCATTTCAATCATACACACAATATGCCCGATATGAGTACATACAACATGGCATCACAACAAAACTCTACAACTCAAGTACTTTATTTAAAGGCTCCAGAGAGCCATACATAATAAGTTCATACAGGTAGGGGTCACATGACCCAACACACAAGTCATACAAGCATACGAGCACATGCGGAAGCAAATAGTCTGAGTACAGACACTAGAAAGAAAGAAGGCTTCTCGAAGCCTGTCTATCTACATAGGGCCCTCCATGGCCAGGATCACCACCTGGGTGGCTAGTCACTCGTCGACATCAAGGTCTACGTAGAACCCATTGGAGGGGGCGGTGTTGTCGTCTGAAAACAGTAATTAAGCAAACATGAGTACAAAGGTACTCAGCAAGTCTTACAGCAGAACCTACTATACATGCTCATTCTCAAGAAGGTGGTGGGGTTATTGCAGCAAGCCAGCTTTGACTCTTGGCTAGGATATCCTACGGAACTCCACTAGTAAAATAGTTTTCGCACACGAGTCCACTACTCACCAACACAATACTCCACCGGGGATCCTCCCTCGTCATCCTACGAGAGGGCCATCCTCGGTACTCACACTTATCTTGAGTCTTTTAGTAGTAACCATTAACTTGTCTATGAACTGTATAGGCAACCAAGTAGTCCTGTACTGCGGACGCGGCTATTCGAATAGTTTTATACCCTGCAGGGGTGTACTTCGTCACACACGCTTTCACCACTTACCGCCGTTTACACGACATGTACTCGGCAACCTTCAAGCGGAGGCCCAACGAGGGTGTCGGCCACGGCCTACCTAAACACTCAAGTCTCTAGTCCAGGTTCATCGCCTATCCAGGTTCCATCCGCAGGGAGTCCGGCCGAGGTTTCCACATACGGCCCCGAACGACGCGAACAGGGTTCCCGAGACACCAAACGGGTGACTCGGTACACCGTGCCACGGTGTATCTACCACAACATAGCCCACCCCTAGGGTTAGCGCTATGCACGGCCGCCAACACATAACCTAAAAACACCAGAAACTATTTGCAACTCCTGGACAGAGTACTAGGGTATTTAAGAAGCCGAGAGGGTCAATTAAGGATCCCAATGCATGGTAGTAGCTGAATCTTAAAATCACACATACAGATCTCAGTTCTTAGGGACGGCCTCAATGAAGCAACCCACCATGTACTCCTACATGGCCTCTCATCGATACCTTTACCAAAAAATGTTCCACACATCCCTCACATTACCGACATAATCATTTCACTCTAGCCCATCACCCAGATGAACCAGACCTGATACAACTCTAAGCATAGCAGGCATAGCAAGGTAGGAATCACATACATGGCTCAATCAACTCCTACACATGCTAGTGGGTTTCATCTAGTTACTGTGGCAATGACAGGTCATGCAGAGGATAAGGGTTCAACTACCGTAGCAAATAGCAGTTTGAATCGCGTTGTCTTAATGCAGTAAACAAGAGTAGAAGCGAGAACATGGGTTTGTATCGGAATGATCAATGGGTTGCTTGCCTGTTGTAGTGGTAGTAGGGTACTGCCCTTCAGACGGATACTCGGGGTTATCCTCGGAGGCAGAACCTACCACGAAAGATACACCGAACATAATCAACACATGACAATATGCAACAGTATGATGCATGCTATGACATGGCAAAATGAATGTGTCTTGGCCTAATGCAAGCTAAACAGGATGGAATGAACTCATTTGAATCAAAGATTCAAATGTTAGCTCATTTAACATGACCTTATTAGTGCATTACCTTATTCTGCTTAAACAGTAAGGTTAACTTGTTTTGTCATGCATGAAACCATTACAGATGGATAGATTGAATTTTTCTGATCATTTTTCATATATAAATTGTTTGATTTGGAGTTATGATTGATTTCTATGATTTTTAGAAGTTTTGACTATTTTCTGGAATTTCCTATATAAGAATAAATCCAGTAATTGAATTAATGTGTCAGCATGACATAGGGGTGATGTCAGCGGTCAACTAGGTCGGCGAGGTCAAACCTGACTGGTGGGCCCTGTCTATCAGTGTCACAACTGATTAACAGAATTAAATTAACACTAATTAGCTGTCAGTGGGGCCTGGGCCCACATGTCAGTGACTAAACTAATTAAATTATTTAAAACTAATCCTAAACTAATTAGCAGACCGGCCCCACCAGTCATAGACTCAGGTGGGTCAACCTGGGCCCACACAGGGGTCAAATAGAGTAAAACTCGCCGGCGTCTAGCCGCCGGCGAGGCCAGACGCGGCGGAGCAGTGTGGGATTTGCACTCCGGCGACCAAATGGGCGGCAGAGACTATCTACATGATGCGGGGAGGAAGCCGCTTCGAGTGGTGGCAGTGGGTGGAGCTGGGGTGGCCGGAAATGTCGCCGGTGACGAGTTTGGCGGCGGCCGGAGCTCGGGTGAGGATGAACTAGTCGCTAGGGGGCACGGGGAGGGGCGTGCGGGGGTGCTACGGGCTCCTGCGAGTGCATGGAAGACGAAGGCGTGCTCAGTGGCATCCCAACGTGGCTATGGCCACGACGGCGACGTGCGGTGGCGGAGGTGAGCTTCGGCTTCGATGGCAGAGGTGGTTAGAGGACGCAGACGAGCGCGGGGAGAGGGGGAAACGGTGGCGGAGCTCACAGCGCTTGCAGGGGATCGAACGGCGAGCTCGGGGAAGGGCTGGAGCGAGCGGGGCGGCGAAGGGGATCTCCGGTGGCCGGAGTTGCGGACGAGCTCAGTGCAGCGTCTCCGGGGCGAGCGAGCGCTCGGGGCTCGGCCTACTTGATGTAGTCGACGACGGCGGAGCTTCCTGGCATGACGGGGCAACGAATGGACGGTGGTGGCTGCGGTGAAGCTTGTCGGCGGCGACGGCTGCGCTCGGCAGGAAGATGGGGAGAGAGCCAGAGAGTGGGAGAGGCCACGGGGAGAGTGGGAAGAAAGTGAGGGAGACGTGGGGGTCGGCGTGGCACTCATGGACGCCTCCAGGGCGTCGGCGGAAGCAGGAGGTGGCCGGCGTGTGGCCGCGGGCGCCGGCCACACGCTCCTCGTCCTCCTGGCGAGAGGAGGAGGACGACTGGCAAGTGCCAGTGGACTGGGCCGAGCCAGGTGGGCTGCGCCTGGTAAGTTTCTCTCTCTCCCCTTTTTTTCTTCTGTTTTTCTTATTTATTTATTATTTCTGTAACTTCAGGGCTTTATTAAAAATGCCAGGGCAGTACCATAAATCATAAAATTAATCATGGCCACTGCTTAGAATATATCTAGCAGCAAACATTTTAGTTTATGATTATTTGAGCATTTAAAATACTTTATAGCATTTAAATGCCCAAATGCAAATACCATAAGGATTAATCCAATGACCTTTGATGTCCTAGAAAAATGTGCACCATTTTTGTTAAAGGTTTTAACCCAAAACAAAAAGGGTGGGCTTTTTAGAAGGGCATTTCAGGTTCATTGGAAAAGTTTTTAGTAAACCCTAGTTGTTCCAGGGGGGGTGCTGGGGGTTCTGTCATCCCCATTTCAAATTTAAAAGGAATTTAAACATGATGCACACTCTAATGCTTGAACTAACTAGGGTGTGACAACTCACCCCCACTCAAAAGAATCTCGTCCCAAGATTTAGGATCCTTCGGAAAGAAGGTGGGGTACTCGAGTCGAAGACGATCCTCCCTTTCCCAAGTGGCTTCTTTCTCGGAATGGTATGCCCATTGAACCTTGAGAAACTTGATATTATGACGTCGAGTGGTAAGCTCAGCTTGATCAAGGATACGAACGGGATATTCCCGATATGAGAGGTTATCTTGTAGATCAAGCGTTTTGTGGTCCACTCCACGGATAGGATCCGCGAAGCAACGCCTGAGTTGAGAAACGTGGAAGACATCGTGAACTCTGGAAAGATGCGAAGGTAGTTCCAATTGGTAGGCAACTTCTCCTCGTTTGGCAAGAATGCGAAAAGGTCCAATGTAACGAGGAGCCAATTTGCCTTTGTTACCGAAACGATGGGTTCCCTTTAATGGAGTAACCCGAAGGTAGGCCTTCTCGCCGACTTCATAAGTCATAGGCTTATGTTTACGATCATATTGACTCTTTTGACGAGATTGGGCTGTTTTCAATTTCTCACGAATAACGCGAACCTGTTCTTCTGCTTCCTGAATCATATCCGGGCCAAAGAGTTGTCTTTCCCCGGTTTCTGACCAGTTAAGAGGCGTTCGACATTTTCGTCCATAGAGATCTTCGAAAGGAGCCTTGCCCAAGCTAGCTTGATAACTATTGTTGTAAGCAAACTCCACGAATGGAAGGCATTTCTCCCAACCCATTCCGAACGAGATAACAGAGGCTCGGAGCATATCTTCCAGAATTTGATTGACTCGTTCTACTTGACCACTTGATTGAGGGTGGAAGGCGGTGCTAAAAGAGAGACGAGTTCCCATAGCATTTTGGAAACTTTCCCTAAATTGAGAGGTGAAGAGACTCCCACGGTCTGAGTTAATTTCCAATGGAACACCATGAAGAGACACTATTCGGGAGATGTACAAGTCAGCTAGCTGGCTAGCGGTGATACTCTCACGAACAGGTAGGAAATGGGCTACCTTGGAAAGACGGTCGATCACGACGAAGATGGCATTATTCCCTCTCTTGGTCCTGGGAAACCCAGTAATGAAATCCATACTGATTTTATCCCATTTCCACTCAGGAATAGCCAAAGGTTGAAGGGTGCCAGCAGGCCGTTGATGCTCTGCTTTAACACGACGACAGACGTCACAGCTAGCAATGTATTGAGCAATTTCTCTCTTCATCCTAGTCCACCAAAACCTCTGGCATAGGTCTTGATACATTTTAGTACTACCGGGATGAATGGTGAGAGGGGATTCATGAGCTTCCTTAAGAATCAACTGGCGTAGATGTTGTTTCTTGGGAACCACCAAGCGGTTCTCGAAGAAGACAACACCTCGCTCATCCATGGAAAAACATTTAGCAACTCCGCTAGCGATGTTTTCCTTAATCCGGGATATGCCCTTATCATACCGCTGGGCGGTTATGATCTGATCCATAAGGTTAGGCTTCATCACCAGGGTGGATAGGAATCCTCGAGGAACAATGTGAAGATTAAGCTTATGAAATTCCTCATGGAGAAATGGTTGACTTTGTTGTAACATCAGGTTGTTACAATAGGACTTACGACTTAGCGCATCGGCCATGACATTGGCTTTGCCCGGGGTGTAGGTTATTCCTAAGTCGTAATCCGAGATCAACTCGACCCAACGTCTTTGCCTGAGATTCAAATCTGGTTGGGTGAAGATATATTTCAAACTTTGGTGATCGGTGAAGATCTCGCAGCGATTACCGAGGAGGTAATGTCGCCAAGTTTTAAGTGCATGGACTACAGCTGCAAGCTCTAGATCATGTGTGGGATAGTTTTCCTCATGTGGGTGTAATTGCCGTGAAGCATAGGCAATTACCTGACGATCCTGCATGAGTATGCAACCTAGTCCTTGTCGCGAGGCATCGCAATAGATAACAAAGTCCTTGGAGAAATCTGGTGGTACCAGTACGGGAGCAGATGTCAGGCGTCTTTTCAGTTCCTGAAAGCTGAACTCGCACTGTGGAGTCCACTCGAACTTTTTATCTTTTTTGAGGAGTTCAGTTAGAGGTTTAGCAACCTTGGAGAAATTCTCGACGAAGCGGCGGCAATAGGTCGCTAAGCCAAGGAAGCTCCGAACTTGCTTGACCGTCTCAGGTGGAGTCCAATCAAGGACAGCTTGAACTCGCTCGGGATTGACAGCAATACCCTTACCAGAGATTACATGGCCTAGATAGGTCACTTCTGGCAACCAAAATTCACACTTGGAGAATTTGGCATAAAGGCGATGCTCTTGAAGTTTCATCAATACTAGCCTTAGATGTTCGGCATGTTCCTCTTCATTCTTGGAGTAGATGAGTATGTCATCGAGGTATACTACAACGAATTTATCCAAATACTCCATGAAGACCGAGTTCATTAACCGAGAGAAAGTAGCGGGGGCATTGGTTAAACCGAAGGACATAACGGTGTACTCGTATTGGCCATAACGAGTAACAAAGGCCGTTTTGGGAATGTCCCCGTTTCTGATTTTGATTTGATGGTAGCCCAACCTCAAATCCATCTTGGAAAAGACTGAGGACCCAGCGAGCTGGTCATACAGATCGTTGATCCTGGGAAGCGGATACTTATTCTTGATGGTGACCAAGTTGACAGGTCGGTAATCTACAACCATTCGATCCGTTCCATCCTTCTTCTTGATGAAGAGGACGGGGCAAGCCCAAGGAGAGGAACTAGGATGGATGAAACCCTTTTTCAAGGACTCATCGAGTTGGTTCTTAAGCTCGGCTAGTTCTAAGGGTGCCATCTTGTAGGGTCTTCTAGAAATTGGAACGGTTCCTGGAACAAGGTCTATCACAAACTCGACATCCCTGTCAGGTGGAACACCTGGCAGTTCTTCTGGAAAGACATCCGGAAAGTCTCGGACTACCGGAACATCTTCAAGGTCTGGCAGGGGGTTGGCATTTAGGGAGTAAAGTTGGCGCTTGGCCACTCGAGTTAAGACATTGACCGTCTTGCCCGATGAATGAGTAAGTTGAACGGTTCTAGTGGCACAATCAATCTTAGCATAATGAGCTGACATCCAGTCCATACCCAAGATGATGTTTATGTCCGAGGACTTGAGAGCTATTAAGGATGCAAGGAAGACAAGTCTATCGACAAGAATTTCGTTCCCGTGGCTTACTCTGGAAGTTTGCCATTTGGAACCCGGAGTTTGAATTACCATGGAAGTGGGCATGTCACAGAATGTCATGTTATGCAATCGAGCATAGTTCTCGGATATGAATGAATGAGATGCTCCAGTATCAAAAAGAATAGATGCCGGATGGCAGTTAACAAGGAGCGTACCAAGGACGACGTTAGGATCCTCATGAGCCTCCTCGGCTGAAACATAGTTGACATGGCCATGGGCAGTGGTGACCGGCTTGGCGTAGAATGTCTTTCCCGCTGGCTTACCACGGCCAACGGACTTTCCAGTCTGATTGGGGTTGTTCTAGGGACACTCTCGACTATAGTGACCCGGCTCTCCACACTTAAAGCATGTCACCACATTGGGGCGTGGAGCAGCATTAGCAGCGGGGCCACCATAGGGCTTGGGCGGTGCAAACTGCTGGTTGGGACGAGGCGCCTCAAAGGATGGCCTCGGAATAAACCTGGGTGGTAGTGCCGTGCTTAGAATCCACACCCGGCGCTTCTGAGCTCCAGGGCCGGATGAGGAGCCAAAATCACGGGAGTGCTTGCGTGAAGCGTCATAATCGGTCTGGCCTGTCTCAGCGCTGATGGCTTTATTGACCAACTTCTGAAAGAATGTGCACTCGTGCAGATGAAGATCGCGGCGAAGCTCAGGGCTAAGTCCCTTGCGGAACCTTGCCTGCTTCTTAGCGTCGGTAGATACTTCTTCAGGAGCATAACGCTCCAGATTCCCAAACTCACGGCTATATGCATCCACAGTCAGTCTTCCCTAGGTGAAATTGCAGAACTCCTCCCTCTTACGATCTATGAGTCCTTCCGGAATGTGATGCTCACGGAAAGCCTCACTGAATTCATCCCAAGTAGTGATTTGGCCGACCGGGCGCATAGCTTCAAAATTTTCCCACCAAAGGCTAGCAGGGCCTTCGAGATGGTAGGCAGCATAAGTAACTTTATCAGCTTCGGCTACGTTGGCAGAACGTAGCTTGTGGGTGATGCTGCGAAGCCAGTCATCCACGTCGAGGGGCTCGACGGAATGGTTAAACTTTGGTGGGTACAGCTTGATAAAGTCATTGATTGACACCAAGTCATTTCGCGGATGGCGTGCAGTGTTTTGCTCAATCCGCTCCAGCAGGCGGTTAGTCTCACGCTTGTTTCTTTCCGCCTCCAGCATCACTTCGGCCAGGGAAGGCGGGTGAGGCAGATTTTCACCCCTAACTGCACTGGCTTCCCCCTGCTCCGGGGCAGCAGGGTTGCTGCGGGTGTTAACCATCCTAGGAGAAAACAAAACAACAGTTTAGATAAGGATGGCACAACCTAGCAAGGAAGTACAAAATGTAATGGATAACACGGAATGCAGAGATGTTCATCCGTATGTCATGGTAATATAAAACTGCCATATATATACCAACGGTCATACACACCATACATAGTTTAGTACAAGCCCAGGCTACAGTACAACTATGATGAAAGACGTTACATCTCATCGGAGGCATTCCAAGCTCCTATACATTATTTGTCTACACCTCTACAACTCAAGTACTTTATTTAAAGGCTCCAGAGAGCCATACATAATAAGTTCATACAGGTAGGGGTCACATGACCCAACACACAAGTCATACAAGCATACGAGCACATGCGGAAGCAAATAGTCTGAGTACAGACACTAGAAAGAAAGAAGGCTTCTCGAAGCCTGTCTATCTACATAGGGCCCTCCATGGCCAGGATCACCACCTGGGTGGCTAGTCACTCGTCGACATCAAGGTCTACGTAGAACCCATCGGAGGGGGCGGTGTTGTCGTCTGAAAACAGTAATTAAGCAAACATGAGTACAAAGGTACTCAGCAAGTCTTACAGCAGAACCTACTATACATGCTCATTCTCAAGAAGGTGGTGGGGTTATTGCAGCAAGCCAGCTTTGACTCTTGGCTAGGATATCCTACGGAACTCCACTAGTAAAATAGTTTTCGCACACGAGTCCACTACTCACCAACACAATACTCCACCGGGGATCCTCCCTCGTCATCCTACGAGAGGGCCATCCTCGGTACTCACACTTATCTTGAGTCTTTTAGTAGTAACCATTAACTTGTCTATGAACTGTATAGGCAACCAAGTAGTCCTTTACCGCGGACGCGGCGATTCGAATAGTTTTATACCCTGCAGGGGTGTACTTCGTCACACACGCTTTCACCACTTATCGCCGTTTACACGACATGTACTCGGCAACCTTCAAGCGGAGGCCCAACGAGGGTGTCGGCCACGGCCTACCTAAACACTCAAGTCTCTAGTCCAGGTTCATCGCCTATCCAGGTTCCATCCGCAGGGAGTCCGGCCGAGGTTTCCACATACGGCCCCGAACGATGTGAATAGGGTTCCCGAGACACCAAACGGGTGACTCGGTACACCGTGCCATGGTGTATCTACCGCAACATAGCCCACCCCTAGGGTCAGCGCTACACACGGCCGCCAACACATAACCTACAAACACCAGAAACTATTTGCAACTCCTGGATAGAGTACTAGGGTATTTAAGAAGCCGAGAGGGTCAATTAAGGATCCCAATGCATGGTAGTAGCTGAATCTTAAAATCACACATACAGATCTCAGTTCTTAGGGACGGCCTCAATGAAACAACCCACCATGTACTCCTACACGGCCTCTCATCGATACCTTTACCAAAACATGTTCCACACATCCCTCACATTACCGACATAATCATTTTACTCTAGCCCATCACCCAGATGAACCAGACCTGACACAACTCTAAGCATAGTAGGCATAGCAAGGTAGGAATCACATACATGGCTCAATCAACTCCTACACATGCTAGTGGGTTTCATCTAGTTACTGTGGCAATGACAGGTCATGCAGAGGATAAGGGTTCAACTACCGTAGCAAATAGCAGTTTGAATCGCGTTGTCTTAATGCAGTAAACAAGAGCAGAAGCGAGAACATGGGTTTGTATCGGAATGATCAATGGGTTGCTTGCCTGTTGTAGTGCTAGTAGGGTACTGCCCTTCAGACGGATACTCGGGGTTATCCTCGGAGGCAGAACCTACCACGAAAGATACACCGAACATAATCAACACATGACAATATGCAACAGTATGATGCATGCTATGACATGGCAAAATGAATGTGTCTTGGCCTAATGCAAGCTAAACGGGATGGAATGAACTCATTTGAATCAAAGATTCAAATGTTAGCTCATTTAACATGACCTTATTAGTGCATTACCTTATTCTGCTTAAAGAGCAAGGTTAACTTGTTTTGTCATGCATGAAACCATTACAGATGGATAGATTGAATTTTTCTGATCATTTTTCATATATAAATTGTTTGATTTGGAGTTATGGTTGATTTCTATGATTTTTAGAAGTTTTGACTATTTTCTGGAATTTCCTATATAAGAATAAATCCAGTAATTGAATTAATGCGTCAGCATGACATAGGGGTGATGTTAGCGGTCAACTGGGTCGGCCAGGTCAAACCTGACTAGTGGGCCCTGTCTGTCAGTGTCACAACTGATTAACATAATTAAATTAACACTAATTAGTTGTCAGTGGGGCCTGGGCCCACATGTCAGTGACTAAACTAATTAAATTAGTTAAAACTAATCCTAAACTAATTAGCAGACCGGCCCCACCTGTCATAGACTCAGGGGGGTCAACCTGGGCCCACACAGGGGTCAAACAGAGTCAAACTCGCCCGCGTCTAGCCGCCGGCGAGGCCAGATGCGGCGAAGCAGTGCGGGATTTGCACTCCGGAGACCAAATGGGCGGCGGAGACTATCTACGTGATGCGGGAAGGAAGCCGCGTCGAGTGGTGGCAGTGGGTGGAGCTGGGGTGGCCGGAAATGTCGCCGGCGACGAGTTTGGCGGCGGCCGGAGCTCGGGTGAGGATGAACTAGTCGCTAGAGGGCACGGGGAGGGGCGTGCGGGGGTGCTACAGGCTCCTGCGAGTGCGTTGAAGATGAAGGCGTGCTCGGTGGTGTCCCAACGTGGCTATGGCCACGACGGCGATGTGCGGTGGCGGCGGCGAGCTTCGGCTTCGATGGCAGAAGTGGTTAGAGGACGCGGACGAGTGCGGGGAGAGGGGGAAGCAGTGGCGGAGCTCACAGCGGTTGCAGGGGAGCAAACGGCGAGCTCGGGGAAGGGCTGGAGCGAGCGGGGCGGCGAAGGGGATCTCCGGTGGCCGGAGTTGAGGACGAGCTCGGTGCAGCGTCTCCGGGGCGAGCGAGCGCTCGGGGCTCGGCCTACTTGATGTAGTCGACGAAGGCGGAGCTTCCTGGCATGACGGGGCAATGAATGGACGGCGGTGGCAGCGGTGAAGTTTGTCGGCGGCGACGGCTGCGCTCGGCAGGAAGATGGGGAGAGAGCTAGAGAGGGGGAGAGGCCACGGGGAGAGTGGGAAGAAAGTGAGGGAGATGTGGGGGTCGGCATGGCACTCGTGGACGTCTCCAGGGTGTCGGCGGAAGCAGGAGGTGGCCGGCGTGTGGCCGCAGGCGCCGGCCACGCGCTCCTCGTCCTCCTGGCGAGAGGAGGAGGACGACTGGCAAGTGCTAGTGGACTGGGCCGAGCCAGGTGGGCTGGTGGGCTGCGCCTGGTAAGTTTCTCTCTCTCCCCTTTTTTTTTTTTCTGTTTTTCTTATTTATTTATTATTTCTGTAACTTCAGGGCTTTATTAAAAATGCCAGGGCATTACCATAAATCATAAAATTAATCATGGCCACTGCTTAGAATATATCTAGCAGCAAACATTTTAGTTTATGATTATTTGAGCATTTAAAATATTTTATAGCATTTAAATTCCCAAATGAAAATACCATAAGGATTAATCCAATGACCTTTGATGTCCTAGAAAAATGTGCACCATTTTTGTCAAAGGTTTTAACCCAAAACAAAAAGGGTGGGCTTTTTAGAAGGGCATTTCAGGTTCATTGGAAAAGTTTTTAGTAAACCCTAGTTTTTCCAGGGGGGGGGGTGCTGGGGGTTCTGTCATCCCCATTTCAAATTTAAAAGGAATTTAAACATGATGCACACTCTAATGCTTGAACTAACTAGGGTGTGACAGTTTCCACATTTTGGCTCATTCCTTGGTTGCACGACCCCATTTATCTCTCCGTGTGTGAGTTCCCGTGTACCATATCATGCTATGGGTCTACTTGTTGCATTTGCACATTTGTGAATCTTTTCCAACATTATTGAAGCTCACTAACAATTGCATCAAATTTTGTGCCACCATCCTAACCTAGCTCCACTATAAGCTTTTTATGTAGGTGTGAGAAACCGACAAGAATTGGTACCAATTGTGCTATTTCCTTGTTCCACATTTGAGTGATCATTGATCCGTCTTCAACGTCGGTCACGGTACATTTGGTATAAGTTCTTCTCTTTCTCCCACTCACATATTTGCTTGGAATGATGGATAGGCCAAGTACTTCTACCAACCCACTCTTCATCGAGCAAGACGACGACATGTCCTCCTACGTCACCAAGACCAACCTCTTTCGTGCACAACGTGCTTTGCATCAAGAGCAACAAGCATTGACCGAACGCATCGACAACCTCGCCACTGACTTGAGACTCATCGAGCAATGTATAAGAGACTACTTCGACACGTCCATGGCATCTCTCAAGGAGGATATTCGAACAATGATGGCCAACCGCTCTTCTGCATTGTCGTCCTACTCAAGAAGGAGCCCCTCAAGTCGACACTCCGACGACATCATCTCCGGCTCAAGTACTACGATATCGAATACTCTTCGTGAAGGACATATGCCCTAGAGGCAATGATAAAGTTATTATTTATTTCCTTATATCATGATAAATGTTTATTATTCATGCTAGAATTGTATTAACCGAAAACATGATACATGTGTGAATATATAGACAAACAGAGTGTCACTAGTATGCCTCTACTTGACTAGCTCGTTGATCAAAGATGGTCATGTTTCCTAGCCATAGACAAAGAGTTGTCATTTGATTAACGGGATCACATCATTAGGAGAATGATGTGATTGACTTGACCCATTCTGTTAGCTTAGCACTTGATCGTTTAGTTTGTTGCTATTGCTTTCTTCATGACTTATACATGTTCCTATGACTATGCGATATGCAACTCCCGTTTACCGAAGAAACACTTCGTGTGCTACCAAACGTCACAACGTAACTGGGTGATTATAAAGGTGCTCTACAGGTGTCTCCAAAGGTACTTGTTGGGTTGGCGTATTTCGAGATTAGGATTTGTCACTCCGATTGTCGGAGAGGTATCTCTGGGCCCACTCGGTAATACACATCACTTAAGCCTTGCAAGCATTGCTACTAATGAGTTACGGAACGAGTAAAGAGACTTGCTGGTAACGAGATTGAACTAGGTATTGAGATACCGACGATCGAATCTCGGGCAAGTAACATACCATGACAAAAGGAACAATGTATGTTGTTATGCGGTTTGACCGATAAAGATATTCGTAGAATTTGTAGGAGCCAATATGAGCATCCAGGTTCCGCTATTTGTTATTGACCGGAGACGTGTCTCCGTCATGTCTACATATTTCTCGAACTCGTAGGGTCCGCACGCTTAAAGTTTGATGACGGTTATATTATGAGTTTATGTGATTTGATGTACCGAAGGTAGTTCGGAGTCCTGGATGAGATTCGGGACATGACGAGGAGTCTCGAAATGGTCGAGACGTAAAGATCGATATATTGGACGACTATATTCGGACATCGGAAAGGTTCCGAGTGATTCGAGTATTTTCGAAGTACCGGGGAGTTATGGGAATTCACCGGGAGAAGTATTGGGCCTTATTGGGCCATACGGGAATATAGGAGAGAGGCCAAAAGGAAGGAGGCGCGCGCGCCCCCTCTGGTCCGAATTGGACAAGGGGTGCAACCCCCTTTTCCTTCTCCCTCTCCCCCTCTTTCCTTTTCTCCTACTCCAGAAAGGAAAGGGAATCCTACTAGGACTTGGGAGTCCTAGTAGGACTCCCCACACTTCGCGCGCCCCCTCTAGGGCCGGCCTCTCCCTCCCTCCTTTATATACGGGGGTAGGGGGGCACCTCTAGACACAACAATTGATCCCTTGGATCTCTTAGCCGTGTGCGGTGCCCCCCTCCACCATAATCCACCTCGGTCATATCTTAGCGGTGCTTAGGCGAAGCCCTGCGTCGGTAGAACATCATCACCGTCACCACGCCATTGTGCTGACGGAACTCTCCCTCAAAACTCGGCTGGATCGGAGTTCGAGGGACGTCATCGAGTTGAACATGTGCATAACTCGGAGGTGCCGTGCGTTCGGTACTTGATCGGTCGGATCGTGAAGACGTATGACTACATCAACCGCATTGTGCTAACGCTTTCGCTTTCGGTCTATGAGGGTACGTGGACAACACTCTCCCCTCTCGTTGCTATGCATCACCATGTTCCTGTGTGTGCGTAGGAAATTTTTGAAATTACTACGTTCCCCAACAGTGGTATCCGAGCCTGGTTTTATGCGTTGATGTTATATGCACGAGTAGAACACAAGTGAGTTGTGGGCGATAGAAGTCATACTGCTTACCAGCATGTCATACTTTGGTTCGGCGGTATTGTTGGATGAAACGGCCCGGACCGACATTACGCGTACCCTTACGCGAGACTGGTTCTACCGACGTGCTTTGCACACAGGTGGCTGGCGTGTGTCAGTTTCTCCAACTTTAGTTGAACCGAGTATGGCTACGCCCGGTCCTTGAGAAGGTTAAAACAACACTAACTTGGCGAACTATCGTTGTGGTTTTGATGCGTAGGTAAGAATGGTTCTTGCTCAGCCCATAGTAGCCACGTAAAACTTGCAACAACAAAGTAGAGGATGTCTAACTTGTTTTTTGTGATGTGATATGGTCAAGACGTGATGAGATATAAGCTGTTGTATGAGATGATCATGTTTTGTTGAAGTTATCGGCAATTGGCAGAAGCCTTATGGTTGTCTCTTTATTGCATAAGATGCAAGTGCCAAATAATTGCTTTACTTTATCGCTATGCGATAGCAATAGTTGCAAGAGCAATAGTTGGAGAGACGACCATGTGACGACACATTGATATAGATCAAGATGATGGAGATCATGGTGTCATGCCGGTGAAGATGGAGATCATGACGATGCTTTGGAGATAGAGATCAAAGGCACAAGATGATGATGGCCATATCATGTCACATATTTTGATTGCATGTGATGTTTATCTTTTATACATCTTACTTTGCTTAGTTATGATGGTAGTATTATAAGATGATCTCTCACTAAATTTCAAGATAAAAGTGTTCTCCCTGAGTATGCACCGTTGCCAAAGTTCGTCGTGCCCAGACACCACGTGATGATCGGGTGTGATAAGATCTACGTCCATCTACAACGGGTGCAAGCCAGTTTTGCACATGCAGAAATACTCGAGTTAAACTTGACGAGCCTAGCATATGCAGATATGGCCTAGGAACACTGGAGACCGAAAGGTCGAGCATGAATCATATAGTAGATATGATCAACATAATGATGTTCACCATTGAAAACTACTCCATTTCACGTGATGATCGGTTATGGTTTAGTTGATATGGATCACGTGATCACTTAGATGATTAGAGGGATGCCTATCTAAGTGGGAGTTCTTAATTAATATGATTAATTGAACTTTAATTTATCATGAACTTAGTCCTGATAGTATTTGCATATCTATGTTGTAGATCAATAGCTCGCGTTATTTCTTCCCTATGTTTTACATGTGTTCCTAGAGAAAACTAAGTTGAAAGATGATAGTAGCAATGATGCGGACTGGGTCCGTGATCTGAGGTTTATCCTCATTGCTGCACAGAAGAATTATGTCCTTGATGCACTACTAGGTGACTGACCTATTGCAGGAGCAGATGCAGACGTTATGAACATTTGGCTAGCTCAATATGATGACTACTTGATAGTTTAGTGCACCATGCTTAATAGCTTAGAATCGGGATTTCAAAGACGTTTTGAACGTCATGGACCATATGAGATGTTTCAGGAGTTGAAATTAATATTTAAGAAAATACCCGAGTTGAGAGATATGAAGTCTCCAACAAGTTCTATAGCTAAAAGATGGAGGAGAATAGATCAAGCAGTGAGCATGTGCGCAGATTGTCTGGGTACTACAATCGCTTGAATCAAGTGGGAGTTAATCTTCCAGATAAAATAGTGATTGACAGAATTCTCTAGTCACCATCACCAAGTTAGTAGAACTTCGTGATGAATTATAGTATGCAAGGGATGACGTAAATGATTCCCGAGCTTTTCATGATGATGAAATCGATGAAGGTAGAAATCAAGAAAGAGCATCAAGTGTTGATGATTAACAAGACCACTAGTTTCAATAGAAGGGCAAAGGGAAAGAAAGGGAACTTCAAGAAGAACGGCAAGCAAGTTGCTGCTCAAGTGAAGAAGCCCATGTCTGGACCTAAGCCTGAGACTAAGTGCTTCTACTGCAAAGGGACTTGTCGGGGATATACCCCGCGGTATGACCCGGCTGGAATGTTAAACCGACTGAGACTTGGTAAACCGGCAGATGGTAAACCGGCGGAGAGTTAAGACAGAGAGTCAAGACAAATGGCTAAGACAGACGGTAAACCGGCTGGTGTTAAACCGGCAGACAATGTTAAACCAACAGACAATGTTAAACCGGCAGACAATATTTGTAAACCGGTAGACCAATGTTAAACCGGCAGACGTTAAGAAGCCCAGGAAGGAAAGTCAAAATAGTTTAAGTTAAAGTCCGAGTTGGACTCCAAATGTAACCCGCCCCTTCAACATATATAAGGAGGGGCAGGGCACCCCAAGAGGGACAAGATTCACAAGTTCCATAAGTTGGACAAGTTAGGTTTAGACAATAGCTCTCGAGATAGAGCATTCTTGTAACCGTGGTCATCATCATCAATATCAATGAAGCAGGATGTAGGCTTTTACCTCCATCGTGAGGGGCCGAACCTGGGTAAAACATCGCGTCTCTCGTCCCGCTCAACCCCTCTCAAGCTACCACATAGATGCGTTGGCCTCGCGACTAAGTCCTGACACTAAAGACATCTGCCGTTACAATTCCACGACAGTTGGCGCCCACCGTGGGGCTCGCGCACGATGGTGTTGAGTTCTTGAAGGGATCTCCCTAGAATCGAGGAGTTTGCAATTTTCCGGCTGAACAAGAGCCGGCGTGAAAGAATTCACACCGATTATGAGATTATTGGCCAAGATTAAAAAAGTCGTCAGCGGAAACGCCGATGAGATTGAGTTCAAGGGAATTTAGGGTTTTGCGTTCTTCTGTATATCGCCGACGCGACGTGATGCGTCGAATCCGAATCCAAGATCAGTTTTTTGGCAGTTGTAGTCATGGATCGCCGAGACCGACAAAAAAGTGTGCTGCAGCCGCCGTACGTACAGATCGTACAAACCGCCGTATACACCAAACAAATCCAGAGGCGGGCGCTGCTGAGACTACTTGCGTCAGACATTAAATCAGAGTTGAAGTACTACGACAAGCCGCAACGCCACGTACACAATCTGATTGCTTGTTGGAACGATTCCCTAGCACTCCAAATATATTATTTGAAGACTACTCCACGTGAAATCCCAGAGGGCCACTAATGTTTGCACAAGGATTGAGGTCTAATTGCTCTGGAGTTTAAGTAGTACTACCGCGTACATGCACGTGAAGCCATCAAATCAGTCGGCGAAGGGCCACGACCTGGCGGACACGGATCGGGGATAGTCAAACAAACAACAACCCGGAGGGAGATATGTGCGTGGACTCGGGCCTCGCTGGAATCACCGCGCCCCTGTGCCATGGCTCGCTTCGCGCCATTTCGATCGACGACTGCTTGGCCTCGCTCTGAGCCGCCCTCGCGGCCCGCACTTCCGCGGCCTCACCTGCGCCGCCGCGCCTCAAGCTGGCTCTACCTCGACTCGCTAGAGTCCGTCTTGTGCCCGCTGCGCCTTGAGTCGTCGCTCCATGCGCGGCCGCGCCTCTGAGTCACCTACATCTAGAGCCACCGCGCGTCGACCGCTGGCTGTTCCGTCGCTGCTGCAGTTTTTCTCCGCCGCCGCAGTCACGCGCCAGGCTTATTTTTCCCAATGCTGCTGCCATGGACCGTTTCAGTTTGCCTTGTTGCCCTTCACCTCCAGCCGCCGCTCCTCTGTGTTGAAGCTGCCCGTTTTCGCCAACTTGAGCCGTCACTGCTGCTCCATTACTGTGCCCTGCTCCTTTCGCGCAACCTGCGCCCCGTAAGCCAGATTTTGCTTGCTACTGATCTTCGGCGGATACAAAGAATCATGAAGATTGCAGCGCACACGCGCTGCCGTCCCACTCTGCTACCCCAGCGCAGATGCCTTATCATCATGGGTTTGTATCGAGGTCGCCCTTGTGGCCTTGTGCAAACCTCGGACCGGCCCTCCGCCGCAATAAACCGCCCTTGCCGGCTGCGTTTGTGTCAAACCACTGGCTGCGGGCTGCCTCGCCCCCAACCCTCCTTCGCCTCTGCCATGTTTGCTTCAGCCGTTTTCCACCTCTGAACGGGCTCTTTGCAGTTCTGTGCTGCTATGGGTGAGAAGAGGGCGAGGGAAAAGGATACATCCTAACAAGGCGCCCATACATTACCTTACGTCTTTGAGGCTGCGGTGGAAAAAGTGGTTACTAACCACGTGATGGCCAGAGTCAACAAAAAGGAAAGGACAAAAGCATGGGAGATCACGCAGCAGATGAATTAATTGGTGTTAGTAGTCTGCATGCAAGTCATCTATCGTCAAATCACATCAGGTGATACCCATCCAATTTATTTTTTATCAGTACTTGTTAATTTTTTGTGAAAACAACTACTCTACCTTATAGTGTTGTTATACACAGGTAAATTATTCATTACAAAAGTGTTGATATACTGTGGATATGGAGCATGCGCCAGCGTTATTCTTATTGGTGTTCGTCTGTGTCGCACAACTTCACGGACACGCTGTAAGCCGCCGTCCCCCACAGTCCGGTCTACATCAACATATGGCCGACTCGCCCGTCCGCGCCGGTTTACAGCAGCGGTACCGACTTTCGCCAGACTGCACCGGCTTACAATGCGTGGCCGACTCATCTGTCTGTGTCGCCTTTGAAGCGGCGGTTGTCTTTGTCGTCCGTCTCTCGCGGCCCAGTCTACATTGACATACCGAGCCACATTTGTCTAGATGAGCTGTTTTATTGAGTATGAGCAAGTCACTACTTGGGAAGCCTAGTATTTCTTCCAATACATTTGAAGGCAAATTATCATTCAGTCGCCGTCTATAATGGATGGATCAATACACATACACACAAATCGCTGCCACTACAGTTTGGTCAACTTCAAAACAGTCAGTTGGAAGGAACCATTGGCCGAGTTGCTGACACGGTTCATATGGGATCATTTATAACCAGCCACAGTCACCTCAACCTTCTGTGGATTTACATCGCGTTATTAACACCGATGATATATAACTTCTGCTATGGTCAAGTACGGAGAATCTCAAGACAACTCCTTGAGTCATCTTAAGACTCGGGGGCTACGATGATGTGACGCAGCAAGTTTTGCCAGTTTCAGCAAATTCAAGTGCCCAAGATGTTGAAGGGAAACCTGATCCTGGAGGCTACGGTTATATTGGTGCAAATTTAAAGGCTGTCAGAAAATTTCCGGCTTAAAAAGAAGGATTCCGGTTTGAAATCTGGTTCAAGGGAAATTTATCTCCCAAGCTTTGAAGCTTTCAAATCCGGTTTAATAATTTCCGGTTCAAAAAGGAATTAACTTCTCGCAAGTTCGAGTTTAAAGGCCGTCAGAAAATTTCCGGCTGAAAATGAGGATTTCGGTTTGAAATCCGGTTCAAGGGAAGGATGTCTCCCATAAAGCTTTGAAGCTCTCAATGTCCGGTTTAAAATCCCGGTTCCAGAAGAATTTATCTCTTGCAAAAAGTTAAAGGTTGCTGAAGAGGACCTGCTGCCCTGACGCGCGGTTCACACATGGGTGTCCTGCCTTATGGGCTCATCTTCATATGATTACTTGGGGGCTTCCTGTTCAAATATAGGTGTATTCACCAAAGAGAACATGTCGTTACTACCCTCTTGATGCGGCTATCAAGACAATATTATCATCAGGGGCCAAAGAGAGTTTGTTACACACCACAACTCAAACATAGGCACCCGGCAAGCACAACTCAGAAATATATCACATGGGGGCTTCTGCTTGCAAAGCGGAGTCCTGTCCATTAACCCGTCTATCACGTCACAACAAAGCTTGGGAGCTTCACACCCAAGGGGCCAAAGAGAGTTTGTTGCTACGCACAACTCAAACATAGGCACCCATTGAGCACAGCTCACAAAGTTACTTGGGGGCTCTTTGTGTCAAATACCAAAGAGTTTGAAAGGACCCTTGTAACCGGGTATCGACCCACGGCTTGGAAGCCCGGTGTATTCACCTAAAACCCCGGGTTAACCTGCCTTCATCAAGTAAGCCACTCCTATCCAGGTAATCCTGGCACGACCCGTCGAACGTTTGACAGTTACTCTCATTGAGACCCTGAACTTGTCAAAGTTAAAACGATGATTGGTTAGTTGGAGGGCCATCTTAAAAGGCTTTGTCAAATGGTTTAACTCAGCGGCCTGGCAGCCCATGAAAAGCCTCGAGTTTGGGCCTGGCAGCCCTTGAAAAGCCTCGACTACAAGTTTTTTCATTTGCTTTTTGTCAAAGTTTCTTCTCCTTTGATATGGTTTTAAGGTAAACTGACGTCTATTGACCCGGCCAGACTATAAGTCATCAGTCCGGTGTTTCTTAACCCGGCACAAGCTTTGAACTATTAGTTGTTAGTACAAATCAATTATAAACCGGAGTTTTCTTAGCCCGGTTGGCGTTGACTATAAGTTGCCAGGATGATTATCCGGTGTTTATTATAACCCGACACGGTTTTATTACAAACCGGCAAAATATGACGGGAGTTATCATACTCAAGATTTGGGTTATCACCCTTACTAAAAAAGTTGGTAAACCAACGATGTGATTCAATGTCACAGGTATGATCTATTTCATATTTGATTATTCTTAAGTGCAGCCTTGGTTATAAACCCGGGTTATATGTTTGGCATTATGACCCGTCCGGCGGTAAACCGCCAGGACACTTTAAACTTGTTGTATGCAGAAACAGGTTGCATAAAGCATAATTACAAATCACCGGTGTTTATTGAACCGGCCTGGCTTTGGACTATAAGTCGCCAGTATATATTTGGATTGCGCCATTGGAATTATGCGCTTATAAATCATTGGGTATATTATTCAAATAGCCAACATGGCTGGATTTTTATTATGGTTATCAATAACCAGTATTATGATTAAGGTTTTCAAAGTCGCTTTAGCGCAATGGCTATCATATTATCAATAGATATGATTTATTCTACAATTGAAGGAATAGTCCCGAGTTGCTGCAGGCTTACGACCCGGCACTTGGGGGCTACATTATTTCAGTTAAAATTACATTAAATACACAAGTCTCATGTCGCTGCAAGCATGCACCATGACACTTGGGGGCTAATGCAAAGTCATTTTTTTGCTCACCTTATTGAAGACCCGACTCATCACATTGTGATGAGCCGGCCCTAGGGGGCTATCAATTGCTCCTGTCAACAATTCAAGGTACACAGATTTTCATCTATTATTGAAGGATCCACTGCTTAGTTGGTAAAGCACAAGGCTCTTAACCTTATGGACGTGGGTTCAAGCCCCATGACAGGGGTTACATCATATGATGTTATTTTCATTGAAGAATATATCAAGTCCCAGCTCAATATTATCTTATTGAGCCGGCCCTTGGGGGCTACATATTGCTGCTCAAGTTTACATGATCATATTTACAAAGTCCCTGCTCATTATTGCATAATGACCCGGCCCTTGGGGGCTACACTAGTTGAAGTTTTTTATGAGAATAAAGCAATTTCAAGTCCCAGGTTGCTGCAAGCATGACAACCCGGCACTTGGGGGCTACATATGTAGAATACTCAATTCTGACTAGTGATTGATGAACAACATGGATTTCTTCAAGATTATGATATTCATATTGAAGCAAGTCTTAAGCTGTTACTATGCTACCTTCTTAAGACTTGGGGGCTACAAGTGATAGGCATATAAGAGGTATATTTTCAAGCTTCATGTTAACTGCAATTATGACCTGGTGCCATCAATATTTGTAAACCGGCAAGTTCAAGTCTTAAACCGGCATAGTTCTACATTCTCAAACCGGCAAGTTCTACATTCTTAAACCGACTGAAGATCAAATGAGTATTTCAAAGGCCAATATTTTTGTTAAGCATTGGGAGCTGAAGTCAAAGGAGTTATTCTTCACAATATTTTACTATGACAAACCGATGTCAGCAAATTGATTATGAAGCTGGTCTATTGACTCAGATTTTATAGAGGAAGGAAGTGACAAGGACTTAAGGATAATCAAGATCAGTTTAACATGGATAAATCCAAATTAAACTGGGGGCTAATGTCGGGGATATACCCCGCGGTATGACCCGGCTGGAATGTTAAACCGGCTGGGACTTGGTAAACCGGCGGATGGTAAACCGGCGGAGAGTTAAGACAGAGAGTCAAGACAAATGGCTAAGACAGACGGTAAACCGACTGGTGTTAAACCGGCAGACAATATTTGTAAACCGGTAGACCAATGTTAAACCGGCAGACGTTAAGAAGCCCAGGAAGGGAAGTCAAAATAGTTTAAGTTAAAGTCCGAGTTGGACTCCACATGTAACCCGCCCCTTCAACATATATAAGGAGGGGCAGGGCACCCCAAGAGGGACAAGATTCACAAGTTCCACAAGTTGGACAAGTTAGGTTTAGACAATAGCTCTCGAGACAGAGCACTCTTGTAACCGTGGTCATCATCATCAATATCAATGAAGCAGGATGTAGGCTTTTACTTCCACCATGAGGGGCCGAACCTGGGTAAAACATTGTGTCTCTCGTCCCGCTCAACCCCTCTCAAGCTACCACATAGATGCGTTGGCCTCGCGACTAAGTCCTGACACTAAGGACATCTGCCGTGACAATTCCACGACAGGACTGGTTATTGGAAGCAGAAATGCCCTGAATATTTAGTGGATAAGAAGGATGGCAAAGTGAACAAGGGTATATTTGATATACAGGTTATTGTTGTGTACCTTAATAGTATTTATAGTAGCCCCTGGGTATTTGGTACTTGTTCGGTTGCTAAAAAATTAGTAACTCGAAACAGGAGTTACAGAATAAATAGAGACTAGTTAAGGGTGAAGTAATGATGTGTGTTGGAAGTGGTTCCAAGATTGATATGATCATCATCGTACACTCCCTATACTTTCGGGATTAGTGTTAAACCTAAATAAATGTTATTTGGCGTTTGCGTTGAGCATGAATATGATTTGATCATGTTTATTACAATACGGTTATTCATTTAAAATCAGAGAATAATTGTTGTTCTGTTTACATGAATAAACCTTCTTTGGTTATACACCCAATGAAATTGGTTTGTTGGATCTCGATCGTAGTGATACACATATTCATAATATTGAAGCCAAATGATGCAAAGTTAATAATGATAGTGCAACTTATTTGTGGCACAGCCGTTTGGGTCATATTGGTATAAAGCGCATGAAAAAACTCCATGCTGATGGGATTTTGGAATCACTTGATTATGAATCAGTTGATGCTTGTGAACCATGCCTCATGGGCAAGATGACTAAGACTCCGTTCTCCGGAACAATGGAGCAAGCAAAAAAATTGTTGGAAATAATACATACTGATGTATGCAGTCCAATGAGTGTTGAGGCTCGTGGCGGGTATCGTTATTTTCTGACCTTCACAAATGATTTGAGCAGATATGGGTATATCTACTTGATGAAATATAAGTCTGAAACATTTGAAAAGTCCAAAGAATTTCAGAGTGAAGTGGAAAATCATCGTAACAAGAAAATAAAGTTTCGAAGATCTGATCGCAGAGGTGAATATTTGATCTACGAGTTTGGTCTTTAATTAAAACAATGTGGAATAGTTTCACAAACTCATGCCACCTGGAACACCACATTGTAATGGTGTGTCCGAACGTCGTAATCGTACTTTACTAGATACGGTGCGATCTATGATGTCTCTTACTGGTTTACCACTATCGTTTTGGGGTTATGCATTAGAGACAGCTGCATTCACATTAAAAAAGGGCACCATCTAAATCCGTTGAGACGACACCATATGAACTGTGGTTTAGCAAGAAACCTAAGCTGTCGTTTCTTAAAGTTTGGGGTTGCAATGCTTATGTGAAAAAGTTTCATCTTGATAAGCTCAAACCAAGTCGGAGAAGTGCATCTTCATAGGATACCCAAAAGTAACTGTTGGGTACACCTTCTATCACAGATCCGAAGGCAAGATATTTGTTGTTGAGAATGGATCCTTTCTAGAGAAGGAGCTTCTCTCGAAATAAGTGAGTGGGAGGAAAGTAGAACTTGATGAGGTAACTGTACCTGCTCCCTTATTGGAAAGTAGTTCATCACAGAAATCTGTTTCTGTGACTCCTACACCAATTAGTGAGGAAGCTAATGATGATGATCATGTAACTTCAGATCAAGTTACTAACAAACCTCGTAGGTCAACCAGAGTGAGATCCGCACCAGAGTGGTACGGTATTCCTGTTCTGGAGGTCATGTTAATTGACCATGACGAACCTATGAACTATGAAGAAGCGATGATGAGCCCAGATTCCGCGAAATGGCTTGAGGCCATGAAATCTGAGATGGGATCCATGTATGAGAACAAAGTATGGACTTTGGTTGACTTGCCCGATGATCGGCAAGACATAAAAAATAAATGGATCTTCAAGAGGAAGAAGGATGCTGATAGTAGTGTTACTATCTACAAAGCTTGACTTGTCGAAAAATGTTTTTGACAAAGTTCAAGGTGTTGACTATGATGAGATTTTCTCACTCGTAGCGATGCTTAAGTCTGTCTGAATCATGTTAGCAAATTGCCGCATTTTATGAAATCTGGCAAATGGATAAACAAAACTGCATTCCTTAAAGGATTTATTAAAGAAAGAGTTGTATATGATGCAACCAGAAGGTTTTGTCAATCCTAAAGGTGCTAAAAAATATGCAAGCTCCAGCGATCCATCTATGCACTGGTGCAAGCATCTCGGAGTTGGAATATACGCTTTGATAAGTTGATCAAAGCATATAGTTTTATACAGACTTGCGGTGAATCCTGTATTTACAAGAAAGTGAGTGGGAGCACTACAACATTTCTGATAAGTATATGTAAATGACATACTGTTGATCGGAAATAATGTAGAATTATTCTGCAAAGCATAAAGGAGTGTTTGAAAGGAGTTTTTCAAAGAAAGACCTCGCTGAAGCTGCTTACATATTGAGCATCAAGATCTATAGAGATAGATCAAGACGCTTGATAATTTTTTTCAATGAGTACATACCTTGACAAGATTTTGAAGTAGTTCAAAATGGAACAGTCAAAGAAAGAGTTCTTGCCTGTGTTACAAGGTGTGAAATTGAGTAAGACTCAAAGCCCGACCACGGCAGAAGATAGAAAGAGAATGGAAGTCATTCCCTATGCCTCAGCCATAGGTTCTATAAAGTATGCCATGCTGTGTACCAGATCTATTGTATACCCTACACTGTTTTTTTGGCAAGGGAGTAGAATAGTGATCTAGGAGTAGATCACTGCACAGCGGTCAAAATTATCCTTAGTGGAATAAGGATATGTTTCTCGATTATGGAGGTGACAAAAGTTTCGTCGTAAAGGGTTACGTCGATGCAAATTTTGACACTGATCCAGATGACTCTAAGTCTCAATCTGGATACATTTTGAAAGTGGGAGCAACTAGCTAGAGTAGCTCCGTGCAGAGCATTGTTGAGATAGAAATTTGCAAAATACATACGGATCTGAATGTGGCAGACTCGTAGACTAAACTTCTCTCACAAGCAAAACATGATCACACCTTAGTACTCTTTGGGTGTTAATCACATAGCGATGTGAACTAGATTGTTGACTCTAGTAAACCCTTTGGGTGTTGGTCACATGATGATGTGAACTATGGGTGTTAATCACATGGTGATGTGAACTATTGGTGTTAAATCACATGGAGATGTGAACTAGATTATTGACTCTAGTGCAAGTGGGAGACTGAAGGAAATATGCCCTAGAGGCAATAATAAAGTTATTATTTATTTCCTTACAACATGATAAATGTTTATTATTCATGCTAGAATTATATTAACCGGAAACATGATACTTGTGTGAATACATAGACAAACAGAGTGTCACTAGTATGCCTCTACTTGACTAGCTCATTGATCAAAGATGGTTATGTTTCCTAGCCATAGACAAAGAGTTTTCATTTGATTAATGAGATGACATCATTAGGAGAATGATGTGATTGACTTGAACCATTCCTTTAGCTTAGCACTTGATCGTTTAGTTTGTTGCTATTGCTTTCTTCATGACTTATACATGTTCCTATGACTATGAGATTATGCAACCCCCGTTTACCGGAGGAACACTTTGTGTGCTACCAAACGTCACAACGTAACTGGGTGATTATAAAGGTGCTCTACAGGTGTCTCCGAAGGTACTTGTTGGGTTGGCGTATTTCGAGATTAGGATTTGTCACTCCGATTGTCGGAGAGGTATCTCTGGGCCCACTCGGTAATACACATCACTTAAGCCTTGCAAGCATTGCAACTAATGAGTTAGTTGCAGGATGATGTGTTACGGAACGAGTAAAGAAACTTGTCGGTAATGAGATTGAACTAGTTATTGAGATACCGACGATCGAATCTGGGCAAGTAACATACTGATGACAAAAGGAACAATGTATGTTGTTATGCGGTTTGACCGATAAAGATCTTCGTAGAATATGTAGTAGCCAATATGAGCATCCAGGTTCCGCTATTGGTTATTGTAGGATTGAAAGTATGTCTAGAGGGGGGTGATTAGACTACTTGACCAAATAAAAACTTAACCTTTTCCCAATTTTAGTTCTTGGCAGATTTTAGCTATTGTAGGACAAGTCAAGCAATCATCACACAATTCAAGCAAGCATGCAAAGAGTATATTGGCAGCGGAAAGTAAAGCATGCAACTTGCAAGAATGTAAAGGGAAGGGTTTGGAGAATCCAAACGCAATTGGAGACACGGATGTTTTTCCCGTGGTTCGGATAGGTGGTGCTATCCTACATCCACGTTGATGTAGACTTCAACCCACGAAGGATAACGGTCGCGCGAGTCCACGGAGGGCTCCACCCACGAAGGGTCCACGAAGTAGCAACCTTGTCTATCCCACCATGGCCATCGCCCACGAAGGACTTGCCTCACTAGCGGTAGATCTTCACGAAGTAGGCGATCTCCTTGCCCTTACAAACTCCTTGGTTCAACTCCATAATCTTGTCGGAGGCTCCCAAGTGACACCTAGCCAATCTAGGAGACACCACTCTCCAAGAAGTAACAAATGGTGTGTTGATGATGAACTCCTTGCTCTTGTGCTTCAAATGATAGTCTCCCCAACACTCAACTCTCTCTTATAGGATTTGGATTTTATGGAAAGAAGATTTGAGTGGAAAGCAACTTGGGGAAGGCTAGAGATAAGGATTCATATGGTAGGAATGGAATATCTTGGTCTCAACACATGAGTAGGTGGTTCTCTCTCAGAACATATGAGTTGGAATTGTGTATGTGTTCTGATGGCTCTCTCCACGAATGAAGAGGAGGTGGAGGGGTATATATAGCCTCCACACAAAATCCACCGTTACGCACAGTTTTCTAATCTCGGTGGGACCGAATCAACAAACTCGGTCGGACCGAAAAGGTAAACCTAGTGACCGTTAGAGATTTTCGGTGGGACTGACATGCAACTCGGTAGGACCGATATGGTTAGGGTTTGGGCATAACGTAATCTCGGTGAGGCCGATTACACAAACTCGGTGAGACCGAGTTTGGTAATAAGCTAACCAGAGAGTTGGTCAGGCAAACTAGGTGGGATCGATTTGCTCTTTCGGTGAGACCGAAAAGTTACAAAAGGGAAACACAGAGTTTACATTGCAATCTCGGTGGGACCGATTCGCTCTTTCGGTGAGACCGAGAAGTTATGAAAGGGAAACAGAGAGTTTGCAATCCCATCTCGGTGAGACCGAGATCCCTATCGGTAGAACCGAATTGCTAGGGTTTGGCAGTGGCTTATGACAAGTGAAACTCGGTGGCGCCGGATAGAAAGAATCGGTAGGACCGAGTTTGGCTTAGGGTTTAGGTCATATGTGGATATGGGAAAGTAGTTGAGGGTTTTGAAGCATATCAGTAAGCACATGAAGCAAGAGGCTCATTAAGCAACACCTCATCCCTCCTTGATAGCATTGGCTTTTCCTAAAGACTCAATGTGATCTTGGATCACTAAAATATAAAATGAAGAGTCTTGAGCTTTTGAGCTTGAGCCAATCCTTTGTCCTTAGCATTTTGAGGGTTCCACTTTCACATCCATGCCATGCCAATTCATTGAGCTTTTCCTGAAATATTAATCTTGGAATAATGTTAGCTCAATGAGCTATATGTTGTTAGGAATTACCAAAACCACCCAGGGATAGTTGCACTTTCAGTTATTGACCGGAGACGTGTCTCGGTCATGTCTACATAGTTCTTGAACTCGTAGGGTCCGCACGCTTAAAGTTTGATGACGGTTATATTACGAGTTTATGTGATTTGATGTACCGAAGGTAGTTGGAAGTCCCAGATGAGATCGGGGACATGGCGAGGAGTCTCGAAATGGTCGAGACGTAAAGATCGATACATTGGATGACTATATTCGGACATCAGAAAGGTTCCGAGTGATTCGAGTATTTTCGGAGTACCGGGGAGTTATGGGAATTCACCGGGAGAAGTATTGGGCCTTATTGGGCCATACGGGAATAGAGGAGAGATGCCAAAAGGAAGGAGGCACGCCCCCCCCTCTAGTCCGAATTGGAAAGGGGTGCAGCCCCCTTTTCCTTCTCCCTCTCCCCCTCTTTCCTTCTCTCCTACTCCGGAAAGGAAAGGGGAATCCTACTAGGACTTGGGAGTCCTAGTAGGACTGCTCACACTTGGCGTGCCCCCTCTAGGGCCGGCCTCTCCCTCCCTCCTTTATATACGAGGGCAGGGGCACCTCTAGACACAACAATTGATCCCTTGGATCTCTTAGCCGTGTGCGGTGCCCCCCTCCACCATAATCCACCTCGGTCATATCGTAGCGGTGCTTAGGCGAAGCCCTGCGTTGGTAGAACATCATCATCGTCATCACACTATTGTGCTGATGGAACTCTCCCTCAAAACTCGGCTGGATCGGAGTTCGAGGGACATCATCGAGTTGAACGTGTGCAGAACTCGGAGGTGCCGTGCATTCGGTACTTGATCGGTCGGATCGTGAAGACGTACGACTACATCAACCACGTTGTGCTAATGCTTCCGCTTTCGGTCTACGAGGGTACGTGGACAACACTCTCCCCTCTCGTTGCTATGCATCACCATGTTCCCGTGTGTGCATAGGAAAATTTTGAAATTACTACGTTCCCCAACACTTCGACGTGTCGCGCGCCAAGATCGTCAAGCAGATCGCAATCCTCTACACGATGACGACTTTCAAGCGCAACGACACCGTCAAAACCAAGCTACTTTTGCGCAAGCATGAGAATGGCAACGTCAGCGTCATCAAGAAGAGGAAGAACGGCGAGACAACATTGATACCTCTTGAGTATGCGTTGGATTTCCCTTGAAGAGGAAAGGGTGATGCAGCAAAGTAGCTTAAGTATTTCCCTCAGTTTTGAGAACCAAGGTATCAATCCAGTAGGAGACAACACACAAGTCACGTAGTACCTGCACAAACAATCAAGAACCTTGCAACCAACGCCATAGAGGGGTTGTACGGTCACTCGCAAAAGTGAGATCTAATAAAGATAGTAAAGTAAATATTTTTGGTATTTTTTGTGACGCCCAAGACCGGAGCTTTAGACGCCTTCCATGTTTTCCGAGTTTCGTCATGTGAGTTGTTGGTTTGTTGCATTCTTCATTGCATCATGTGCATTGCATCATGTCATCATGCCATCATGTCATTAATCTTTGCATCTCAACTCAACTAAATAAATTGCATAGATCTTTCGATCTATTTAAATCGAGGTAAATTCACATGGTGGTTTCTCTTTAAAACATACCCTCCCGATATTTAGGGAGCTATTATAAAATATTCCATTTTTTGAAATCACCCATTAACACGCTCGCAAAATAAATCCCAATGCCTTTGTTATCACAACTCTTGGCCTCTAATTTTGCCATATATTCTTTCATCATATTCCGGAGCTCCACCAAAAATCCGAACATTTTTGGACACTTCTAAAGCCAAGTCCTAGTTCAAACCCATTTGAATTAAATTCAAATGAGTTTGAATTTTACATCTTTCAATCTTTGCCTTTTCTATTTTCTCGGAACAAGCATATTTTTGTGAGTTCGGGAAAATTATCCCCAAGCCCAAAATCTTTTCCTAACCCTCTCTTTCTTTTCCTCTCTTTATTTTCTTTTCTGCTAAGGAGATATGAGGGAGAGAGAGAAGCCCGGCTGGACACTTGGGCCTCAGTGCCAGGCTGGCCTGCTTCCCCACTATCCCACCTAGGCCCAACCCCCCTAAAGCCCACCTAACCCTCTAACCCTAGACCGCACCCTAGCACCCCCTGGCCCGATCCCATCACCCTCTTCCCTCGTAGTTTGGGTGAGATATTATGCTTCCCCTGTATCCCCAACACCTGATTGCATAACCAGAAAGTTTCGAGAGTTTATAAGTGGGAATTCAAGTATCACGTACGATATCTTTCCGACAGACACATGATACGATATGGGGTCTATCATATGTTTGTTTCCGGCTTATTCTGCAAGCCAAATCCTTTGTTTTGTTTTGGTTTGTGGTATTCGAGTTGCTTTAATGTCAAGTGTTGATTCCATATCTTTCTTAAACGGTGTTCTCATATTTACACGTGAATACTAATCCTTCATGGTAATCAAGAGTGTCTTGTCAATCCTTTTCAACTGATGTCTTTCTCTTCAAGTGGATCCGAGCATTTCAACATTCGCAAGATCACCTCTCAGTTTTCCCAACGGTGTTTGTTTTATCCGTCCCAAGTTGTGTTTGTTTTTCCCCCCCCCCCCCCCTTTTTTTTTAAGTATTCAGATTTCTTAATGAAGTATCATTTTATTGATGGGAAGTCTTTCCATTCTTTTCCATCAATGTTCTTATCCGGTGATTCTCAGGAAGATACTAACGGAGCCTCAAGTTCATCATTCTTCGTTCTTTTTCTTCCCCGGTGGATTCAATCCAAGATTTCTGTTTTAATCTTATCCCTTTCCTCATTTCACAATGCTTTCTCATACCGGTGCACCTCTTAATCGCTCAACTCTCTCTATTCATATCCGAAGTGCTGAAGATATCTCAGGAGATTCGTGTTTTCGTTCCTTATATGTTCAAGATATCTCAAGGCTGTTATCTCTTTCGAGCCATTTAATTCAACCGGCGCAACCTCTCTTTTAAATCATTTTGGACGGTTTTTCTTTTGAGTGGGCCCTAACCCACAGGTCTTTTCCCAGGATCCTACTTGACTCTTCTAATTTTTCTAGAGTTACTCTTAAATTCTTTTCAAAGTTTGACGTAAGAATGAATTGTCATCAGTCAAATTCTATTCTCCAAGATCTTTCAAAGTCTTTTCATCGTTGGTTCAACCTTTCTAATTTTCATCCTGGAGTATCTCAACAATTCATGGTGGTATTTTCTCGTCGTCATTCTCGGGTTTGTGAAGACCGAAGAAGAGTTCCTCTTAAATTCTTACCCGTTCTTCCAATGATGCGAAGTTCAAGCTTGATGCCATCCTTTCATAATTGTTTTCGATTGCGAGAATCCTTTTCACCCTTCTGGAGCAATTCATGAGTATTTTCAGTTTGATTCTTCGAAGGCCATCATTTCGGGTTTATTCATTCTTAGCTTTCAGCTCTCATTCTCCAAATCTTACCGGTGCATCGTTCATATATCCTCTAATCATTTCATGATCTCTTTGTTCATTTGCATCTATATTGTCTCAAGTATCTTCATTCATTTTCTAATTCTTCCCGGTGTTTCACTATCTTTTCTTTACTTAATTTTTACGGTGGTTCGTTCAAGATTTCACTTCCTTCGTTATTGTATGAATTCATTCATTGTTTCCAAATCCCACCGGTGGTTCATTGAAGACCTTCTTAAATTTACGCTATATCTCTCCTTAATCCTTTCCAATGAGAATAAGTAGTATGCCAAATCCGCTGCTTGTCATCAATCTAAATTGGTGGATGCGCATAACGTAATTCTTATTATTGTTTCATCCAAGTGATCTAGTTTCTTCTTTCCAGAGTTGTTCATCATGTCACATTTCTCGGTTCGAGATGCTTCATCTTTTGTTTTCCCGGAGTTCCAAGATCTCTCAGTTATATCATCACGAAGCTCCATCTAAATCATTGCAAGGCTTCATCTTGTGTTTTCAACTTCTCTTTCTATTTATCATCCTTTTATTACCGGAATTCTTCATGGAGGCTCTACGTGATGGTTCATCAAGGATTTAATTCCTTCTCGAAGTGTTCATCGAGATTCTTTTCAGAGGAGCTCAAGTATTCTTTATCTTGAATTTCAAAGTTCAATCCCTTCTCCCTTATCTTTTGAGGTGGTGTTATGTCATTCTTGATAATTTCCCTTCATGTTTCATGATTCACAAGTTATCAAGAATGAGGTATTTTAAATCCATTAATCTCTTCATTGGAGTATCTTGGTTTAGATTTCACCGAAAGCCTTCCATTGGGAATGTTGCTATTGTGATGCTTATCAATGATCCAATCTTATCCTTCCTATCCCGGTGAAATAAGTTTCCCGTCTCCTTGTTGATATCAATCCAATCTATTGTTTTAGTTGTGGCAGAATTTCACCTCATAGTTTTGAGATGTTCTCCATAAGTCCACTACAAGTTTGTTCTTTTCATCGGTGATTTTCCAACAACTCCGTTATAACCTTCTTGGAAGGGTGCTTTCCAAGCTCATGTGTGGCAAAAGTTGTCATTTTCTTCTCAATTCTTTCCTTGCCAACGATTCAACTTCTATTCTTTCGTTCCGAAGGCATAGTGATGTTGCTCTCTTCATCCATCATCCCATTTTTGCCAAAGATCATGTTCTTTCCTTTTGCTTATCCATACAACCGGAGTGTCATGTCCTTCATTCAAGATCTCTCATCTTATCAAGTTTTGCCTCCCTTCTCAACCGGAGTGCCGTCTGAAATCTTTCTCACCCATTGTGCCATTCTTTCAATAGTTCTGGAAGCAGTGTGTTGTTGATCTCATCAAGTATCCTCTAATCTTTTCAAGTTCATATTCTTTGCCTTCCATTTCTAACCGGAGTGTTGTCGTAATTGATCTTTATTGTTCCTTGTACATCTCGTTTCAACCGGAGTGCTTGCATGTACTTCTTGTCCATTGCAACCCTTTTCTTATGTCTTTCAACCTACAAGGTTTCCGTAATGTTCCCTGTTCCCCTTTTTCTAACAAAGTGTTTTCAACTTTGTCCATCTTCGTCGTTTTCTTCTTTAAAGTTGTTCAACCTCTAAAGGTTCTTTGGTTTCACTCATTTGTCAAAGAAGCAACTTAGTTTTACCTCTCCTCTTCCTCTTCCATTTCTCTCCGGTGCCATCCTAGATCTCGGGACGAGATCCTCTTGTAGTGGCGGAGTGTTGTGATGCCCCAAGACCGGAGCTTCATACGCCTTCCATGTTTTTCGAGTTTCGTCATGTGAGTTGTTGATTTGTTGCATTCATCATTGCATCATGTGCATTGCATCATGTCATCATGCCATCATGTCATTAATGTTTGCATCTCAACTCTACTAAATAAATAGCATAGATCTTTCGATCTATTTAAATCGAGGGAATTCACATGGTGGTTTCTCTTTAAAACATACCCTCCCGATATTTAGGGAGCTATTATAAAATATTCCATTTTTTGAAATCACCCATTAACACGCTCGCAAAATAAATCCCAATGCCTTTGTTATCACAACTCTTGGCCTCTAATTTTGCCATATATTCTTTCATCATATTCCGGAGCTCCACCAAAAATCCGAACATTTTTGGACACTTCTAAAGCCAAGTCCTAGTTCAAACCCATTTGAATTAAATTCAAATGAGTTTGAATTTTACATCTTTCAATCTTTGCCTTTTCTATTTTCTCGGAACAAGCATATTTTTGTGAGTTCGGGAAAATTATCCCCAAGCCCAAAATCTTTTCCTAACCCTCTCTTTCTTTTCCTCTCTTTATTTTCTTTTCTGCTAAGGAGATATGAGGGAGAGAGAGAAGCCCGGCTGGACACTTGGGCCTCAGTGCCAGGCTGGCCTGCTTCCCCACTATCTCACCTAGGCCCAACCCCCCTAAAGCCCACCTAACCCTCTAACCCTAGACCGCACCCTAGCACCCCCTGGACCGATCCCCTCACCCTCTTCCCTCGTACCCTTCCATTCAGCGCCACTAGGGATAAGCCCGACCCCATCCCCGTACGCTCGAACCCCCACTCCTCCCTCGTGATCTTCAACACCAGCTAGCCATGCCGCCGCGCCTCCTGCCACTCCACCTCCTACCTCCTGCCATGGCCTCCTCCTCGCCTTGAAGCCCTGCGCCCTGGTCTTCTTCCCCGCCTCCTTGCCATGTCCACGTGCCCCTCGAGCCAGCAGGTCGATGCCCTGCCTCGCCGTCGTTTGCCTCCGGTGAGCAGCCGCGCCATGGCCTTCCTCCTCCCACGACAGCCGCGCCGTGCCCTCAAGCACCTCGCCTCCCGCAGCCGTGCTAGGACCTCCTCGCCGCCTCCTCGTCTACCCGGAGCAACCGCGTCGTCAGCAAGCAGTCCCGCTGGAGCAGCTCTTCTCCCGCGCGCTTCTCCTCCTGTTTCTCCTCGTCGCCACCAAGTACCTCACCGCCGGCAGCAGCAGCTGCTGCACTCTCTCGACGCGCCCCTGGCACTGCTTCTCCTCCGCGCGCCATGGCCTTGGCCCCTCTGCAACGCCCGTCGACTCTGCTGCCCTCCTCGACGTCCTGCTAGACCTCTCCGTGGGCCACAGATGTGTGATGTATCCTGCTTTGCTGCTGCCCACCTGAGGCCTCCTTGGTCTTGCTTCAATTTGGTTTTGACCGGCAAGTTCCTCTTCACCGAATGTCCACACGACCGCAACCGGGACCTTGTTCTGCTACGTTTTTGAGACACCGAGTTCCTCGAAGGCCACCGATGCCTAGTATGTCCTAAGACCCGGACCGACAAGTACCACGACGCCCGAAGCCCTCGGATCCGTCAAGTTCGACTACCCTCGTGTGTACCACTACCATCGCCCCGAAGACGTTGGAGTCATCAAGTACCTCTCTGAACGAACGTGAACGACTACCATCGCAAGAACGGGACCGGCAAGTCCGAAGACCCCAAGTACCACGACACCGATGACATGAACATCTACGGAATGTGTACGTCTACGCGATGTGACGCCAAGTTCGATGACGACCGTGTACCACTACCGCTCCTCGAACATGAACGACTACTTCCTCTTTGACTCGTGAACCTCTACTTCCACTATGATCTGCGAGTACCACTACTTCCACTACAAACTCGAACCGCCGCAAAAATGCATGCTTCAAAGGTATAACGCCGAGACGGCGCCCGTGAACGAATGCATGTGTGGTGTATGAGATGCCCGTGTTTGCTCCGTGTCCGAGTTGTTCGTTGCACGAAGCCCCTCTTTTGCCTTGCCAGCGTCATGTGGGACACCCGGTAATCGGGAGCACCCCACCATCCTTGCATGTCACGCTCCCGTCACTTCTCCTTTTGCACCGGCATATCCATGAGCTACCGGAACCGATATGTTGCCGTGGCATCATTTTCGGATTCGTTGTCGTGGCACCCCTTTCGTTTCCGCCACGATGACAAATGCTTCATATCTTGCTAATGGGAACATTTTCATAAAAAATGCATAAACTTGCATATGCCATCCGCATCATGATAACAACATTTAAAATATTTAAATTTTTGTTTGCTTTAAATTGCTAAATGCATATGGGGATTTACCGGAATTGTTGGTTGATGTTTTCGGCCCCATTTAAATTGCTTAGATAGGTAGTTTTACTATGCTTCACCCGTTGCCAAGCTAACGAACATTTATTATTGTTGAGTACTTAAACGGGCGAGAACTAAATAATCGAATGTGGTGTTTTTTCAATATGCATCCCGTTGCATATTCAGATCCACTTAACTTGTAGTTTTGTTTGTGCACTTTGCCATGACATGCTTCTTTAAACCGGACATGCACCATACTTGTTTGTGCATCATTCCATGTTTATGTGATGGTTGTTTACCATGATGTTTGCTCCTTTCCGGTGTTGCTTCTTCTTGTTAGTTCCGGTAACGTCGCGTTTGTGAGGATCCGTTCAACTGTGTCTGTTTGTCTTCTTCATGGAATCGTTCTTCTTCCTTGCGGGATTTCAGGCAAGATGACCATACCCTCGAAATCATTTCTATCTTTGCTTGCTAGTTGTTCGCTCTATTGCTATGCCGCGATACCTACCACTTGCTATATCATCCCTCCCATATTGCCATGTCAAGCCTCTAACCCACCTTCCTAGCAAACCGTTGTTTGGCTATGTTACCTCTTTTGCTCAACCCTTCTTATAACGTTGCTAGTTGCAGGTGCAGATGAAGTTTGTTCCATGTTGGAACATGGATATGTTGGGATATCATAATATCTATTATTTTAATTAATGCATCTATATACTTGGTAAAGGGTGGAAGGCTCGGTCTTATGCCTGGTGTTTTGTTCCACTCTTTCCGCTCTAGTTTCCGTCATACTGGTGTTATGTTCCTTGATTTTGCGTTCCTTACGCGGTTGGGTGTTATGGGAACCCCTTGACAGTTTGTTTTGAATAAAACTCCTCCAGCAAGGCCCAACCTTGGTTTTACATTTTCCTAACAACCTAAGCCTTTTCCCTTGGGTTTCCGGAGCCCGAGGGTCATCTTTATTTTAACCCCCCGGGCCAGTGCTTCTCTAAGTGTTGGTCCGAACTAGGCAACCTGCGGGGCCACCTCGGGGCAACTTGAGGGCTGGTTTTACTTGTAGCTTGACCTATCCGGTGTGTCCTGATAACGAGATACATGTGACTCCTATCGGGATTGTCGACACATCGGGTGGCTTTGCTGGTCTTGTTTTACCATTGTTGAAATGTCTTGTAACCGGGATTCCGAGTCTGATCGGGTCTTCCTGGGAGAAGGAATATCTTTCGTTGACCGTGGGAGCTTGTGATGGGCTAAGTTGGGACACCCCTGCAAGGTTTTGAACTTTCGAAAGCCGTGCCCGTGGTTATGGGAAGATGTGAATTTGTTAATATCCGGTTGTAGAAAACCTGACACTTAACTTAATTAAAATGAATCAACCGTGTGTATAGCCGTGATGGTCTCTTTTCGGCGGAGTCCGGGAAGAGAACACAATTTCGTGTTATGCTTGAGCGTAAGTAGTTTCAGGATCACTTCTTGATCACTATTAGCTTCTCGACCGTGCTTTGCTTCTCTTCTCGCTCTCATTTGCGTAAGTTAGCCACCATATATGCTTAGTGCTTTGCTGCAGCTCCACCTCACCACCCCTTTCCTACCCTTAAGCTTAAATAGTCTTGATCTCGCGGGTGAGATTGCTGAGTCCCTGTGACTCATAGATACTTCCAAACAGATGCAGGTGCCGATGATGCCAGTGCAGGGGACGCTACCGAACTCAAGTAGGAGTTCGATGAGGATTCGGGCCGTTACTATGTTTCTTTTCCGGATGATCAGTAGAGGAGCCCAGTTGGGTCGATCAGGGATCTAGCATTTGGGGTTGTCGTTCTTTATTTTGGTTCCATAGTCGGACCTTGATTGTATTCTGGATGATGTACGATATATTTATGTATTGTGTGAAGTGGCGATTGTAAGCCGACTCTTTATCCCTTTCTTATTCAGTACATGGGATGTGTAAAGATTACCCCTCTTGCGACAGACCTACCATGCAGCTATGCCTCTAAGTTGTGCCCCGACACGTGGGAGATATAGTCGCATTGTGGGTGTTACATTTTTGTTGTATAGATTGGAAAGTAAAGATTGCAAAATAGTAAAAGAGATGCGATGTAAATAAAAGAGATGCAATATAATAAGAAAGAGACCCCGGGGCCATAGGTTTCACTAGTGGCTTAGCATGTATTACGGTGGGTGAACAAATTACTGCCGAGCAATTGATAGAAAAGCGCATAGTTATAAAGATATCTAAGGAAATGATCATGAATATAGGCATCACATCCGAGTCAAGTAGATCGAAACGATTCACATTTACTACTATTACTCCACATATCGACCGCTATCCAGCATGCATCTAGAGTATTAATTTCATAAGAACAGAGTAACACATTAAGCAAGATGACATGATGTGAGGGATAAACTCAAGTAATATGACATAAACCCCATCTTTTATCCTCTATGGCAACAATACAATACGTGCCTTGCTGCCCCTACTGTCACTGGGAAAGGACACCGCAAGATTGAACCCAAAGCTAAGCACTTCTCCCATTGCAAGAAAGATCAATCTAGTAGGCCAAACTAAACCGATAATTCGAAGAGACTTGCAAAGATATAAAATCATGCATATAAGAATTCAGAGAAGAACCAAATAATATTTATAGATAATCTTGTTCATAAATCCACAATTCATCGGATCTCGGCAAACACACCGTCAAAGAGTATTACATCGAATAGATCTCCAAGAACATCGAGGAGAACTTTTTATTGAGAATCAAAGAGAGAGAAGGGGCCATCTAGCTAATAACTATGGACCCGAAGGTCTGTGGTAAACTACTCACGCTTCATTGGAGAGGCAATGGTGTTGACGTAGAAGCCCTCCGTGATCGATTCCCCCTCCGGCAGATCGCCGGAAAAGGCCCCAAGATGGGATCTTACGGGTATAGAAGGTTGCGGTGGTGGAAAAGTGGTTTCGTGGCTCTCTGCGATGTTTCTAGGGTATAATAGTATATATAGGCGAAAGAAGTATGTCGGTGGAGCTACGAGGGGCCCATGAGGGTGGGGGGCGTGCCTACCCCCTCGGCTTGCCCTCCTGCCTCGTGGAGTTCTAGACTTCGACTCCAAGTCTTCTGGATTGCTTTCGGTCCCAGAAAGATTATCACGAAGGTTTCATTCCATTTGGACCCTGTTTGGTATCTTTTTCTGCGAAACTCTAAAATAGGCAAAAAAACAGAAACTGGCACTGGGCCTCTGGTTAATAGGTTAGTCCCAAAATAATATAAAAGAGCATATTAAAGCCCATTAGACATCCAAAACAGATAATATAATATCATGGAACAAAAAAAATTATAGATACGTTGGAGACGTATCAAGCATCCCCAAGCTTAATTCCTGCTCGTCCCCGAGTAGGTAAATGATAAAAATAGATTTTTTTGATGTGGAATGCTATCTATCATAATTATCAATGTAATTTTCTTTATTGTGGCATGAATGTTCAGATCCGAAAGATTCAAAACAAAAGTTTAATATTCACATAAAAGTAATCATACTTCAAGCATACTAATAAAGCAATCATGTCTTCTCAAAATAACATGGGCAAAGAAAGCTATCCCTACAAAATCATATAGTCTGGCTATGCTCTATCTTCATCACACAAAATATTTAAATCATGCACAACCCCGATGACAAGCCAAGCAATTGTTTCATACTTTTGATGTTCTCAAACTTTTTCAATCTTCACGCAGTACATGAGCGTGAGCCATGGACATAGCACTATAGGTGGAATAGAATGCTGGTTGTGGAGAAGACAAAAAGGATAAGATAGTCTCACATCAACTAGGCATATCAATGGCTATGGAGATGCAGATCAATAGATATCAATGTGAGTGAGTAGGGATTACCATGGAACGGATGCACTAGAGCTATAAGTGTATGGAAGCTCAAAAAGAAACAAAGTGGGTGTGCATCCGGCTCGCTTGCTCACGAAGATCTAGGGCATTTTGAGGAAGCCCATCATTGGAATATACAAGCCAAGTTCTATAATGAAAGATTCCCACTAGTATATGAAAGTGACAACATAGGAGACTCTCTATCATGAAGATCATGGTGCTACTTTGAAGCACAAGTGTGGAAAAAGGATAGTAGCATTGCCCCTTCTCTCTTTTTCTCCCATTTTTTTATTTGGGCCTTTCTCTTTTTTTATGGCCTCTTTTTTTCGTCCGGAGTCTCATCCCGACTTGTGGGGGAATCATAGTCTCCATCATCCTTTCCTCCCATGGGACAATGCTCTGATATTGATTACCATCACACTTTTATTTACTTGCAACTCAAGAATTACAACTCGATACTTAGAACAAAATATGACTCTATGTGAACGCCTCCGGCGGTGTACCGGGATGTGCAATGAATCAAGAGTGACATGTATGAAAGAATTATGAAGGTGGCTTTGCCACAAATACGATGCCAACTACATGATCATGCAAATCAATATGACAATGATGAAGTGTGTCATAATAAACGGAACGGTGGAAAGTTGCATGGCAATATATCTCGGAATGGCTATGGAAATGCCGTAATAGGTAGGTATGGAGGCTGTTTTGAGGAAGGTAAATGGTGGGTGTATGGTACCGGCGAAAGTTGTGCGGTACTAGAGAGGCTAGCAACGGTGGAAGGGTGAGAGTGCGTATAATCCATGGACTCAACATTAGTCATAAAGAGCTCACATACTTATTGCAAAAATCTATTAGTTATCGAAACGAAGTACTACACGCATGCTCCTAGGAAGATATATTGGTAGGAAAAGACCATCGCTCGTCCCTGACTGCCACTCATAAGGAAGACAATCAAAAAATAAATCATGCTCAGACTTCATCACATAACGGTTCACCATACGTGCATGCTACGGGAATCACAAACTTTAACACAAGTATCTCTCAAATTCACAACTACTCAACTAGCTTAAATCTAATATCACCATCTTCATATCTCAAAACAATCATAAGGAATCAAACTTCTCATAGTATTCAATGCACTTTGTATGGAAGTTTTTATTATACCCATCTTGGATGCCCATCATATTAGGACTAATTTTATAGCCAAAGCAAATTACCATGCTGTTTTAAAAGACTCTCAAAATAATATAAGTGAAGCATGAGAGATCAATAATTTCTATAAAATAAAACCACCACCATGCTCTAAAAATATATAAGTGAAGCACTAGAGGAAAATTATCTAGATCAAAAGATATAAGTGAAGCACATAGAGTATTCTAATAAATTCCGATTCATGCGCGTCTCTCCCAAAAGGTGTGTACAGAAAGGATGACTATGGTAACTAAAAAGAAAAGACTCAAATCATACAAGACTCTCCAAGAAAAACACATATCATGTCGTGAATAAAAATATAGTCTCAAGTAAAGTTACCGATAGACGAAGACGAAAGAGGGGATGCCTTCCGGGGCATCCCCAAGCTTAGGCTTTTGGTTGTCCTTGAATTTTACCTTGGGTTGCATTGGGCATCCCCAAGCTTAGGCTCTTGCCACTCCTTATTCCAAAATCCATCAAATCTTTACCCAAAAACTTGAAAACTTCACAACACAAAACTTCAACAGAAAATCTCATGAGCTCCGTTAGTATAAGAAAAGAAACCACCACATTAAGTTATTGTAATTAACTAATTATTTATTTATATTGGTGTTAAACCTACTGTATTCAAACTTCTCTATGGTTCATACCCCCCGATACTACTCATAGATTCATCAAAATAAGCAAACAACACATGAAAAACAGAATCTGTCAAAAACAGAACGGTGTGTAGCAATCTGGAGATTTCGAATTCTTCTGTAACTCCAAAAATTCTGAACAATTAGGACGACCAGGATAAAAATTATATTGATCTACTTCAGTGGGAATTGGTATTTTAGCGCTCTCTGGTAAAAAATGATAATTATTTTCGTGAGCGCATACTTTCTGTTTTTATCAGCAAGATCAAACAACAATCACCCAAGAAGATCCTAAAGGCTTTACTTGGCACAAACACTAATTAAAACATAAAAAACACAATCATAAGAAAATCTATATGAATTATTTATTAGTAAATAGGAACAAAAAGCGAAGAACAAAAATAAAATTGGGTTGCCTCCCAACAAGTGCTATCGTTTAACGCTCCTAGCTAGGCATAAAAACAAGAATAGATCTAGGTATTGCCGTCTTTGGTATGCAATCCACAAGTGGATCTCATAATAGATTCATAAGGCCATTTAATTTCTTCCTAGGAAAGTGTTCCATGCCTTTCCTTAACGGAAATTGGAATCTAATATTTCCTTCTTTCATGTCAATAATTGCACCAATCGTTCTAAGGAAAGGTCTACCAAGAATAATAGGACATGTAGGATTGCAATATATATCAAGAACAATGAAATATACGGGCACATAATTCCTATTTGCAACAATAAGAACATCATTAATCCTTCCCATAGGTTTCTTAATGGTGGAATCCGCAAGATGCAAATTTAAAGAACAATCATCAAATTCACGGAAACCTAGCACATCACACAAGGTTTTTGGAATCGTGGAAACACTAGCACCCAAATCACAAAAAGCATATCATTCATAATCTTTAATCTTAATTTTAATAGTAGGTTCCCACTCATCATAAAGTTTTCTAGGGATAGAAACTTCTAGTTCAAGCTTTTCTTCATATGATTGCATTAAAGCATCAATGATATGTTTAGTAAAAGCTTTATTTTGATTATAAGCATGAGGAGAATTTAACACGGATTGCAACAAGGAAATACAATCTATCAAAGAGCAATTATCATAATTAAATTCCTTGAAATCCAAAATAGCGGGTTCATTGCTATGTAAAGTTTTGACGTCTTCAATCCCACTTTTATTGATTTTTGCATCAAGATCTAAAAACTCCTAATCACTGGGACGACTTTTAACTAAAGTTGACTAGTCTTCAGTCCCATCTTTATCAAGATTCATATTGGAAAACAAAGATTTAATAGGAGTCACATCAATCACTTTTAGATCATCATCATTATTATCATGAAAACTAGAAGAACACGCTTTCACAAAGCAATCTTTTTTAGCACACATCATAGTGGTTCTTTCTTTGCACTCATCAATGGAAATTCTCATGGCTTTGAGAGACTCATTGATGTCATGCTTAGGTGGAATAGATCTAAGTTTCAAAGAATCGACATCAAGAGAAATTCTATCAATCTTAAGCAATTTTTCTTCAACCGAAGCATTGACATTCTTTTGCGAACTCATAAATTCTTTAACACTAGTCTCAAAATCAGAGGGCATCTTATTAAAATTTCCATAAGAGTTGTTGTAGGAATTACCATAATCATTAGAGGAATTACTTGGAAATGACCTAGAATTAAAGTTTCCTCTATACGCGTTGTTACCAAAATTGTTCCTACCAACAAAATGCACATCCATAGATTCATTATTATTATCAATCAAAGTGGACAAAGGCATATCGTTAGGATCGAAAGAAACACTTTTATTAGCAAATAATTTCATAAGTACATCCATCTTTCCACTCAAAACATTAATCTCTTGAATCGCATGAACTTTTTTACTTGTGCATCTTTCGGTGTGCCATTGAGAATAATTAACCATAATATTGTCTAGGAGTTTAGTAGCTTCTCCTAAAGTGATTTCCATAAAAGTGCCTCCCGCGGCTGAATCTAAAAGATTTCTAGAAGCAAAATTCAATCCGGCATACATTTTTGTATAATCATCCACAAATTCAAACCATGTGTAGGGAAATTATGTATCATTAATTTCATCCTCTCCTAAGCTTGTGCAACATGCTCATGATCAAGTTTCTTAAAATTCATAATATCTTTCCTAAGAGCGATGATTTTAGCGAGAGGGAAATACTTAAGAGATAAAAACATCTTTGAACTTATTCCATGAATCAATACTATTTTTAGGCAAAGAAGATCCACATCTTTCTTCTTTTGAACATCACACAAATCAACAAAGTTGTTTAGATGGGTAGCGGCATCTTCACTAGGAAGGCCAGAAAATTGATCTTTCATAACAAAATTTAGCAAAGCGGTATTAATTTCACAAGATTTAGCATCGGTAGTAGGAGCAATCAGAGTGCTAATAAAATCATTGTTGTTGGTATTGGAAAAGTCACATAATTTAGTATTATCTTGAGCCATCGTGACAAACAATCAATCCAACACACAAGCACACAAGAAGCAAGCGAAAAGAGATGAACGGAAAAGGGACAAAGAAAAGGCAAAGGTTTTCGAAAATCATTTTAGAAGTGGGGAGAGGAAAACGAGACGCGAATGGCAAATAATGTAATGCAAGGGAGAAGAGTTTATGATGGGTACTTGGTATGTCTTGAATTGGCGTAGATCTCCCCGGCAACGGCGCCATAAATCCTTCTTTCTACCTCTTGAGCATGCGTTGGTTTTCTCTTGAATAGGAAAGGGTGATGCAGCAAAGTAGCATAAATATTTCCCTCAGTTTTGAGAACCAAGGTATCAATCCAGTAGGAGACAACGCACAAGTCACCTAGTACCTGCACAAACAATCAAGAACCTTGCAACCAACGCCATAAAGGGGTTGTCAATCCCTTTACGGTCACTCACAAAAGTGAGATCTAATAAATATAGTAAAGTAAATATTTTTGGTATTTTTGTTGTATAGATTGGAAAGTAAAGATTGCAAAATAGTAAATGAGATGCGATGTAAATAAAAGAGATGCAATATAATAAGAAAGAGACCTATGTGCCATAGGTTTCACTAGTCGCTTCTCTCAAGATAGCATGAATTACGGTGGGTGAACAAATTACTGCCGAGCAATTGATAGAAAAGCGCATAGTTATGAAGATATCTAAGGCAATGATCATGAATATAGGCATCACGTCCGTGTCAACTAGATCAAAACGATTCTGCATCTACTACTATTACTCCACACATCGATCGCTCTCCAGCATGCATCTAGAGTATTAAGTTCATAAGAACAGAGTAACACATTAAGCAAGATGACATGGTGTAGAGGGATAAACTCAAGAAATATGATATAAACCCCATCTTTTTATCCTCGATGGCAACAATACAATACGTGCCTTGTTGCCCCTACTGTCACTGGGAAAGGACACTTCAAGATTGAACCCAAAGCTAAGCACTTCTCCCATTGCAAGAAAGATCAATCTAGTAGGCCAAACTAAACCGATAATTTGAAGAGACTTGCAAAGATATCAAATCATGCATATAAAAATTCAGAGAACAGTACAAAAAAATACACATCCATGACACTTTGGGCCGAACGAATTTTTTTTCTGTCATACTTATGACACTTTTATGACGATAATTGTGACAAAACCCAGTATTATCATAGATGTGGTGGGGTCCTACTTCTATGACAAAAAATCATGACAGAAAATGGGATTTTCTTCCTGGGCGGGCCAGAGACGCAGCTGTATGACATTCTTTGGGCCGTCCATGATGGAAAAAACCATGGTAGAAGCGAGGATGAGGAAAATATCGGGGAGTTCCCGGTTACGCTGGGTGGTCGGGGGCCGAGCGATGCGTGTTTCTCTCGTACATACGTGCATGTGTGCGAGGCATTGCGCTCTAACTGAACATGAGCGAGGCATTGGGCTCTAACTGAACCCAAGCGATTGCACTGCAGGATACGCATTACTGAACCCAAGCGATCGATCGTTCCCTTGCTCTTAACTGAAGCCGAGTGATTCCTTCGCTATTGCTGCTAACCGAAGCCGATCGAACACTTCTGCCTCCTTCCCTTGATGAACAGTGAGCGTTGTTTTGGGGGTTTTTGGATGAACATTCCCTGGTGAGGGGTTGGATGAACAGGACCCCGTGGTAGTAGAGGCCGTTGCCATTGGATGAATAGTATCCTGATCGATCGAGCCGGTGGATAAAGAGGACCCCATGGAGGGTTGGATGAAGAGGACCCCGTGGAGGGCTGGATGAACAATAGCAGGTGGAGGGCTGGTTGAACAGTAGCCGGTGGAGGGCTGGATGAACAGTAGCCCGTGGAGGGGTGGTTGAACAGGACCTTGTGGAGAGGGCTGGTTGAACAGTAGTCGGTGGAGGAGCGCACGGTGGAGGCTGGATGAATAGGAACCTATGGGTGAATAGTCACAGGTGGAGGCTGGAGGAGGTTGACGGTGGATGAATAGTAGCCCGTGGAGGCAGTTGACGGTGGAGATCAATAGTATCCCGTGGAGTTCCGTTTTGCGGTACGCCACACCCCTCCTGATGAACAGGACCCCCGTTTTGACCGTAGCGCTCCAACACAAGTCTGTTTCCTCCGTTTTGCGGTACGCCACACCTCTCCCAATCAAGAGGACCCCGTTTCCACCGTAGGAGGTCCATTTCCTCCGTTTTGCGGTACGCCAGACCCCTCCTGATGAACAGGATCCCATTTCGACCATGGCCGGTCGAACACAAGGCCATTTCCTCCATTCTGCGGTACGCCAGACCATGTTTCCATCGGCTGTTCCATCCAAGCCGGTTGGCTCCCGATGAACGCGATGACGCATTCCGTTCCGACCCAGCCGATTGCCTCCCCATGAACACGACGATGGCGCAGCTTCTCCGTTCTGACCCAGCCATGTACACGAGCCCCGGTCGTACGTATGCGCGAGTAGGCATTCGAGAGCCCGCCCGCATGTACGTACGTGGCCGTATTTTATTTATTGCACCATGGCCACTGTACGTACGTGTACATGCTATGTGCGCACCTCTAATAAGACACATGTGCGCCTCTACTACGACACGTGCGCGCCTCTACATCGACCACGATGTACGTACACGTTCGCGACCAGAATGACAATGCTATGTACGCTTCGACCAGGTGGGTCCCGACTGTCAGGCACTTCCTTGCATGCGAAGATGTAGCTGGTGGGTCCCAGCAGTCTGGGGGAGAAAACATTATTTTTCAGGGTAAAAAGGATGGAGTTGCATGCATGCATCCATGGGCGTGGTGCGTCCCCACTGTCAGCCTCTCACGTACAGTCATCTTACGATGACTCTCGGTTGTTGACCACATTAACCACACCGTGCCGAGCGCACCAAGGACGGTGGATGATGGTGAGGTCCCAGACTGGAATGACCTGGAGATGGGGAAGACGCGGCAGTGGAGTCGCAAATGGAGAGGAGTGGGAAACTTGACTGGTTTGGGTGCGCGGCAGCACTGTTGCCCACGGGAGACAGGAGCAAGAACAGAGGTTGAAGAAGGAGCACGGCTGTTGGATTAACATCCAACGGTCCAACTGCTAGAATCATTTGTTGATTAAGTTGACAAAGCCATGCGTACACGTCTGCTTAGTAGGCCCACAACTCAGCCACAAAATCTGCCGGGTCCCAGCTGTCATCGGGAGGAATGGTTTTTTTTGCATAACAAGGAAGCCCTTCCTTCCGTGCGAAGATACAGCCGGTGGGTCCCAGCTGTCAGGGAGGAGGAAACAGCTTAATAAGGAGGAACTTTCCTTGCGTGCAACCATGGACCTCATGGGTCCCAGCCGTTAGGCTCTCCACGTATAGTCCTCTTCCGATGACTCTCGTTTGTTGACCACGCCATGTCGAGCGCAGCAAGGCAGTGGACGACGGCGGGGCCCCAGATTGGAACGACCCGGAGATGGGGAAGACGCGACAGTGCAGTCGCAAATAGAGAGGAGTGGGAAACTTGACTGGTTCAGGTGCGGGGTAGGCCTACACTCGGTAGAGAATAATAGGAGGTGCGGAGTAGAGGGATGGCACGACCGTCAACGAGGTAGCATTTCACTGAGGCGCGGAAAGCAACGCCGCTGGATGCCGGAGGCTGGAGTAGGCGGTCCCAGCAGCGCTGGGGGAAGAAGATGAGAGATTGAAGAAGAATGTCGACCGTTGGATGTAAATCCAACGCCTTTCTTAGGCTTCGACCTACTGGCCCACATGTCTGCCAGTACATTTGTTTTTTAGTCCATTTGGTGGGCTGGGTGAAACAATGAGGTAGCATCTATGCAACCCGTTTATATATGTGGTAGAATTTAAAGCCCATTTGCATTTTTCTCAAAATCCATGGACTTGCTGGGCTGGGTGAAAATATCATGTTGGGCTGGACGGAGAAATGTTATAAAAACATAAACTCATGATTGCACGTCTATTACTGCATTGGTCAGTAAAATCTTTGCAAGCTTATGTACGAAATCACTAGGAATTAACTTGCCAAGTTATATATAAACAATTATTATTATTATTTTGTAAGAACTTTCAATTTACGAAATAAAATATCATTTTAATTTGATGAGTTAATAGGACGTTTGGTATTATTATTTAGGCTAGACGTGGGACAGTTGAGTTGGTTCTAGGGAAAAGTACTGGGAGAAAACTCAGTTTACATCGAAAAAGAAAGTGGGAGAAAATTCAGATATAGGATTAATGAAAACGAAAAATAAAGGAAGTGGGAAGGTCTATAAAATGGTTGGACGAACGACAGGTTTAACGGAACCTTATGTTGTTTCTAATATATATATATATAGATATGTAATAAAATAAGATATAAATATAGGTTCAGTTTTGCCTTCTTATAGAAAACATAGGTTCAGTTTTGCATTCTTATAGAAAAATAGAACTGAGTTGTGCGTTGTCTTGAAAAAACAAACATAACTTGGGCTGCTGATGTTATAGACAAGCTAGGTTGGGAGGCCCAGAGGCCGTTTGATACCCGCTGGATCCAAAAAATGATGAAACATGTTGTGGGCTGCCCATGTTAAACAACAAAACCTGGGCCAAGGACCTGGTGGGCCCGGGACTATCAGCCTCTCGACGAACAGTTGTCTCCCGATTACTCATGTTTTGCCGACCATGTTGGGAACGACAGACGGCGGCGCCACGGCGAGAGCACCAAGGCGGAGGAGGACGTCGAGACCTCGGGCTGAATGAACCAGAGCAGGGGAAGACACATGTGGAGGGGAGTACGAGGGTTGACTTGTTCGGGTGCAGGGTGGGCCGGTGGAGCTGCCGCCGCCGGACAATGTGTGGGAGTAGAGGGATGGCCTGGCCAACGCCATAGGCTATAATGGCCAGTCGCTGTATATGAAGAGGATGAAAGATTGAACAAAATAAAGAAATACAAATGGATAGGTGGTTGGTCCCATATGTATGTGTACGAGACCTGCTGGGTCCACCGGAGAAGGGGAATATGTTGCGAGGAAGGAGATTCAAATGACTGCAGCCGAGTGAACTAGTTTTTTTAAACGGACAAGTGAACTAGTTACATACATAAGCAAATAGAAACTAAAAAAATCAAACAACTTAGTGGGTTCTTAAAAGAAATATTTCGAACAAAACGGATAATTACGACACATAGGCTAATGCATGAAACACTCAGATGATAAAGGTGCTTATAAACAGATAAAGTACAATATCTAGACCTTCCTGGCATGGTTGATCATGATGCTGCCACTGTCCGTGTACTCATCGGTTACGGGAAGTAGACACACCCTCATGTCCAAGATCCGCCTGTACATGTCATCTAGACCTCCCACGTGTTCAGGTCCTTGGGTTGTTGTCTTCTTTCATGTTGGTGTATCAGGGGTCGATGATGGTCTCAGCGAGGTCAACCACAGAGTCCTTCTCCCGCCTGTTGCCGATGATCTTGTATTTCTTCGACAAGCTTGTTGCACTAGATGGATGAATCATCGCGTTCTTCCTTCTCTCCACCGTAGCGAAGGTGCAGTCGGTGCTGCCAATGAAACAGGCGAATTCTCCAGAACCTCTGATGGCCCTACAGCAGTGGTACATGAGAACCTCTTCCCGCACACATGCCTGGGAGACGGCGATCCGCTGGTCCCTATCAGGAGATGAATGGATGGGCACAAGGTCTAGTCCTGCGACCATGTACTTTCTCGTCCTGTAGGTACTACTTGAACTCGGCGAGGCAGAGCTTCACCGAGTCCGGATCATTGGTGTACATCACATTCAACTTGGTGCAGCCATAGGACTGAACGGTGAACTCAAAGGGGAACTCCTTGCTGAAGTCCATATCCAGCAGGCTCACCCCTCAGATTGCCATTGGAGTCTCTTCAAGTGAACGAGTGGGTAGGCGGCGGCAGCAGTTCGTTTTTCAGCTCTTGGGCAACTGGATTCAATAGTAACCTGAGTGTGTACAAGTGACAATAGTTACTACCCCTCCCTCGCCCGCTGCACGCTCGGCAGAAGATGGATGCACCCTCGGCGCATTCAAATGCCTCCATTAAGAAATCTACCCCGGCCACACATTGGTTCACGAGCGGGTCTGTATTGGTACTGTAATAACAAGAGTTAGTGGTCACTTTACTTAAATTTAATTAGCTTTAATAGAAATTTATACTTAAAACAAGCAATGCATTGGCTCGTTCTATCGGTGCCACAAGATCAACATGCACAACAATTAGAATTATTATTCTCAAGACGCACACGATCAGCACATTTGTCGCACTTTCACACAGATAATATTACCAAGTTTGAACTGTTTGTTATGGTTGTTGTCCTCTGCATCATCATGCCGTGTTTTCCGGCTTGCAAGATTCAGAACCAACAAATATGATCCAAATAATAAGTATAACAAATATGCCTACACATCTCATTGATTCCCAGCTTGCAAGATTCAGAACCAACAAATAAGATTCAAATAGTAATTACAACAAAGATGACTACACATCTCATTGATTCCTAGCTTGCAAGATTCAGAACCAACCCATTAGAGCCTTTTGATAAAGTGCATATCGGGATTAAATCCATCTTGGCTAGCCATGTCATACAACCGAAGAACTTGGCGAATGCTCTTGACTATCACAACATCTGTAGTTGAGTATTCCTATTTGCACAACACAAATAAGAAGAGCATGATTTCTATAATAATGGCACTCCTTGAACTCAACCTCCAGCTCCACTCGGATGAAGCCTGCCTGGAGTTCCATGATTCAATCCATGCACCTTTTTATGCAGTTTACCTGAAATGAAGCAAAGATTGGATCATCCAGCTAGCAAGAAGTACTTGCTCTCGTGAGCTGGCAGGTTCTTCTTTAGTAGTTGCACTAAAATTGAGGAACATTAAGGTTGGCTGTCTGGCTCATGTAAGGTGCAACTATAATTTGCTTATCCTTTTGTGTAGTTCCACTAAAATAAAGTGCCATTGTGGTGATAGTGATGGCTCATCTTGCAAAGGCTAATAAAATGTTGCACGAGATTACCAGTAGAATTTGACAGAGATTTTGGAAACTCCAATCACCATTTTGTGCAGTTCCACCAAAATTGAGAGATGTTTCCCACGTGACATTTTAGTTGAACTGCGCAAGACACTCATTCCAAAAAAGTGTTTTGTGCAGTTCACCAAAAGGTCACGATAGCAACAAGGTGAAATGGATATCCCTATCTGCACAAAAAGATAGAAAGCAAACAGTTGCTGGTTAATAAGAATATACGAAACATACACGAAATGAAAAGAGGCATCTTAATTATGTTCATGTCAATCACGCAAGGACAATAGAAATTTTAAACGTCAGTAATGCTTCATGTTACCGAAAGCATTACGATCAACAATGACATTAATCAAATATGGGATTATTTTAATGGTGGCATTGATTGTTTACCATACACAGTAAATCAACAGCAGCTAAAGAGTTGGTTTAAGGGCATTGGACCGTGGGGACACCAGGACACTCAGCAGCGTAAAGGAGAAACTTACTTATCATACTGGGGAAAATAGCAGGAGTACCATTTGTAACACAGTTTAATTGTATCATATCATTGGAGGCATTAGATTAACAATAACACTGGTTAGACATGTCCTTAAGGTAACAATGTGATCGCTTCATTTTACATGCGCCCTTACATTAACAACACCAAAAGGTTGCTATAAGGACATGCGACAGTGGATGCATCAGCACAATGTACCTACAAGGAGGCATAAAGCGGTGATGCCGAGTTTGTTCATGCTCTGTGAGGGCAACAAATCTAATCCTAGAGACCTTTTACTATGCGAGGGCAGCAAATCTAATCCTGAGACCGTTTACTATGTGACAGCAGCAAATCTAATCCTAGAGACCTTTTACTATGTGAGGGCAGCAAATCTAATCCTGGAGACCTTTTACTATGTGAGGGCAGCAATTCTAATCCTGGAGACCTTTTACTATGTGAGGGCAACAAATCTAATCCTGGACATACTCTGTTGACTTGTCCACTAGCCGCCACTTTCTATCCTTTTTTCAACCAATTATAGATCTGTTCCTTATCCAATTTGTACTGCGTTTTCCCGTTATTTCCCTTTTCAACCAAGAGATGGGTTGGGAATCCGGTCTCTACTACTTTCACCATATTATTTCCTCTTTGAATCAAGTCCTAGATTCATGCTACAACTTTCCCCCTTTCTTCATTGTTTGAACCAAGTCCTAGATGCGAATGCATGAAGTAGCTTTACCTCTAACAATACTAAAAATTTAGGTGGCTTTGGAAGAGCTGATGGGAGTAGAAAAATATGCACATGCAGACACGTGGGGAGCTGGGGCAGTAGAGCAAGGCCGCTTTCAAAGAACTTATACGTGAGGGTCGTCGGGATGTTGGCGGAGGCAGGTCGGATCTGCGCACAATACGACAGGGAGGAAGAAGGGTCCGAGGACCTCCTGAGCCGGTGTTGTGTCGAAGAGAACGGCACAGGTAGAGGATCGGGCGCCTCCGGGAGCTGTGGGTTTCCTCCCTCGCCAGCGATGACCGCATGAAGGATGCACCTAGTCCTCTACACACACCAGCCGAAGGGACCCAACCCTCCATTCATTGAACAACCCCATGGGTTAATAAACATACAATACTAGTAGTATTTATATAGAACGAACAAGCTCGAACTATTTTCGTGTAGTTAAAAGATGAGGGCGGAGCTTTTCCCGGGGAGTACGCGCGACAATTTTCACGTAGGCGGTTTGACAAAGAGGCGAAGAGGGTGAGGGAGTAGCGGATTCAACTTACTTACTGCTGGAAAGGTCAGGCTGTGCGATTTTACAGCGCGTTACTGCTGGAAAGACTTGTGATATGACTACTCCCTATAGTCATGAATTACTGGCGGTACGACCGGGGTGATGCCCCCCTTCCGTTCCGGGCTCTAATCTGGTGCATGAAACATCGACCCGGATGCTGGATCTCCCACATGTCGGTGAAGTACGTAGTAAGAAGGAGCAAAGAATCATGCGGTATATACTAGTCACGTCGGAGGAGTGCGAACCACGGCAGCCCAGTGAACCAGTAGTAGAAAACAATGTGTTGACATGGCCATAAAAACAATGTGCTACGGTCCAGACTGTAGCATGAACAGTACTACTCCACGGAGGGAGTACTATACTAATAAAACATTAAGGCCATGAGGCGATGCAGTGCTGGTTACAGGAGGCAATAAGAACAGATGCATCCATCAACGACATCCACCTCCTCGACTCAGGGCACCGGCCCACCGAACGGCAGCTAAGTAGCAGAGACTTCCGTGGCCAGGTCGACGTGCTTCTGAACAATGGCGTCCAAAGATTCCATCCGCTGGAAGACGGCCAACGTCTTTCTATCCTCGCTGGCCATGTAGTGGCCTATGTAGACGATTTTCTCGTATACGTGGATGTGCAGGTTGACGGTTTCTTGCATGGCGAGGCGCTGCACAGCGAGCATGGCCTCGAGGTGCACATTCTTCGTCGCGACCTCTGGCACCTGCAGGGCCACCAGGGCTTGAAAGAGTTCTTCACCATGGATGCCGATGAGGGTGGTAGGCAATGAGGAGCCTGGGCGCGCGGGCTGGAGCAGTACAGCAAGGTCGTCTGCGGGCTTCTTGACGGCGGTGAACTTGCGGATGGAGTTGACCATCATGTCGTCCATGCGAGAGGCGAAGCCAGCGTCGGCAAGGGCTATGACGCCGGCGGTCGCCGGCATCGTCTGGAAAAGTTGCACGGTGCGGGGCCGCAGGCCGGTGCCTTGGATGATTTGGCACAGCCGAGGGCCGCTCGCGTCCATCGCCTGCATAGGTGCTTGTGGCTTCTGGTCACTTGGTCTTGGATTGGAGTGAGTAGTGTTGCGCAGAGACTAGGAGTAGATGGATTGGAGTGGTGGGGCGCCTTTATATGAGAATCCAAACTCTTTTGCATTCACAGTGTGCTGGCTCTATTCTGCTTATCTAATTAATTCCCTCTGCATGTAATTGAGGATGCATCATTGACCGTTCATCGTCTCGGGAACCGCTACCCTCTCCCTCCTCGGCAATGGCATTCAAGCACCTATGGAGGCGACTACCTCTCGCGTCTATGGCATGTCAGGAGACGTTCCCGTCGACGACGAGGTGCCTATGGTGACTTCATTAATTGCATGATAGTACTAGTATACTCAATATTGTGCACCGCGACCAAGGCGGAGAGGAAAATGAGAGAACTACGTATTTATTTATGGTGTAGATTCACTCATTTTGCTCCATATGTACTCCGTCTCGGTGTAGTCTAGTCACTTGTTGAAATCTCTAGAAAGGCAAATACTCCATATGTACATGTCTCCATATGTACTCCGTCTCGGTGTAGTCTAGTCACTTGTTGTCTTTCTAGAGATTTCAACAAGTGACTACATAGGGAGCAAAATGAGTGAATCTAGACTCTAAAATATGTATATATACACATCCGTATGTGGTAGTCCATTTGAAATATATAAAAAGGCAAATATTTAGGAACAGAGGGAGTATCATGCATGCCAACTAGGCAAATTTGACGAGGTGGCATAGAAGTAAATGAAGAAAGAGAGGGTCGAGTATCATATAATGATACCGTATCATATTAAATGTTGTGCTACTATGTGTCATGCATGCTAAGAAATGAAGTCATCGATGATACTAACATATGATACTATGCACTACAGATGTGTAGTATCATACACTAGTATCATATGCATGATACTAGTATTCCATTATGACCAGCCTAAGCAAAAGCCTGTCCTCTCTGCGAGCCACCGCGCGCATGGGCGAGGGAGAAGGTGTGTAGTAGTAAAATCAAGCTTCCCCTCGTTGTACGAGTTGAAGCGACACATCATAGCACTGGCCCCACATGGTTGCCCCTAAACTTGGCTAAAAGACACGCAGTGTACAATAGTACATTTGTTGCAACCTCTAACGTTTACCCCACCACAAATTTAAATATATATTCCTGTCTTGACTAGATGAGCGTGCAAACTACAATCACCAGGATGACAAGTAGGGCCATAAGATTATTTTAATAGAAAAACATGGAGCTGACCCCAATGATTTTAAGCTTACATGCACGGTACACGCTATCCTAGAGTACTCTACACATGAAACTGCCACACGAGCGTCTGGGCTGCGCTTGGCTCTTTGCCTCTTCGGGAAGTCAAACAATGATGGAGTACTACTGCAGTGGAGGAGTACTACAGTATGCTTCTGGCCATCTGACACCGATTGAACTGCTGCATGTCCACCGCGTGCGGGAGGGAGAGCGTGTAGTGAAGGAAAGCTTCTCCTAGTCCTACCAGCCACCACGCTCATGGGCGAGGGAGGGACGCAGCTTCATTGACTTACTGCTCCTGCCTTTGTGTGTATGACATGTGGGCCCAACAGGTGGGTGGCCCACCTGTCATGCAGCCAAAGGTAGGTGCGCGAGGGAGAGGGCGTTGTAGTAATCAAACTTCTCGGTCTTGTACGAGTTGACGCGACACATCAAAGCACTGCACTTGATATATTTCAATAATTTGCGTTTACCGATGCATTAATTACAACGCATCCATGCATGTCATGACTCTCCTTTTGATACTTGCATGTGTTGATTTAATGCACCTTGAAGTAGTATGAATATGTGACGGTAAAGCTTTGTAATGCCTCGACCCTAATAAAGTGAGAGATGGTTGTGCACGAGGAGGAAGAGATAATGCAGACGGAATAGGACTCGGCGATGGAGCTCTCTATGGTCTCGATGGACCTCAACTTGCTCCACTGCCCCTTGTGCCTCCGCCCCTTGAAGCCTCCAGTGTAAGAGGTTCGAATACACCTCATTCGTTCGGCTGATCGAGCAAGGTGCAGGTTTCTTAATTGATGTGCTGTTCGATTGATTTGTGCATTGCAAGGGAGGGCACCTGGCCTGCGCGGACTGCCGCATCGAGCACCCCGGGAATAAGAGGTAGTGCCAGAAGTGCGAGCGCGGTGGTGGCTTCGACGTGCGGAACACGGCGGTGGACGCCGTCCTCTCCTCGGTGAGGGTGGAGTGCTCGCACAAAGGCTATAGGCTCTATGTCACTTACCACAAGCTCGCCGATCACCAGAGCGTGTGTCCGCTTGCACCCTGCAAATACCCCGTGCCCGTCTGTGGCTACGAAGGCCCGCCGCCGGCGCTCTCCAACCACATCAGCAGCGTGCATCCCATGCCCATGCACAGGATCCAGTACGACAAGGTGCTCCAGCTGCAAGTGCCACTGTCGGAGCCACGGCTCTTGCTATTCGTGGAGGAGGACGGTCGCGCATTTTTCTTGGTCGGTGGTGTGCTCGACATTGGTGCACCCATCGCCGTGTCGGTCGTCTGCATCAGAGCGGGGTCGTCCCCACTGCCGCACTATGTGGCCAAGCTATGGGCGAACGGCCCACCGGGGGAGCCCAAAGACAGGACCGACGCCGTCAAGGTGGAAATGAAGGTGACAAGTAGCAAGGATCCCGGCGACGTCGCCGTGCGCGAGCTGTTCTTCTTCACAGTTCCGCCCAAGCTGCTGGTGGGGCTAAGCTGGTGTCCCTCCACATTCAGATTGACAAGCTCATGTCCTAAATGATTCAACAATGCCTTCTGTTTATCTTAGTAATATGCTAATATAGGGGTTAGCTCGGTTTACTTTAGCTTAAGAGATGGTGGGCTTTGGTGGGGATGCAGCAATTACTTCAACATCAGATTAGCAGGTAAAGTAATTTTCAATAGTCAAACGAATATTTTGTGTCTGTTGGATATAAAGATCCTTTGTCTAAGAAGTATAACAACTTATAGGAAGTAAGTATAACAGCTTATATGCTTGTTTGTTCAGGAAGTGTTGCATACTTGTGCGAGTTGACATGACACATCGAAGTAGTACTACTCCCTCCGATCCTAATTTCTCTGCGCATAAGGATGGTCATAGTGGGAGTAACATAGGTGATAGCATCACACTTATCTAGACAAAATAGATGATGTGGCATGTAATATATGAAGAAAGAGAGGCATGTGGTAACATAGCTAGTTACTGTAACATCACACATATCGAAAAAAGATGAGTCTACAACCTAATCAATGGGGTAATGCATGACACAACACATATGTTACTACCCACTGTGGGGTAGTAACGTAGACTAGTAACATGTGCATGTTACTACTCTAAGTTACTCCACACTGTGACTAGTCTAAGTCGAGGCACGTATACCAAGGAGGGCCTGGTTGTGTCTATACTTGGACAACTCACCCGACTGTAGGCGCACTAGGCAGACGAAGCTCTTGTCGTGTTGGTGCCGTATGCGGCTCGTACATTAACCAAAACCTCGCGCCTCCATCTTAGCCTCCTCATTTTAAACTTATCTATCTCAAGGCCAAGGAGCAACGTGAAACCTATGATAGAGCCAATTGGATGGTTGAGAACACTACAATTCGTAGCTACATATGCGTGTGTGAGAGAGGATGAGTGCGTGTGTGCACCTCTTCTCTTCCTGTATAACGTACTAAACTCAGAGTACAAGTGTATGTGGGTGGCATTGACCTAGGGAGCTAGAGATGGTGTGTGCGAGAAGTCCCGAGAGATAGGTGTGTGCGTGGGAAAGAGGGAGAGAGATGATATGCGTCAATGTAATGCGTGTGAAAAAAAGACTAGTCCATAGCTCGCCACGAGGCTATTGATGTCGGACACCCCAATAACCATAAGATATGTATCCGACGGTGCCAGTTATTGCACGTACACGACAGTAGAAAAATAAGTACTACCATGGCATATGCTACACCACGGCCGAGAACACGTGCCCACGTTACGCCATCCGAGAATAGTGCCACACTTCGAAACTAGAACCGTCAATAAATTTTGAGCTTGCGTCTCGTCACATTCCAAATTACTACCACGCTATATTTAATTGCAAACCTGTTCACACCGATCACAACCTAAACAGTTTCTCACTTAGGAGCGTATTAGCAGTACTCGGTTATAAATACTATTGTATTATGCCAAGATGACTGCACATTCCTCCTCAACTCCTCATCCACAAAAAAATCAAGTCATTCAGCATCGTTCCTTTGTGTCTGCCATGGCTAGCGTGAGTTCTGGGTCGAGAGATTTCCACCAGGGAGAGACGGGCATGGAAGAGGAAGCACGAGAGATGTCCTGCCTCACCGTGAAAGCATTCGACATGTCCAGATGTGCAACAGTAGCAGCATAGAGGTCCCGCCGCACCGCCGAAGTAGCATGGAGGTCCCGCCGCGCCGTCGATGTAGCAGACTGGTCCAGCCGCGCCGCAGAAGCAGCAGAAATGTCCCGCCGTGCCGCTGAAGCAGCACGGAGGTCCCGCCACGCCGCGACGGCCTAGGAAAATTTCTCACGGGCAGGCGAGGACTCTTACAGGCGCATGCTTGCGATCGTCCATAGCCAAGTGGATCAAATCTTCGGTTTGGCGAGTTTGCGGGACGAGGCTACCGGCGTCATCCGACAACTAGGGGAGGGCAATGCGAAGCTCCGGGCCGAGCGCGACCTGCTAAGGGCGAAGATCGCCGAAAGTGGGAAGCAGGCGGAGGAGACCGCTGCCTTCTTGCAGAGGACGGGCGTCATCGTCAAGAAACTTATGGATGAGAATGCCATGCTCCGCATCGAGCGCAAAAGGCTGGTGGAGGAAGCACGGGATGCTGCCAAGCAGCGTATTAAGGACATGAAACTGATGAAAGAGATCACCGCCGCTCGCCATGAGAACTAGTCTCCGCGACCTGCATCGCATAAAGAAAGTAGAGATCAGCGAGCCAGATAGTTGTATGAGTCTTCCTTCTTCTTTTGCCCTTGTGTATTTTGGGCGTAGTCGCATGTGGCTTTTTTAATTATCTTCCTATTATGTAAGACAATTATTATCCACTCTCGTCGTCCTTATATATATTCATCAATCTTGTTATAAGTCGCAGTAGATGCTATATAGGTCCGTCGGATCTTACATCAAGATCCGTGCAAAATTTTCTTTCCAGATTTTCTTTTTTGTCTCTTAAATCTCAATCGAGCGAGACATAGCCACGCCATTAAACAGAGGCTCGGGCACCATTAATGGAGACCTTGGGAGAGAGGTGGAAGGCAGATGGAGGTCAAAGGGCTCTCCTCTCAATAAGCACGCGTAGGGGTCTGATCGCACGCCTCCCGTACTCAAATAGCTACCCTACATGACGCATCCTAGCTAATAAAAAAAGGGGATGCGTGGCAGCACGTAAATGGTAAATAGAACACCCACGGTTTCAATAATACTTGTGTTTCCGATTGTAACGTGACAACACTTGTTCCAAAATGACTTTGTTGATCGTTAATGTGTGTGCCTTCGCAAATCAGATAGCAAAATTACCACAACATGTTGGTGCCATGTCATGACACCAAGCTAAGTTTCATGATTTTCATGCGTGTTTTGGATTTACAGGAATTAAAAAACCAAGTTTCTCAATGTTTCCAGCTGAGCCACGACGCCCAGATGTTTGAATTTCATTCCCATTTCTTACATGGGACCTAGAAATTTACCCAAGGACGCACATTTGATTTTTCAACCAGCCTTGGTGCACTGGAGCATGTGCTTCTATTTCAAATTTGAATTATGCACACAAAGGTGACCCTCCCTCTCAGAACCACGATCCTTCTTGAGAGAAGCTCCGGTTTGCAAGAAACTTATACCAAAACTGGTTCCTATTCTGCCAATTTTTTACCACAGCATGGTAGTACCATGACATGACACCATGCCAAGTTTCATGATTTTCAGGCATGTTTTGGATTTACAAGAATTTTAAAACCAAGTTTCTCAATGTTCTCGGCCGAGCCACAATGCCCAAATGTTTGAATTTCATTCCCATTTCTTGCATGGGACCTAGAAATTCACCCGAGGACACACATGTGATTTTTCAACCAACTTTAGTGCACGGGAGCATGTGCTTGTAGTTCAAATTTGAATTATGCACATTAAATGACCAAAAACTCAATTAATGTATAAAAAGGCCAAATGAACCCGGAATAATTCCAAAATTTAACAGGGCACTCATGTAGTTTTATGTTGCCTCTATAAAGAAACTCAAGGGGGGCCATGTATATTGTTTTGCTCTCAAAGGTGACACGTTCCCTCTCAGAACCACGAGCCTTCTTGAGAGAAGCTCCGGATTGCAAGAAGCTTATACCAAAACTTGTTCCTATTTGGCCAATTTTTTTTACCACAGCATGGTAGTACCATGACATGACACCGTGTCAAGTTTCATGATTTCCAGGCGTGTTTTGGATTTACAAGAATTTAAAACCAAGTTTCTCAATGTTCTCGGCTGAGCCACGATGCCTATATGTTTGAATTTCATTCCCATTTCATGCATGGGACGTAGAAATTCACCCGAGGACACACATGTGATTTGTCAACCAACTTTGGTGCACGGGAGCATGTGCTTGTAGCTCAGATTTTAATTATGCACATTAAATGAGCAGAAACTCAATTAATGTATAAAAAAGGCCAAACAAACCTGGAATAATTCCAAAATTTAGCAGGGCACTCATGTAGTTCTATGTTGCCCCTATAAAGAAACTCAAGGGGTGTCAGCATATATTGTTTCGCACTCAAAGGTGACACGTTCCCTCTCAGAACCACGAGCCTTCTTGAGAGAAGCTCCGGTTTGCAAGAAGATTATACCAAAACTTGTTCCTATTCGGCCAATTTTTTTACCACAACATGGTAGTACCATGACATGACACCGTGCCAAGTTTCATGATTTCCAGGCGTGTTTTGGATTTACAAGAATTTTAGAACCAAGTTTCTAAATATTCTCGGCCGAGCCACGATGCCCAGATGTTTGAATTTCATTCCCATTTCTTGCATGGGACCTACAAATTCACCCGAGGACACACATGTGATTTTTCAACCAACTTTGGTGCACAGGAGCATGTGCTTGTAGTTCAAATTTCAGTTATGCACATTAAATGACCAGAAACTCAATTAATGTATAAAAAAGGCCAAATGAACCTGGAATAATTCCCAAATTTAACAAGGCACTCATGTAGTTCTATGTTGCCTCTTTAAAGAAACTCAAGGGGGGTAGCGTATATTGTTTCGCACTCAAAGGTGACACGTTCCCTGTCAGAACCACGAGCCTTCTTGAGAGAAGCTCCGGTTTGCAAGAATCTTATACCAACATTTGTTCCAATTCGGCCAATTTTTTACCACAGCTTGGTATAGTACCATGACATGACACCATGCCAAGTTTCATGATTTTCAGGCGTGTTTTGGATTTACATGAATTTTAAAACCAAGTTTCTCAATGTTCTCGGCCGAGTCACGACGCCAAGATGTTTGAATTTCATTCCCATTTCTTGCATGGGACCAAGAAATTCGCCCAAGGACACACATGTGATTTTTCAACCAACTTTGGTGCACCGGAGCATGTGCTTGCAGTTCAAATTTGCATTATGCACATTAAATGTCCAAAAACTCAATTAACGTATAAAAAAGGCCAAACGAACCCAGAGTAATTCCAAAATTTAATAGGGCACTCATATAGTTCTATGTTGCCTCTGTAGAGAAAATCAGGGGGGAGGCAGCGTATATCATTTCGCACACAAAGGTGACACATTCCCTCTCGGAACCACGAGGCTTGTTGAGAGAATCTCCGGTTTCGCAAGAAGCTTATACCAAAACTTGTCCCAATTCAGCCAAAAAATATACATATGAAAACATGGTTTAGATTATCCCGAACATCTCGCTACCTAGACCAATGCACTCTGATTTGAATTCAACATAAAATGGATACAAATATTTGAATTGGAGATCGTATGGTACATGTAGTTCATAGTGAAATATGATTACTGCTATATGCATGTATTTTGTTATCAAGGTAATATTTAAATTATTGTATAACTTGACAACAATTGTATTCAAATAAGGAAAATTGATTCAAATTTAGTACATATGGTAGACGACAATATATATGTTCATAGGGTGGAGTAAAATGTTCATATATGATGGAAGATCAAAATGTAGGACTACATCCATTATAAACCACAAGGTCACCTAACGATATATTCGAATTCAACATAACATGGATTCAAAAATTGAAATTCGAGATCCTAGCATTTGTAATCATATAAAAAGGGACATGACTCTTTCTTTTGGTGGGAATTGATTTGTTTTTTGTTGTTGTTGAGGGAAGTGCGAATCGATTTGGTATTGTACAAGGTAATCTTTTTTCTCCCGATTTTTTTACATTTTTCTTATATTTTTTTCGATGACATCTATAGCAATATAATAAAAGGGGACATGACTCTCTTGTGTCTTGTATGAATTGTTTTTTGTACACGTTAAGTTTGTTCTGCTGAACTAGGAATCCGCGCCTTGTTATCCCGAATTTTTCAAGCTCGAATATATTTTGTCTCATCTGCTTTGAAACTCCCGCCTCTTCAACCCGCGCCGCGCCTTGTTATCCCGAAATTTCGACCCGCGCAAAAACTCCCTCCTCATCCGAAATCGGTCCCGTAGCCCAGACATGTGAAATCCCCCTTCTACCCATCAGTCAGAAATGCCAGCTCGATGTCGCGGTGTCAAAACCGGTGGGGGTACGCTGGTAACTTACCCTACATTTCGGACAAGCGTGTCCCTAAGCCATGGCTCCCCCTACCTTCCCCTTCATCCCCCCCATTCGTAAACTGAGGCCGCCAAAACCCGCGAAACCCCACGCTCCTCCATCGGCCTCCCAACCGCCGCCTAGCCGGAGACTCTTCCCTGACGACATCGTCCACCGCAACATCTCGCCGTCAATCATCGACCACACCGGATGAGGATCCGTCGTCGATCTCGTCGTCCCGCCGGATCAGTCGCCCCGTCCTCCACCTCCAAGGAGCTGCCCCGACGTTCGCCTCATCTATCGCGCCACCTCCATCACCACAGCGTCGTCTTGACCTGCCCCACCAGAACCGCAGCACCCTCACCAATTCTTTTGATGAAGACGAGGCCCACTCGGCGCCACCAAGGAGGTTCTGCACTCACTGCTGCATTTTATCCTTTATTCGATCTCACGAGGCTACCGGTGCTCGATACCGAGCAGCCATGGCGCGTCTCCATCGATCGCGCCATCGCCGGCCACTTCACCCACGGCATCTCTCCCCCATGTCGTTGCTTCCTCGATGGCGATTTCCACACCGGCACTAGCTACAGCCCCTCCTTGCTCTCGCTCGCGCTGCTACTGCTGCTCTGGCTCTCGCTCGCGCTGCGGCTCTTTCCTTGCTGTCGGTCGTGCTGCTGCATTGCTCTTGCTTTCGTTCATGCTGCTACTCTTCTCTGCTATTGTTGTCGGTCGCGCTGCTGCTCCGCTCTTGCTCTCGTTCATGCTGCTGCTCTGCTCCTGCTCTCGCTCGCGCTGCTCCTACTGCTACTGCACGACCTCCGACAGCTACATGAGTTGCTGCTTTATCACTTGCTCGTGGGGCTGCTGCACAACTTGCTCTCTGCTAGTGCATTCCCTGCTAGAGCGTCTGCTGATTTAGGTCACTGCTTCTCTGCTACTAGTGCTCGAATGCCCTAAATATCTATTGCAATGCTCTGCTACTAGTTCAATCAGTTTCGACAGTAAAATTCAGTTTCGACTGTAAAGTTCAGTTTCTTCAGTTAAGTTCAGAGTGAACAGAATTTACAGCATCTGTCGGAGCGGCCGTGGCGCGGCTGATGCATTTTACATCTAGCACTTTTTGGTGTTGTATTTTACATCATCTATTGCAGATGATATTAGAGTCCCACTTCGGATTAACGTTGTCTGTCTTGTCCTGCTTCAGCCTCGCCGCCGTACACCTCACCGGAGCTGCTCCAATGACAGAACCATCCATCACAGCGGAGCAGTACCCTCGGCGCCGTTTCCAGAGGCCTCGGATCTTCTTCCCCGCCTCCGACAGTCACACCAGCATCACCATCCTCCACGTCCAACCCAATGATGCTGAGATTGACAAGGCTATGCCAAAGAGGTTGTACTCTTGTTGCATCACTTTGTTACTCTGCATTCATGTCGATCCCTCCGGGATCCTTTGCTATGGAACTACTATGGTACTACTATTCATGCATTTGCTTAGAAGGAGTGGAGCAAAGCAAAACTGGATGATTATTTTCCTTTGGTGTCTCTTTCAAAGAAAAAACATAGGAATTTTAATATCCACTTGGACGTCCTTTTCAAATTAATATGCATGAAGATAAGGACTAATTGCATTACTAGCATAATAAGATTCTTATTTTTTTTATTTTCACGTGGTTTGACTTTAATTTGACCATGTTTCTCCATTCCTGTGTTCTTCCAATTTATGTGAACCAAACACCTAGGTTGACAGAAATCCTATGTTTCCAAATGCTCTGTTTTGAACGTGCATTCCTATCCTATTCATGTGTTTTTCCTGTCCCTGCGTTTATAGAATCCTCCAATTCTAAGGAGCGCTTATAGATTTACTTCATTTTCAGATAGGCATCAAAGAAAACTCTCTGTGTTATGTCCTGCTCCTGCCGTGCCGTCATCCACCCCACCCGAGATGCACCATCGACAGAAGCGTTCATTGTAGCAGAGATTCCCCTGCAGACTTTCTTTCACTGCCTCAGATCATCTTCCGCATTGCCAGCAGCCACGCCAACTGCATTACCATCATCGACTGAGCAGATGAACCTGAGGAGTAGATAGTTCCGGAAGAGAGGTCGCAGTCTTTTGTGTTTGCTTACGTTATACATCGGTTATTATTACCTACTACTTTATCGTTCAAACTTGAGTTTTAAAATGCTCGTGGGTCTCATATCGAGGTAGCAAGAAATACTATCTATCTACTATCTGATTCATCTGGGGTCTTCTATGTGATTCATGTCGGGTGGGCAACAAATAGTAGATGATCCATTCTCTATCTTTTTTAAAACTGAAGCTATAATCTACCTGCTATCATTAGTTTTGGATCTATCCACTCTTTTCTACCATCAATCTTGATTTCTGCATGCACCCCTTTGGCCTTACAAAATCTAACTATTTTTTAATATGCATGTCAGTTATTGTACACAATCATACTGAACATGTAGAGAAAAGGAGAAGACCATTGCGTGGGAATATAATGTCAGGCAGACGCCGCTCCATGGTGGGAGAAGTGCCCCCTCCTGCCATTCCAGATTGTATTCCAGAGGAAGATAACTGTTTAGATGGGGATTCAGAGGGAGCCGACCACTCCTACTTACCACCTGAGGTGTTTGCTCTAACCTGGCATGCTGATGTTGGTCATATCATGCATATGGCGCCTCGCATTGCATACATTATACATTTTATATATCATCATCTTAGTTTAGATTTTCTTTGTGTGAATGCCACCTGTTTGGTTTCTATATCATAGTCCCACTGTTCCTAAATATCTATCTTTTTATAGATTTCAACAAGTGACTACATACGGAGCAAAATGAGTGAATCTACACTCTAAAATATGTGTGTCGGCGTTCTGGGAACGGGGGTCCCCAGACTTGCGTGCCTGCGGCCCGCATCGTGGCTCCACCAGCGGCCCTGTACGACCCATCTTCACCAGCAAACACCCAAGACCCTCGCGAGGGGCCAAGCCTAGCAAGGAGGACGACACAAGACCTCCTCAGGGGCGGCCTCACCAGGTTGGCTCGCGAGGGGCGGAGAGATCAAGGCAAGGGACACCTCGCGAGGTTCCTGTGACGCAAGCCATGACGACTAGAGCCAGGCGGGCGCCAGCGCGCGTAGTGTCCTCGTTTCATCTTTGGTGCTAAAGAGGCAAGCACATGCGAGGAGTCCCGAGGCATCAGGCAAAGGTTTCCATATTGGTGCAACAAGACCAAGACCAGTAGGACAGCAGGACGGAGGTCACCGTGGAGCCCAAGACGGCGTCACCACTAGAGCCTTTGGCAGGCGAAGACTACTTTTGTCAGGATAGCTTGTACTAGCTATCCCCCTTCAAACTGGCCATTGTGGGATCCCTTCCCGCCTAATATTTGGGAAGAGTACCAGGGCCTCCACAAATAGGACTAGCCACCACCATAGAAAGGGGAGATTAGACCCAGATCATCCCGAACCACACAAGTTCACCAAGCACAAGAGCACCTCTCCTCAGGAGGCTGTTCTTCCCTTGTAACTGTTCATCCTCAGCCCAAGAGGCAATCCACCACACCACACTGGAGTAGGGTATTACACCACAATGGTGGCCTGAACCAGTATAAATCTCGTGTCTCTCGTTCTTTGGGTTCGTGGAGCTAGGCCGTGAGATCATACTGAGTGTGCGAGCTAGAGAGGAGGATAGATCTTTGTGCGCACCCCGATGTTCGAACCTCAAGGGTTTTGCCGGAACCCGAAATCCGACATTTGGCGCGCTAGGCAGGGGTGCGTCGGAGCTTCTCTTCCTCCCGTTGATCCATCGACACTCCTCGGTTCCAATGTCTGGTGACCCGAGGACCAACGTCGACCGCTGGGCGGCATGGCCGGCCCGGGCGGCGCCGTCCACCCAAGAAGACCACAACCCTGTGCCCCAGGCGGCACGCGCACCGCCGAACGCTGCGGGGCGTGGACTGCGCGGTCAGAAGCCATTCACCCTTACTCCACGACAAGCACGGGCAGCCGCAAGGGCCTAAAGCCACGGCGTGGCCTCAGCGCCGCACACCTGACGGGAGCAAGCGAACATGAGGGCCGCACTCACGGTGGCTCGGGAGCTGCTGCAGTGCCGGCTGATGGAGAGCGGCCGGGACACATTGCTGGAGCGCGTCGCCGAGCTACTAGACGCCGCGGCCTCAGGAGCGCCACCCTTCTGCTCCCTGCTCATGCCTCAAGCCACGGCCGGATCGCATGTTGGGCCTCGTCACGCCCGCGTGCCCCCAGGAGCGCCAGAAGGCTTCATCAACACCGGTGCGATTAGCAGCACAGGACGCCCAATCGCACCCGCACCACCCCCGATGACCGCGCACACCCTTCCATGGCTGGCGCTCACTTCTCGCGAGGCCCTCTCGGGCATATCGGCAAGCCCCTCAGAAGCTCACGACCCCGCAAGCCGGTCGGGAACTGGCCCTGACTAAGGTAAAACTGCAGCAGTAAGTTCGCCACAGGACTCACGGGCTCGTAAAAACACATTTCAGGCTTGGCCAAAGAAATAGAGGAGATAATCTGTTTACATGAGGGGCTCCCCCTCCCAAAATGCTCTTACAACTTTCAGGGCCACGCCCAAATTTTCACTTACAGGGTCATCAACGAGGAAGCATGGGCTCAATCGGACATATCCCTCGCCGCGTCCTCTGGGTCACCCTCAGACGTGTCGCTGGCATCGTCATCATCATCGCTGGCATCACCGTCCTCGTCGTCGGCATCACTACCACCATTGCCGGCGTCGCCCGCACCATCGTCGACCACGTCGCCTTCATCCGCAGTGACCACCACCGCGTCATCCTCGGAGGTGAAGGCCCTGACTAGAGCATCCACGTTGTCCTCCACCCAGCGCGCCAGGTCGCCCCGGATGGCCTCGGGCACAGGGGCAATGGCGGCGTCAAAGTCGAAGTTAGGGTAGGTGTTCTGGAGGTGGCTGAAGACGTGGGAGAATGCGCGCTTGAGCAGGCCGCGGCTCCTCTCCTCAACAAGCACGTGAGCCCTCTCGGATCGATTCTCCAGGCGTGTCACCATGTCGGTGAAGAAAAGGAGGTGGCTGGCATATTTGTTCGAGTGGGGATGAGGTGCATCTTCATCGCAGATGGTGCCCAACGCCGCATTGGTTCTGACCCTGAGGATTTGGAGCATGGGGGCGTGCTCGCGCTGCAGCATCCGCCACCGGAGCGCATCCTCCCTGCTCTGCTGCGCGGAGGACTCGGCGCTGGCGACCCACTTCTGAAGGGAAAGTAGCTCGGCACTAGAGGAAGCCAGCTCAGCTTGCACTAAGGTTAGTGCGGCTGCGGAGGCTTTCTTGCGATGTTCCTCCTTAGTCAACCCTGACCTGAGGGCATTAGTCCTACCCACCGCTTCAGCCTCCACGAGCTCCAACTTCAGGTGGTACCTGCCCTCAAGATCCACGCGAGCCTCGGCCACCCGGCGGTTGACCTCCTCCTGAGCCCTGGCCTTGCACGCACCGACAACCTCCTCTGCTTGGGCGACCTGGCGCTCCCTCGTATCCAACCGCTCAAGCTCAAGGCTGCGCTCCGTGGCTTCCAGCGCCAGTGCTTCCTCGCGCTTCAGGATCTCTTCCTCCTCGGTAGGCGTCCCCTTCATCGATGCTAGGGCGGCCTTGCGCGCTTCCACTTGCTGCTCCAAGGAGGCGCTCCAGGCCTGGAGATCCCACGCGCGTTTCTCTACGATCTTGCAGCAATGATCGGCTTCCCGGCCATCTTCCAAGGCTCGAGCACAGGCCTCTCGCGAGGCTGCAAGAGACGCCTCGGCCTTTGCATTGTCAAGCTCGCGCTGGTGCCACCCGAGGTTGATGGCCACCTTCATCTTGTGCCGCTCCTCCATCAGCCAAAGACCCTCGGCCTCGAGGCGCGCGTCTACATCCGCAAGTTCTCCACCAAGCCCGCTCATCGCGACCATCGCCTCCTGAAAGAGCTCATGGCGGACGACACTCTGTTCGTGTGCAGATTTGAGTGTGCAGCCGATTCCGTCCTCCGCAGAAGGGGTCGCTGAAGGGGCCTGAAGCGGATCGCTCCCTCCCAGCAGGGGGTTGGGGCTGGCACTTCCCCGATCATCATCTAGGCCACGACGGAGGCCTGGACGGGGGAGGGTCCAATGCTCGAGGTAGAAGCCAAGATCGGAGCCATCCAGCTGCCGTCCACAACTAGAGGAGGAGCCCTTGGCACAATCGTTGCACCCCGACGAGGCCACGAAGAAGAGACGGCAGGAGCGCGGGTTCGAGGCACAAAGCAGCGTATCTGCCTCTCCAGCCAACCTCACGCCAGGGGAAACATGCTGGCTTGGGGCGCTCAAGGCCAGTGAAAGACTCGAGGTAGGAGGAGGTTGCTTCACGAGAGGCTTCATGATACGTCTCCAACGTATCTATAATTTTTGATTGCTCCATGCTATATTATCTACTGTTTTGGGCAATATTGGTCTTTATTTTCCACTTTTATATTACTTTTGGGACTAACCTATTAACCGGGGGCCCAGCCCAGATTTGCTGTTTTTTTGCCTATTTCAGTGTTTCAAAGAAAAGGAATATCAAACGAAGTCGAAACGGAACGAAATCAACTGGAGAAGTTATTTTTGGAAGGAAAGCAACCCAGGGAACTTGGAGTGCACGTCAGGGGAGACACGGGCTGCCCACGAGGGTGGGGGGCGCGCCCACCCCCCTAGGGCGCGCCCCTGCCTCGTGGGGCCCCCGTGGCTCCTCCGACGTACTTTCTGCACCCATATATATCGTCGTACCCTAAAACTTCCAGGACGGAGATTAGATCGGGAGTTCCGCCGCGACAAGCCTCCATAGCCACCAAAAACCAATCTAGACCCGTTCCGGCACCCTGCCGGAGGGGGGATCCCTCACCGGTGCCCATCTTCATCATCCCGGCGCTCTCCATGACGAGGAGGGAGTAGTTCTCCCTCGGGGCTGAGGGTATGTACCAGTAGCTATGTGTTTGATCTCTCTCTCTCTCTCTCTCTCGTGTTCTTGATTCGGCACGATCTTGATGTATCGCAAGCTTTGCTATTATAGTTGGATCTTATGTTTCTCCTCCCCCTCTTCTCTCTTGTAATGAATTGAGTTTCCCCTTTCAAGTTATCTTATCGGATTGAGTCCTTAAAGATTTGAGAACACTTGATGTATGTCTTGCGTGGGATACCTGTGGTGACAATGGGGTATTCTATGATCCACTTGACGTATGTTTTTGTGATCAACTTGCGGGTTCCGTGACCTTGGGAACCTATGCATAGGGGTTGGCACACGTTTTCGTCGTGATTATCCGGTAGAAACTTTGGGGCACTCTTTGAGGTCCTTTGTGTTGGTTGAATAGATGAATCTGAGATTGTGTGACTCATATCATATAATCATACCCACGGATACTTGAGGTGACATTGGAGTATCTAGGTGACATTAGGGTTTTGGTTGATTTGTGTCTTAAGGTGTTATTCTAGTACGAACTCTAGGGCTGTTTGTGACACTTATAGGAATAGCCCAACGAATTGATTGGAAAGAATAACTTTGAGGTGGTTTCGTACCCTACCATAATCTCTTCGTTCGTTCTCCGCTATTAGTGACTTTGGAGTGACTCTTTGTTGCATGTTGAGGGATAGTTATGTGATACAATTATGTTATTATTGTTGAGAGGACTTACACTAGTGAAAGTATGAACCCTAGGCCTTGTTTCCTATCATTTCAATACCGTTTACGCTCACTTTTATCACTTGCTACCTTGCTGTTTTTATTATTTCAGATTACAAATACCTTTATCTACCATCCATATACCACTTGTATCACCATCTCTTCGCCGAACTAGTGCACCTATACAATTTACCATTGTATTGGGTGTGTTGGGGACACAAGAGACTCTTTGTTATTTGGTTGCAGGGTTGCTTGAGAGAGACCATCTTCATCATACGCCTCCTACGGATTGATAAACCTTAGGTCATCCACTTGAGGGAAATTTGCTACTGTCCTACAAACCTCTGCACTTGGAGGCCCAACAACGTCTACAAGAAGAAGGTTGTGTAGTAGACGTCAAGCTCTTTTCTGGCGCCGTTGCCGGGGAGGTGAGTGCTTGAAGGTATATCTTTAGATCTTGCAATCGAGTCTTTTAGTTTCTTGTTTTATCACTAGTTTAGTTTATAAAATAAAACTATAAAAAATGGAATTGAGTTTGTCTCATACACTTCACCTTTTTAATATCTTCTGTGAGTATGATGGAAAGGATAATTGTGCTCAAGTGCTAGAAGAAGAAATCTATAAAATGTTTGGCACTAACTATTTGAATGATGAGCATGATTGCAATGTTGTTAGTATGAATTCCTTGAATATCCATGATGCTAATGATATGCAAAGCCACATGCTTGGGGAAGCTATGTTTGATGAAGATGATATTTTTTGTCCCCCAAGTTCTGATGAGCAAATTTATTATGATGAAAGCATGCCTCCTATTTATGATGATTATATTGATGAAAGTGGATTTGGAGAGGCCATGACTTTAATTTGTGATGAATCCACTATTCGGGAAGAGGTTCCAATTGATTATGAGAACAAAGTTGCTATCTATGATGATTATTGTGATGACTTGTATGCTATAAAGAATAATGATATCCATGAAACTTTTCATCATGATTTTAGTTTTCAATTGGATTATGCCTCACATGATAATTATTTTGTTGAGTTTGCTCCCACTACTATTCAAGAGAAGAATTTTTCTTATGTGGAGAGTAATAAAATTTCTATGCTTGTAGATAATGAAAGGAATGCTTTAGGTGCTGGTTATATTGTTGAATTCATTCATGATTCTATTGAAAATTATTATGGGGGAGGAATATGTGCTTGTAGGAATTGCAATAACATCAAGTTTCCTCTCTATGTGCTTAAAATTTTGAAGTTATACTTGTTTTGCTTTCCTATGCAAGTTGATTCTTGTTCCCATAAGTTGTTTGCTCACAAAATCCCTATGCATAGGAAGTGGGCTAGACTTAAATGTTCTAGTCATATTCTTCATGATGCTCTCTTTATGTTTCAATTCTTATCTTCTATATGAGCATCATTGAAATCATCATGCCTAGCTAGGGGCGTTAAACGATAGTGCTTGTTGGGAGGCAACCCAACTTTACTTTTGTTCCTTTCTTTTTTCTCCTGTTTTGTAATAAATAATTCATCTAGCCTCTGTTTAGATGTGGTTTTATTCTTTTAATTAGTGTTTGTGCCAAGTAGAACCGTTGGGAAGACTTGGGAAGAGTCTTGTTGATCATGCTGTAAAAAATAGAAACTTTAGCGCTCACGAGAATTGCTGCCATTTTTATTTGGAGAGTGATATTTAGTTAATTATTTTTGCAGATGATTAATAAATAAATTCCTCAGGTCCAGAAATTTATTTGAGAATTTTATGAGTTTCATAAGTATACGTTTGATCCATATTACGACAGACTGTTTTGTTTTTGACAGATTCTGTTTTTCATGTGTTGTTTACTTATTTTGATGAATCTATGGCTAGTAAAATAGTTTATAAACCATAGAGAAGTTGGAATACAGTAGGTTTAACACCATTATAAATAAAGAATGAGTTCATTACAGTACCTTGAAGTGGTGATTTATTTTCTTATACTAACGGAGCTTACGAGTTTTCTGTTAAGTTTTGTGTTGTGAAGTTTTCAAGTTTTGGGTAAGGATTCAATAGACTATGGAATAAGGAGTGGAAAGAGCCTAAGCTTGGGGATTCCCGAGGCACCCCAAGGTAATATTCAAGGATAGCCAAGAGCCTAAGCTTGGGGATGCCCCGGAAGGCATCCCCTCTTTTGTGTTCGTTCATCGGTAACTTTACTTGGAGCTATATTTTTATTCGCCACATGATATGTGTTTTGCTTGGAGCGTCAATTTATTTTGTTAAGATTTGCTTGCTGTTATTTATAATAATTTTTTGCATCTTTTATTTCAATAAAAGTGGCATTAATAGTCTTTACTATGCCTATGTTACAAGTATACATGTTGCTGTTTGAAAACAGAAAGTTTACCGCTGTTGCAATAATTCCCTAGAAAAGTCAGAATGTGATAAAATGTTGAAACCTTTTGCATATTAAGCTCTGATAAATTTACCACAGTGGGAATTTTCTTTCATAATTTTTGGAGCTAGGGAAGTATGGATGTTGCAGCATTCTTTACAGACTATCCTGTTTAGGCAGATTGCTGTTATGTTTGCATTGTTTGCATATGTTTGCTTCTCTAATGATTCTATTTGAGGATAGGACCATTAAATATGCAGAGGAATTTAGTATGCAATGTTGAATAATAATTTTAGTGATTTTCTACAGTAGAGTATGATAAGGTTTTTGCAATGGTTTATACTAACTTATCTCACGAGTCCTTGTTGAGTTTTGTGTGGATGAACCTTTTGAGATTTAGGGAGACCGTGATATGAGAGGAATTAAGGAGACACAAAATCTCAAGCTTGAGTATTCCCAAGGAACCCCAAGATAATATTTCAAGAAGTCTCAAGCATCTAAGCTTGGGGATTCCCCGGTTGGCATCCCACCTTTCTTCTTCAGCAATTATCGGTTAGTATCGGTTGATCCTAAGTTTTTGCTTCTTCACATGATGTTTGTCATTCGTAGATGCCATTTTCTTTTGCTTTGCTTGCTGTTTGAATAAAATACCAAGATCTGAAATTCTTAAATGTTAGAGAGTCTTCACATAGTTGCATAATTATTCGACTACTCATTGATCTTCACTTATATCTTTCGGAGTAGTTTGTCATTTGCTCTTGTGCTTCACTTATATCTTTTAGAGCATGGTGGTAGTTTTATTTTGAAGAAATATATGAACTCTCATGCTTCACTTAGATTATTTTGAGAGTCTTAATAGCATGGTAATTTTCTTAAAATCCTAATATGCTAGGTATTCAAGAATAATAAAATTCTCTTATGAGTGTGTTGAATACTAAGAGAAGTTTGATACTTGATGATTGTTTTGAGATATGGAGGTAATAATATCAAAGTCGTGCTAGTTGAGTAGTTGTGAAATTGAGAAATGCTTGTGTTGAAGTTTGCAAATCCCGTAGCATGCACGTATGGTAAACGTTGTGTAACAAATTTGAAACATGAGGTGTTATTTGATTGTCCTCCTTATGAGTGGCGGTCGGGGACGAGTGATGGTCTTTTCCTACCAATCTATCCCCCTAGGAGCATGCGCGTAGTGCCGAGGTTTTTGATGATCTGTAGATTTTTGCAATAAGTATGTGAGTTCTTTATGACTAATGTTGAGTTCATGGATTATACGCACTCTCACCCTTCCATCCTTGCTAGCCTCTTCGGTACCGTGCATTGCCCTTTCTCACATTGAGAGTTGGCGCAAATTTCGCCGGTGCATCCAAACCCCGTGATATGATACGCTCTGTCACACATAAACCTCCTTATATCTTCCTCAAAACAGCCACCATACCTACCTATTATGGCATTTCCATAGTCATTCCGAGATATATTGCCATGCAACTTTCCACCATTCCGTTCATCATGACACATTCATCATTGTCATATTGCTAGCATGATCATGTAGTTGACATAGTATTTGTGGCAAAGCCACGATTCATAATTCTTTCATACATGTCACTCATGATTCATTGCATATCCCGGTACACCGTCGGAGGCATTCATATAGAGTCATATCTTGTTCTAAGTATCGAGTTGTAATTGTTGAGTTGTAAATAAATAGAAGTGTGATGATCATCATTAATAGAGCATTGTCCCAAAAAAAAGAGAAAGGCCAAGAGAAGGCCCAAAAAAAGGCCAAAAAAGGCCAAATAAAAAAAGGGACAATGTTACTATCCTTTGCCACACTTGTGCTTCAAAGTAGCACCATAATCTTCATATAGAGAGTCTCTTGAGTTATCACTTTCATATACTAGTGGGAATTTTCATTATAGAACTTGGCTTGTATATTCTAACGATGGGCCTCCTCAAGTGCCCTAGGTCTTCGTGAGCAAGCAAGTTGGATGCACACCCACTAGTTTCTTTTGTTGAGCTTTCATACATTTATAGCTCTAGTGCATCCGTTGCATGGCAATCCCTACTCCTCGCATTAACATCAATCGATGGGCATCTCCATAGCCCATTGATTAGCCTCGTTGATGTGAGACTTTCTCCTTTTTGTCTTCTCCACATAACCCCCCTCATTATATTCTATTCCACCCATAGTGCTATATCCATGGCTCGCACTCATGTATTGCGTGAAAGATTATGAGTTTGAGATTACTAAAGTATGAAAGAATTGCTTGGCTTGTCATCGGGGTTGTGCATGATGAGAGCATTCTTCTGTGACGAAAATGGAGCATGACTAAACTATATGATTTTGTAGGGATGAACTTTCTTTGGCCATGTTATTTTGAGAAGACATAATTGCTTAGTTAGTATGCCTGAAGTATTATTATTTTTATGTCAATATGAACTTTTATCTTGAATCTTATGGATCTGAATATTCATACCACAATTAAGAAGAATTACATTGAAATTATGCCAAGTAGCACTCTGCATCAAAAATTATCTTTTTTATCATTTACCTACTCGAGGACAAGCAGGAATTAAGCTTGGGGATGCTTGATACGTCTCCAACGTATCTATAATTTTTGATTGCTCCATGCTATATTATCTACTGTTTTGGGCAATATTGGTCTTTATTTTCCACTTTTATTTTACTTTTGGGACTAACCTATTAACCGGGGGCCCAGCCCAGATTTGCTGTTTTTTTGCCTATTTCAGTGTTTCGAAGAAAAGGAATATCAAACGAAGTCGAAACAGAATGAAATCAACTGGAGAAGTTATTTTTGGAAGGAAAGCAGCCCAGGGAACTCGGAGTGCACGTCAGGGGAGACACGGGCTGCCCACGAGGGTGGGGGGCACGCCCACCCCCCTAGGGCACGCCTCCCTGCCTCGTGGGGCCCCCGCGGCTCCTCCGACGTACTTCCTGCACCCATATATATCGTCGTACCCTAAAACTTCCAGGACGGAGATTAGATCGGGAGTTCCGCTGCCGCAAGCCTCCGTAGCCACCAAAAACCAATCTAGACCCGTTCCGGCACCCTGCCAGAGGGGGATCCCTCACCGGTGGCCATCTTCATCATCCCGGCGCTCTCCATGACGAGGAGGGAGTAGTTCTCCCTCGGGGCTGAGGGTATGCACCAGTAGCTATGTGTTTGATCTCTCTCTCTCTCTCGTGTTCTTGATTCGGCACGATCTTGATGTATTGCGAGCTTTGCTATTATAGTTGGATCTTATGTTTCTCCTCCCCCTCTTCTCTCTTGTAATGAATTGAGTTTCCCCTTTGAAGTTATCTTATCGGATTGAGTCTTTAAAGATTTGAGAACACTTGATGTATGTCTTGCGTGGGATACCTGTGGTGACAATGGGGTATTCTATGATTCACTTGACGTATGTTTTGGTGATCAACTTGCGGGTTCCGTGACCTTGGGAACCTATCCATAGGGGTTGGCACACGTTTTCGTCGTGATTCTCCGGTAGAAACTTTGGGGCACTCTTTGAGGTCCTTTGTGTTGGTTGAATAGATGAATCTGAGATTGTGTGACTCATATCATATAATCATACCCACGGATACTTGAGGTGACATTGGAGTATCTAGGTGACATTAGGGTTTTGGTTGATTTGTGTCTTAAGGTGTTATTCTAGTACGAACTCTAGGGCTGTTTGTGACACTTATAGGAATAGCCCAACGGATTGATTGGAAAGAATAACTTTGAGGTGGTTTCGTACCCTACCATAATCTCTTCGTTCGTTCTCCGCTATTAGTGACTTTGGAGTAACTCTTTGTTGCATGTTGAGGGATAGTTATGTGATCCAATTATGTTATTATTGTTGAGAGGACTTACACTAGTGAAACTATGAACCCTAGGCCTTGTTTCCTATCATTTCAATACCGTTTACGCTCACTTTTATCACTTGCTACCTTGCTGTTTTTATTATTTCAGATTACAAATACCTTTATCTACCATCCATATACCACTTGTATCACCATCTCTTTGCCGAACTAGTGCACCTATACAATTTACCATTGTATTGGGTGTGTTGGGGACACAAGAGACTCTTTGTTATTTGGTTGTAGGGTTGCCTGAGAGAGACCATCTTCATCCTATGCCTCCTACGGATTGATAAACCTTAGGTCATCCACTTGAGGGAAATTTGCTACTGTCCTACAAACCTCTGCACTTGGAGGCCCAACAACGTCTACAAGAAGAAGGTTGTGTATTAGACATCACTTCACAGCCTTAGTAGATGGGATCCTGAAGAGCCACCGTCAGGAAGGGAAGCAGCACTCGAGGAATTACAAAGATAAGGTACTTACTCATCTATGGCGATGTACTTCCTCTGCTTCAATAGCCGGAAGACAACACTGCTGCAGCTTGGGGACCCCTTCATTTTGCGGAGCGCATCGAAGTTCACGCGGAGTCGACCGAAGCGTTGGACGTGGCGACCAGCGTAGGGCGCGGCTGGTGAAGCACCCGAGGAGGTGACCTCAGGAGCACCAAGCTGGGGAGAGCCATCGAGTTCCGCCTTGTGGCGGCCTCCATAGGCATGGGGAGCTTCGACCTCAGGAGCAACGGATTGCGTCGCCCCCACAACTGCCACCCCGGAGTGAGAGTTACGCGCTCCCGACGATGACGCCTCAGGAACCGCAGGCGGCTTTGACACCCCGGCACCTGCGTCTCCGGGCTCCGGTGGTGCTTTCCCCCCTGCGTCCACTCTTGGGGCGAGTTCGGCGCCAGCGACAAGGAGGGGAACCATGGTGACGGGGTTCTCGCGGGGCCCATCAAGGCCGACTGGACGTAGCCCCCATTCATCGAAGGGGGCATCTGCCCCGCGAACTCCACCCTGATCGAGCAGCAGTACAAGAGACAGCCCACCGGTGGCATAATGGCTGGCGAGGGGTCGCCCGCCAGGACCTCGAGCACCGTTCCCCATGCCTCGAGCAGAATCTCTGATTCCTGGAGCCTCATGCTACCCGGGCCAACAGATAGGGCCCACATCGGCTAGGAATGGCGCTGGAGTGGGGCGACGCGGCGTCGGACGAACTCCTTCATCACCATGGGCGCGGTCAAGCCAAGGTCTTTCAACATCCTCAGCCAGTACCATACGAAGGTGAGGTGGGGGCTCGCGAGCTTCTCATGAGCCTAGTCAGAGATGGGGATGGCGGGTGCAGAAGGAGGCAAGAGCAAAGAGCTGAGCACTCCGACACCCACATACACCCACCGCATCCGGAACCCGCTTGTGGTCGGCGGGAGTTCAAAGTCAATCCCCGAGCCGGCCGTCGCCGCCACGGCCTGGAAGCTCAGGCACCCCGAGCATTGCCGGGGGTCGATCAGGTGCAGCGAGAAGAAATGGCACAGAAGGGCCATGGAGGGGGCGATGCCCACCATGGCCTCGTAGACAAAGGCAAAGATGGCGAGAAGAGCGACAGATTGGGGATCTAGGTGCAGCAGATGAATATGGTAATGGCAAAGCATGGCATTGAAGAAGGCGGATAAGGGGGGGGACCAGACCATCCCACAGGGCGTCGACGAAGAACTGGACCTCAGTGGCTGTTCTATCGACAGAAGCTCGGGACGTAGGCCAGGCCGCCGTCCCTCCCCATTCGTTGAAGCTGGTGGAAAGCGCAAGGCGGATCTTGTCCATGGCCTCCTCATTGAGCACCCGTGATTGGCCGACGGCGGGCTCGACGGCCGAAGGAGGGCTGGCTGAGGACAGGGGATTCTTCCCTTTCTCCGCCCGGTTTGGCGCCATGGCGATGGAGAGGACTGAGCTCGGGTCGGATGGAGGGAGGCTGAGGTTCGAAGAAACAGAGGAGTCAGGGAGCACGTTGCCAGCAAGGGGGAAATAACTGTGTAGGACGCCATGGGCCGCCTAGCCAGGCAGATATCAAGGCGGCATGGGGAAGCGGGGCCGCCCATGTCCAATCGATCACCATGCGTCGAGCGGGGCCGCCCATGTCCAATCGATCACCACGCGTCAAGCGGGGCTGCAGGCTATTGGGGCCCGCGGCACTCCGCACTTGCCCTTTGGCTTCGCCTCAAAGCCAAGCCCGAGCGCGCCTTGGGCCCGGGGCTACTGTTGGCGTTCTGGGAACTGGGGTCCCCAAACTTGCCTGCCTGCGGCCCACAGCGTGGCTCCACCTGCGGCCCTATACGACCCATCTTCACCAGCAAACACTCAAGACCCTCGTGAGGGGCCAAGCCTCGCGAGGCAGACGACACAAGACCTCCTAAGGGGCAGCCTCACCAGGCTGGCTCACGAGGGGCAGAGAGATCAAGGCAAGGGACACCTCGCGAGGTTCCTGTGACGCAAGACATGACGATTAGAGCCAGGCGGGTGCCAGTGCGCAATGTCCTCGTTTCCTCTTTGGTGCTAAAGAGGCAAGCACAGGCGAGGAGTCCCAAGGCATCAGGCAAAGGTTTCCATATTGGTGCAACAAGACCAATACCAGCAGGACAGCAGGAAGGAGGTCATCGTGGAGCCCAAGACGGCGTCACCACCAGAGCCTTTGGCAGGCGAAGGCTACTTTTGTCAGGATAGCTTGTACTAGCTGTCCCCCTTCAAACTGGCCATTGTGGGATCCCTTCCCGCCTAATATTTGAGAAGAGGACCAGGGCCTCTATAAATAGGACTAGCCACCACCATAGAAAGGGGAGATCGGACCCAGATCATCCCGAACCACACATGTTCACCAAGCACAAGAACACCTCTCCTCAGGAGGCTGTTCTTCCCTTGTAACTGTTCATCCTCAGCCCAAGAGGCAATCCACCACACCACACTGGATTAGAGTATTACATCACAACGGTGGCCTGAACCGGTATAAATCTCGTGTCTCTCGTTCTTTGGGTTCGTCGAGCTAGGCCGTGAGATCATACCGAGTGTGCGAGCTAGAGAGGAGGAGAGATCTTTGTGCGCACCCCAGTGTTCGAACCTCAAGGGTTTTGTCGGAACCCGAAATCCGACAATGTCTATATACATCTATATGTGGTAGTCCATTTGAAATCTGTAAAAAGGCAAATATTTAGGAACAGAGGGAGTATATGGGAATTAGGCAATGCCATCTTCTTTAGCCAGGCATCATATACGTGAATCATGCAATGCCATCCTGTTTAGCCAGTCATCGTATATGTGAATTGTATCATGCCATATTTTTTTTCATAATCTATTCCATTTGTCAACAACGTTTATACATTCATCTACTCTTCCTGTGCATCAGCCATTTGAGTCGGTCATGGGAAAATCTGGAGTGAAAACAAGGTCTTCTGAGCAGTCAGTGCTACCTGTTGTCTTGCATTGCCATGCCATCTACTTAGATTAGACATGCTTTGTGTGAATGCCTCCTGTTTGCTCTCTATATCAGATATGTGAATTATGTAATGCCATGTTTTCCAGCCAGTTATCATATATGTGAATTATGCACCGTCATGTAGCCAGGCATCATATATGTGAATTATCTCATGCCATATTTTTTTCATTACGTATTCCATTTGTCGACAATCTGTGTATATTGAACTACTCTTCATGTGTATCAGCCATTTGATCCGGTTATGGAAAAATCAGGAGTGAAAACAAGGTCTTCAGAGCAGGTAATGGTACCTGTTGAAGCATATATCTTGATGGTTACAGGGAGCTCCTCAGAAGAGGATTCAGAGACAGATGACCAGTCCTATATCCCACGTGAGGTGTATGTTCTAAGTTGCAATGTTTATATTTCTCATATCATGCATATGGTGTCTTGCATTGCTTAGTTTAGACATCATATGCACAATATTGAATTCCATCTGCTTAGTTTAGAGATCATACATGCGAGTGCCAGCTGCTTAGTATATGAATCAATTATGTCAATTGTATCATGCCATCCTGTATACTTAGACAACATGTATGTGAATTATTTCATCGCAACCTTTTTAGAAAGACATCATATAGTTTTGTCATGTCATCCTGTTTAGATACTCATCAAATGTTGAATTATGCCATTATATCCTGTTAAGTTATCCATCATATATCTGAAACTGTGTCATGCTATCCTATTTAGTTAGGCATCATATATGTGAAATTGTGTCATGCTGTCCTGTTTAGTTAGACAACATATATGTGAATTACGACATCTTTCTATCATACAATGTCTGTACGTTCAATTTCTTTTCTTTTTTATCATCCATTTGAATTGGAGGGGGTGATGGCAGTATCTAAGGGAGAAAAAACCCGTTCTTCACAAAAGACAGTGCTACCCGTCGATGCAGATAGAACCATGGTTGTACTGGCCCACAAACTAGCCCACCACACATAATCGAGACTCTTCTAGATTGCGCACTTACACCGTTGGGCAGAGAACCAGCTACAACCCATCTAACCCCAACCCCAGCGGATAGTAACCCACTTCTAGTTGACAAAACACCATGTCCAGCACAGATTACCCCCACATGAGCAGTTTGTAAAGCAACTGCAGTGCCCAAAGCACGAAGACCACCACAGCGAACCCAAACTCCACGTTTAAAGCAGAAGAGCAATTGTTCTCAGGTTAGATTCCGTAGCTATGGTGCATACTCCTTTGCTGTTGCATCACTGTATTTACTCATACCAACTACTTTTGAATTTGAAGGATCCAATTGAAACTCCAATGGCGCAACAGGTATGTTCTAAACATATTTCTTTAACTGGATTGCTCTTCTAACTTCTTTCTCTATGTTGATTTCAGTTTCAGTTGTATAAACCGTTATGTTCTCATGTGATGCACATTACAAGTGTTGTCAATGCTGTGTAGTTTCTCACACTTATATTCTATCTATGCTGCCGTGTATTAAAAATATATGAGTTGAACCGTGTCTCTATCTTGATTTGGCAACATAAACTAGAATGATATGGACAATACAGTGACCATAGTACATAGATATATGTTTGTTTCATGTTGTTATCCTGTCCACCTTACTACCGAACCGGTTTACCAAAATGAGTTTCGTATACTACATGCTAAACTTGTGATGTGTCTTCTTGTTTCTCTTGTAGTATGCGAATAGAATATTGGAGAAGAGCACCCCACTATGCAATGGTAGAGGAAGTAATGCAGATAAGGTTCAAGATAGTGAGACAACCCTGTTGGTCTCCAAGAAAGGTGATAAAAACGATCTTGTAGACAGTGAGAAAACACCACAGTCCTGCGTTGATGTAGTGTTCGAGTTACTGGCCAGTACCACTGGCACAAGCTCTTCGAACTCGCTGCCTGAATCACTTCGGATTCTTCAGTCTCAGCTACAAGCTGAAAGGCATCAGTCAGCTATGCTGCGGCAAGAAGACGAAGGACTGAGGAAGTCCCTGCAGATTTCAGATGCGTACTTTCTTGTGCAACAGCAAGCGCTGGAGGATTTAAGCGCCAAACAAGAGAAAGTTAATAAGCTTGCTAAGCATCTTGCCAGCATTATGGGTACCTAGGATATTGTTTCTTGAGCTCTTTTGAAGTGGTTTTAGTTCTGGACTTGTTTTGCTGCAGCGTTTATTTGCACTGGTCGCCAAGTTTGACAACTAGTGTATATGATATGCGGCTTTGTTCCCTATATTTGCACCGGTGACGAACTTTGATGCCCAGTGGATGTAATATGTGTAATAGCCATGATAGCCTAGCGTACATTGCTTTCTTATTTATTTCCTTGTTGTCTTGTTTATTTGTTTGCTTGTAGTAAGTGAAGTTCTTTTTCCGCGGTTTGCTAGTGGCCGCAATAACCTATTTTTTAAAACTAGTCCACAATAACCATGGGCTACACATTATTTTAGTTACCATGGGCGTCCTATGGGCCGTAGAAACAATGTGCCTTCTAAGGGCCGTAGAAACGATGGTCCTTCTATGGGCCGTATCATCAATGGGCCTTCTACGAACCGTTTGATCGATCGGCCAAACATGGGCCAATAACAGACTACATTATGGGACGTAAACGGGCTAGATTTGGAATTGTCCGTTCATGGGCTGACCATAACGGGTCGTCGTTAATTTGCCATATTTGATGATCCTACGAAAATGGCCCAACGGATTAACGGTCCGCAAACGGGCCGATTGTAACCACGAGCTGAATTTGGCCCACAAGCAGAAAAGGCCAGTAACGGGCTGTAAGTAATTGAATGCTGGAAATAAGCCCAAGAATAAATGGGCCCTTAGAAGGCCAAAAGATAACACGGGTTGGAAACGGCCCAATGGAATAATGGGTCGTTAATGGGTATAAAGTGGTACACTGTTCATTACAGGCCAGATTCACCACGGGCCGTTAATGAGCCAAGACTAACAAATGGCCTCGTATGGGCCGAAAGACATCATGGGCCATATATGGGCTGGAAGTTATAATGGGATGGAATCATATTGGACGGCCCAAATGAAGCTACTGGGCTTAATGTCGGTAGGCCGTAACGAGCCATGAGTTAGCGAGCCGTAAATGGGCTATATACGAACAAGCCATTAACAGGCTTTCCGTGGGCTGGCCCGTTAGTGTTTGACCAAGTCAAACATGCCGACCTTTTCACCGAAATGGGCCTCTGTTGGCCCATGCCACGTGTTGACATATCATAGGCGCCTCGTGTCCAATGAATGGATGACATATGTCCCAACGGTGAGCCAACACGTGTTTCCTCCGGCCAATGACAATTTTACAGTGGAAAGTCCTCATTTGTCCGGGTTGTTAGTGGGTTATCGGATCCCAAACTGGACCCGATAACTTAACGGCGACCCGTTACGGTGGATGCCACGTGTTGGTCACCCTTGACGAAAGCACTTCCATGACGCGTGATTTATCGTCATGGAAGTGGAAACTTCCGTGATGATAATTTTGGTAATGTTATGGAACACTTCTACGACAACACATGTATGACTATCTTGTTCTGTCATAAAGTTGTCATGGATGTACATTCATGATAGAAAACATGACCTACTATGAAAAACATGTATCATCACGAAAGTGTCTTTTTTTGTAGTGGAAGAACCAAATAATATTCATAGATAATCTTGTTCATAAATCCACAATTCATCGGATCTCGGCAAACACACCGCAAAAGAGTATTACATCGAATAGATCTCTAAGAACATCGAGGAGAACTTTGTATTGAGAATCAAAGAGAGAGAAGAAGCCATCTAGCTAATAACTATGGACCCGAAGGTCGGTGGTAAACTACTCACGCTTCATCGGAGACGCAATGGTGTTGATGTAGAAGCCCTTCGTGATCAATTCCCCCTCCGTCAGATCGCCGGAAAAGGCCCCAAGATGGGATCTCACGGGTACAGAAGGTTACGGCAGTGGAAAAGTGGTTTCGTGGATCTCTGCGATTTTTCTAGGCTCCTGCCTCATGGCCGCCTCATGGAGTTCCAGACTTCGACTCCAAGTCTTCTGGATTGCTTCCAGTCTAAGAAAGATTATCATGAAGGTTTCATTCCGTTTGGACTCCGTTTGGTGTCCCTTTTCTGCGAAACTCTAAAATAGGCAAAAAATAGAAACTGGCACTGGGCCTCTGGTTAATAGGTTAGTCCCAAAATAAAATAAAAGAGCATATTAAAGTGCATTAAACATCCAAAACAGATAATATAATAGCATGGAACAATCAAAAATTATAGATACGCTGGAGACGTATCAAACATCAAGATGAACAAGATGCCGAGGCACAACGTCAAGAACAACAACTACGTGAAGCTCAAGCACTTGAGGTGCAACGTGCCCTCCGAGATTCAAGTCGAGCCGTAGCCACGCGCAACTAGCAAAATCGTGAGCACTGAGAAGCGCTTCGTGAAGAAGTTCAAGAGAGGACCTATCAAGCTCGAGTGCATCGTCAATTTCCACGACCTCCTCGCCAAGAACCCCAAGTTCACCAAGAGCAAGAAGACAATGGAAATCCTCCACGACAAGAGCAAGTTGAGGGAGACGATCCTCCTCGTCAAGGACGTCATCATCCATGACCCCACCACAATTAAGAGCAATGCTACCGCAAGCTAAAGTTCACCATGCCCAAGTTCAGTGGAAGCAATGATCCCGAAGAGTACCTTTAATTGGCATTGAAGGTTGACAAAATCTTCCGCTTGCACAACTATGAGGAAGAGAAGAAGATCGCGATGGCTTCCCCTGAGTTCCAAGACTACGTCCTCATTTGGTGGGAACAAGTCATTGAGCGTCATGCGGCAAGAGGTGAACCACCCATCACTACGTGGGCGCAAATGAAGGATGTCATGAGAGCACGATTCGTGCCAACATATTACAACAACGACCTCTTCAAGAAACTCCAACTCCTCAAGCAAGGACCAAGAGCGGAAGAATACTACAAGGAAATGGAGATTGCCATGATATGAGCTAATGTCATGGAACATGATGAGAAAACTATGGCACGTTTCTTGAATGGACTCAATCATCCTATCAAGAAGATCGCTGACTTCCAACCATACTTGAACCTCATCGAGCTAGTGCATCAAGCTACCAAGGCGGAACGTCAAGTGCAAGATGGCTTCAAATATGCCAAGTTCTCATCCAGGACCTATGGCTTCTCCAACATCCAAGCTTCAACAACTCCAACACCTTCTACCTCAACCAAGACATCTACAAGCAACGCTGACAAGTCAAGTTACAAGAAAACTTTGACAACCTAAAGTCATCCTCCTACTAGAAGCAACTTCAAGCCGAGAGCTTCATCATCCTCTACCCTAAACGATGATACCATCAAGACAAGTTCCTTCAAATGCTTCACATGCGGAGGCCGAGGCCACAAGTATTTTGAGTGTACAAACAAGAGAACCATGATCCTCAACAAGGATGGTACCTATGTCTCCATGAGTGAAGGAGAAATGGAAGCACTTGAGCAATTGGCCATGCACCGGCAAGTGAACGAAGATGTAGGGAATCAAGTCTTTTGCCACGAAGATTCGAGCCCCGCTCTTGTTGTCTCCAAGGTCTTAACTCTTAAACATCAACAAGAAGAAGACCAAAGATGCCATATCTTTCGTACCAAGGCCGGCATCAATGGAAGGTCCGTCAAGGTCATTATCGATGGAGGGAATTGTCATAACTTAGCAAGTGAAGAACTATGCTCCAAGCTCCAATTGGCCAAGGTGAAGCACCCACATCCATACAAGGTTCAATGGCTTAGCGACTCCGGCACTATCCAAGTCGAGCATAGAGTGCAAGTCTCCTTCACAATTGGAGGATACGAAGACACTTTGGAGTGTGATGTGGTTCCAATGCCCGTTTGCCACCTTCTTCTTGGACGACCATGACAATTTGATCGAGGTGTCATCCACAACGGCCTAACGAATCACTATAGCTTCAAGATGAAAGGAAAGGAGTATGTACTTCGACCTATGTCTCCAAGCCAAGTGATCGCCCACAAGCAAACCACCCATCGTGGAGAGAATAGTGAGAGAGCGAACCACCAAAAGGAGAGTGAGCACCACAAGCCCAAATTGAGTGCCTCCACGATGAGCGAAAATAAGAACTTAGTTCTATTTGCCACCAAATGTGAGATGAGAGAAGTGTGTGAGAACCCATCAAGTGTCATGCACTATGTCCTTTTGTGGAAGGATGACGCACCAAAAGCTAACACCTCTCACAATCTACCTTTAGTGTTGTGTTCTCTTTTGTAGGAATTCCGAGATGTTTTCCCCGATGAGCTACCTCCGGGTCTACGCCCACTATGAGGCATCAAGCACCGAATCGACCTCATCCCCGGAGCACCTCTTCCTAACAAGGCTTCCTACCACGTCAACCCCGAGGAAACTAAGGAGATCCAACGGCAAGTACAACAACTCATCAACAATGGCCATGTTCGAGAAAGTTTGAGCCCTTGTGCCGTCCCGGTAATCCTTGTTCCCAAGAAAGATGGTACATATCGCATGTGTTCCGATTGCCGTCCTATCAATTCTATTACCGTCTGTTATCGTTACCCCATTCCACGCTTAGATGATACGCTAGATGAGCTTAGAGGAGCCACCATTTTCTCTAAAATTGACCTTAAAAGTGGCTACTATGAAATACGCATCCAAGAAGGTGATGAATGGAAAACTGCATTTAAGACCAAGTTTGGCTTATATGAATGGCTTGTTATGCCAATGGGTTTATCCGAAGCACCCAGTACTTTCATGCGACTCATGCATTTTGTTTTTCGACCTTATATTGGATTATTTGTTGTGGTCTACTTTGACGATATTCTTGTGTTTAGAAAATCTATAAAAGACCATGTCACCCACCTTAGAACCATGCTACAAACTCTTAGAAAAGAGCACCTTTTTGATAATATGGACAAATGCCTTTTTGGTGTTGACAAGCTTGTTTTCTTGGGTTTGTTGTGTCTTCTAAGGGTGTTCATGTTGATGAATCTAAGATCAATGCTATTAAAACTTGGCCACGACCAACCAACTTGCAACAAGTGCGTAGTTTTCTTGGTTTACCCGGTTTCTACCATATATTCGTTAAGGATTTTAGCACCATTGCTTCTCCTTTACATGCTTTGAGTAAGAAGAATGCACCCTTTGTTTGGGGACCATCCCAAGATAGCGCATTCAATGAGCTTAAAAATTTGCATACTCATGCTCCCGCGCTTGCATTACCCAACTTGACAAACCTTTTGAAATTCATTGCGATGCTAGTGGTAATGGCATAGGAGGTGTGTTAATGCAAGAGAAGTGCCCCATAGCTTACTTTAGTGAGAAACTTTTCGGAGCGCAACTCAATTACCCCATCTATGACAAAGAGCTATATGCTTTAGTGCAAGTTTTGCATGAATGGGAACATTACCTTCGCACTCATGAATTTATCATTCATACTGACCATGAAACACTTAAGTATCTTAAGTGTCAAACTAAGTTGAACAAGCATCATGCTAAATGGAGTGAATTCTTTGTGTCATTTCCTTATGTCTTCAAGTATATCAAAGGCAAGGAAAATTTTGTGGCGGGTGCACTTTCCCGTATATGCATTCTTGTTACTCAACTTGAATTGAATGTCATAGGCTTTGAGCACATAAAAGACTTGTATGCGCATGATCCTACTTTTACTATTCCTTATGCGAAATGTTTGACGCATACATCTTGGGAACGCTACTACATCAAAGATGATTATCTTATGAGAGCTAACAAACTTTGCATCCCCGAGTCTTCTCTTCGTTTGTTACTTTTGCAAGAATCTCATGGAGGAGGGCTCATGGGACACTTTGGACGCGACAAGACATTCGCTATGCTCTCCATGAACTACTATTGGCCCAAGATGTCACGCGACGTCTCACGCTTCACCACCCGATGTTCGAGATGTCGCAAAGCTAAGTCCAAAGCTCAATCTCATGGTCTATATACACCCCTTCCAATTCCATATCACCCATGGGAAGATATTAGGATGGATTTTGTACTTTGCTTGCCTAGGACTAGACATGGAAAGGATTCCGTGTTTGTTGTTGTGGACCGATTCTCAAAAATGGCTCATTTCATTCCTTGCAACAAGATAGACGATGCATCACATGTTGCAAATCTCTTTTGTAGGGAAATCTTGCGCCTACATGGAGTGCCAAAGACGATTGTCTCGGACCACGAAGTCAAGTTCTTGAGTTACTTCAGAAGACCTTATGCACCAAGCTCGGAATCAAGCTACTATTCTCCATGACATACCATCCACAAACCGATGGCCAAATGGAAGTGATGAACCGAACACTCTCCACTCTACTACGCGTGTTGATCAAGAGGAACATCAAGGAGTGGGAATAGTGCCTACAACCGCGCAAGACACTCAACTACCGGCATGTCCCCCTTCGGGGTCGTCTACGGATTCAACCCGTTGTCCCTATTGGACATTCTTCCTCTACCACTACAAGAGCGCATCAATATGGACGCGAGTGGACAAGTGAACTATCTCAAGAAGATGCATGAAGATACAAGGCACACCATCGAGTGACAAGTACAACGACTCGCGGCCAAGCTCAATGTCAACAAGCAACCCATGATATTCAACACTGGAGATCTCGTGTGACTACACCTTTGCAAGGAACACTTCCCCAATGAACACAAGTCCAAACTTCTACCACGAGCTAATGGACCCTTCAAGGTGCTAGCACGCTACAACAACAACGCCTACAAGATTGACCTCCCGCGCAACAAGTACAACGTGAGCGAAGTCTTCAACGTCAAGGATCTCTCGCCCTACCATGGTGATGAAGATTTCGATCCAAGGTCGGATCTTTTCCAAGGGAGGGGAGATGATGCGGAGCATCCCAAGGTCATCCCCATGGACCTACCTACGTCTCATATGACACCACGTGGACCAATGACAAGAGCCCGAGCAAAGGCTATCGAAGAAAAGGTGAACTCGCTCCTCTCCGAACTACCACTTTCTATACATGAGACATCGCTGCTACCTCAAGCGGAAACACTATGTGTAATCAGGTACTTGGAGGAAAGCCAAGGAGCAGCTACATCCAACAGACAAGACAGCAAGGATACCAAGTGCCAAGAAGAAGAGCTGCCACTAAAGCTATAGCCACCGGACGACCGGCCGACACCGGACGTCCGACACCTGAAGCCCCAGCCTGGCTAGGTCCCAGCCGACGCAAGCTACATCGAGCGGACATCCAGCTAGGACCGGATGACTAGCGTCACCACACTTGAGCCAAAACAGCGGATGTCCGACGCCACCGGATGACCAGCGACCGGACGACCGGCCATCTCCAGAAATTCGGTGCCACCCTAGCCGAACCAAAACCAGCGGAAGTCCGGCAACTAACGGACGTCCGGATGCCCATGAGCCACCGGGCGACCGTAACAAACCGGACGTCCCGTACCTATCTGCGCATAGTTTCGGGCCCAAGGCCCATGTACCCCTTCACTTCGCCCCCATTTTCACTAAGACTATAAATAGACCTCCTCCTCCTAGTTAGGGTCAGCGTTGTGTTAGCTCATATGTGACATAGAGCTTCACTCATCCATCCAGATCTACTCCATTACGAGGGACCGACACCTCTTTGGAGAAGATCAATCTTGGATTCAAGACCCCTAACGGGAAGACATGAAGACCTCCTCTCGGAGAAGAACCGGTTACCCTATGTATTATCCTTTGTTGGATTCAGATCTTGTATCTCTTTGTGTTTCGAGGATCTAGCACATGTGTGATCATTTCTTGTTAATTTGACTGATTCCTCTCATTTCCCCTCATGTTTTCCCCGTCGTGTTCTTCGTGTTCTTCGTAGGATCCGCTCAAATCGTGAAAGATCGGCCCCTAGGGTTTTCACCCTACATCAGGTAGCGAGGCACGTATTGTATTGTTGCCATCAAGGATAAAAAGATGGGGTTTTCATCATATTACTTGAGTTTATCCCTCTACATCATGTCATCTTACTTAAGGCGTTACTCCGTTCTTATGAACTTAATACTCTAGATGCATGTTGGATAGCGGTCGATGTGTGGAGTAATAGTAGTCGATGCAGGCAAGAGTCGGTCTACTTGACACGGACATGATGCCTATATTCATAATCATTGCCTTGGATATCGTCATAACTTTGCACTTTTCTATCAATTGCTCACAGTAATTTGTTTACCTACTATATGTTTTCTTTGAGGAGAGGAGCCCCTAGTGAAACCTATCGCCCCCGGGTCTATTTTCGAACATATATCTTCAGATCTATAAACCAAAAAACCCAAAAATACCTTGCTGCAATTTATTTATATTTACTTTAGTTTGCTCTTTTATTTATCTTTTATACCTATCTCTATTAGATCTCACTTTGGGCGAGACCCTAAAGGGATTGACAACCCCTTTCTCGCGTTGAGTGCAAGTATTTGTTAGTTTGTGCAGGTACATAGATTGGAGACTTGCTTGTGCCTCCTACTAGATTGATACCTTGGTTCTGAAGTGAGGGAAATACTTATCTCTACTTTGCTGCATCACCCTTTCCTCTTCAAGGGAAAAATCAATGCAAGCTCAAGAAGTAGCAGGCACCACCACCGTCGCTCCATCGTTGAGAGAGATAAATGATTGACAAATGGCGCCCATATATTAGGTTTGACATTGGGATGAGATTAATGGGGGAATGGAAGACATCCTTACATAATAAAAAACAAATATTTTATTGTGGACATATAAATGATAAGTGATATGTCTATAAATGTTTTTCTTAGAGATGTTGAAAATGTTTGATACTCCTCATATAGATTTTATATCTGTAAATGTTGATATGTAATAAAGTGCTTCACCAATTGGTGGAGCAAGAATTTTTGGGAAGATCAGGCAAGATGATCCTAAGTGTCTAATCTAGAAATGAAAAATTGAGTATTCGGATACACAACATATAATATAGCACCAAACCTCTGAACCACAAATCCACATTAATAATGAAGTTAAAACATATACTCAAACAAAGTAATGCGATAGGAACACAAATATAATTCAGTGTGAACCAATATATCAATATCTGTTTCGTATACCAAACAAATTCAACGTTGAGACTTGGCAAAAGAACACACAGAGTCAGCAACGCATAGAGGCAAACTCTCCATGTTGCCATAAAAAGTTTAGCTATTCATATCATCCAAAAATAAAATAAATAAATTTATAATTCAACTAATTTTAATGTTCTGGGACGTGAATATATTCAAAATTGAGTCTTGCAAGAATAGAGATGGTGAAATGGAACATACCAATGGTGTGTTAAGTAAAATCATGAGACAAATGCCCCTTTTAAGGGTTTCGTTGTAGTAAATGTCTCAACATTTTTTCCATGGAAAAGGGGAGAGAAGAAAATCAGGGGAGTGTTGATATTTGTATAATTAGAGGAAATGGAGAAATTAGGGTGAATATGTTTTCAAAACTGCCTATTCAAGATACTTTATTTTTTGGTTAAATGCACAAATTTCGTCCTCGTGATTGCAAATCTGAGAGATAGGAAGAGCTATTTTAGCTCCACGGGGTGTTTCTCAGCTCTCTAGTTTCTACAAAAGGGAAAAGTTCTCTGCCTACTCCACTGTGTCAACCATCTGGTTTGCAAGTTTGGGTTGGTAGGGAAAATATGGAGAGGAATGAGGAGGCGGAGATGGAGATGGAGTTGGGATAGGGCACGGGTGAAGTGATTACTACGGCGGCGGGGCGGCTAGCACCGACAATCAATACGGGGGCGCAACCCATGTTCTGCCTTCTACGTCTGTCAACAAGGGGAAGATGGTGGCACTGCTGATCATCGACATGGAGGCCGTGTGGGGGGCTATCAATGGATCCTTGGTGGCGGGGTGGTTCTTATCGCCCTTCCAATTAAATTCATGGATCCTTATCGATGAGCTCCGTGTTTCGGCATAGAAGTTGCAAGGTACGATCACCGTTCAAGAGGTGGCCAGCGTTGACGAGAGGTTCATCCTCAACTTCTCCGTTGAGGAAGATAAAATGTTCTTTTTGAAGGTGTTGTAGGGGAACACATTATTTCAAAAAAATTCCTACGATCACGCAAGATTTATCTAGGAGATGCATAGCAACGAGAGGGGAGAGTGTGTCTACGTACCCTTGTAGACCGAAAGCGGAAGCGTTTAGTAACGCGGTTGATGTAGTCAAACTTCTTCACGATCCAACCGATCCAAGTACCGAACATACGACACCTCCACAATCAGCACATGTTCATCTTGGTGACGTCCCTTGAACTCTTGATCCAGTTGAGGCCGAGGGAGAGTTCCGTCAGAACGATGGTGTGGTGACGGTGATGATGAAGGTTACCGGCGCAGGGCTTCGCCTAAGCACTACGACGATATGACCGAGGTGTGTAACTGTGGAGGGGGGCACCGCACACGACTAAGAGAAAATTGTGTGTCCTTTGGGGAGCCCCCTCCCACATATATAAGGGGGGAGGAGGAGGAGGCCAGCCTAGAGGGGGCGCACGCCATGGGGAGTCCAACTAGGATTCCCAATCCTAGTTGGAGTCCCCTTCCATCCAAGAGAGGGAGAAGGAAAGAGGGGGCGCCGCCCCCTCCCTAGTCCAATTCGGACTGGCCATGGGGGGTGCGGCCTCCCTTGTAGCCCTCCTCTCCTTTACTCTATGGGCCCATGAAGGCACATGAACTCCCCGGTACTCCAAAACTTATCCGAAATGACCCGAACCATTCCAGTGTCCGAATGTAACCTTCAAATATATGAATCTTTACGTCTCGACCATTTCGAGACCCCTCGTAATGTCTGTTATCTCATCCAGGACTCCGAACAAACTTCGGTTCATCAAAACACAAAACTCATAATCAAATCGTCATCGAACGTTAAGCGTGCGGACCCTACGGGTTCGAGAAGTATGTAGACATGATCGAGACACATCTCCGATCAATAACCAATAGCGGAACCTGGATGCTCATATTGGCTCCTACATATTCTACAAAGATCTTTATCGGTCAAACCGCATAACAACATACGTCATTCCCTTTGTCATCAGTATGCTACTTGCCCGAGATTCAATCGTCGATATCATCATACCTAGTTCAATCTCGTTACCGGTAAGTCTCTTTACTCGTTCCGCAATGCATCATCCCATGACTAACACATTAGTCACATTTCTTGCAAGGCTCATAGTGATGTGCATTACCGAGAGGGCCCAGAGATACCTCTCCGATACACGGAGTGACAAATCCTAATCTCGATCTATGGCAACTCAACATACACCAATGGAGACACCTGTAGAGCATCTTTATAATCACCCAGTTACGTTGTGACGATTGATAGCACACAAGGTGTTCCTCCGGTATTCGGGAGTTGCATAATCTCATAGTCTGAGGAACATGTATAAGTCATGAAGAAAGCAATAGCAGAAAAACTAAACGATCATTATGCTAAGCTAACAAATGGGTCTTGTCTAATGATGTGATCCCGTTCATCAAATGACAACACATGTCTATGGCTAGGAAACTTAACCATCTTTGATTAACGAGCTAGTCAAGTAGAGGCACACTAGGGACACTCTGTTTGTCTATGTATCCACACATGTAGTAAGTTTCCGGTAAATACAATTCTAGCATGAATAATAAACATTTAGATATAAGGAAATATAAATAACAACTTTATTATTGCCTCTAGGGCATATTTCCTTCAGGCGCAGCCATGTCATTACAGGCATGAAGGAATCATCGTTGCTGAGTTCGATGGCAATGATAACTCGGCGGAGGTTGACCTTGGAGCCATGGCTATATGGCCCCAGGCTCGTAACCTCCCTTTTGAGATAAAAACTAAGAGTATGGCTTGGACTCTAGGGGACCAAATTGGCGAGGTGATTATCGTCTCTCATCGAAATCATTTCATAGTTGAGATGTTTTTGCATGTACGAGTGAAAATTCTGCTACATGTGCCACTCTAGTATAGGGTAGCATTGAATCCTCTAGGCAACATTGAGAAATTTCAATTTGATGTACCTTACGAGAAATTGTCGTCATACTGTAAGTGTTGTGGACTTGTAGGACATGTTTCTGAGCGGTTCTATAGAATCCCTAAGGACATTTGAGTAGCATCTTTACCAAAAAATTGAGTGGAGATGTTTACTAGAAAGGTCAAGTGGCAAGCAAAAGATCCATTCCAACATCTATAGTTCTTCCAGGGCCATAGAGGGAATGGTGGTCAAGGTGATAAAAGCCATGAGTGATCTCACGTTGATGGAAAAGGGAGTTGTGGCGTCCTCGATGGCGGCCGTCTTGGCGACTAGGGGACCAGGCCAAGGGGGTCTCCAACTCAGCCAGGAGGGCGGGCCCCTGTGGCCTCTCTGCCGGCCACACTTGGCACTGGTTCTGGTGAGGAGGTCCGGCAACAGCCTGGCCGCCCCTGCTAGGCATGTGGCAACTACCAACACTCACTTGGGTGTGTTTCTTCTCGGCCAGGAGGGCCAGGACCCTGGGGCACCGCTACATACTGCTCCTGATTAGGAGGGTCGGGCAGTAGCGCTTCCTGTCCATGAAAGTTTCGTCCAGGAGGGCCAGGGGCTAGCAGTGATGGAGACCAGCCTACCGGGTGTCTTGCCTGGCCAGGAGGGTCAGGGAAACACGCGGTCGGAGGAACCAAACTACCCCAAGACATGTGCTGATGCTGCTGGTTATCAGGTCTGCCCTGTTGTCCAGGAGGGCCAGGGTGTCCTGCTGATGGGTGAGGCCAACCATGTCGCTGCTACTACACAAACTGATCAACTTCTGTTCAAACCAGGCGTGTTGGAGGCCCTGTCAGCGGCGGTTGCTGCAAGACTAGCAGCTCCTGATGCAAATAGTGATGCTATGGTTAATTTCAATGCTACGAAGAATCCTATGCAGGTTTGATCAAAGATGAAAGGGAAAAAGGAGGGAGGAGTTGAGAGTTCGGAGGACGCGCAGGAAAACTGTAGGTAAAAAGTGAAGAAACCCATTTGAAGCCCCACTAACAGGCAGTGACTTAGACTTCTCTTTTGCAAAAACTATGGATAGCTATGAGTGCATGTTATATGGTGATGTGGCATGTTTCTGCTAAGTGAGTATGTATGGTTAGGGTGAAAACAATAATAGATGGAGATGGGGTCACCACACATGTACCGAAGGAGATAGAGGGAAAAGAAGAGGCATAGGTGCAACAGAGGAGGGAATCAGTTGGAGATGATGACACATCAGTGGCCGCTGAAGAGGAGGTCCGCTGGGCCAAATGAAAATCATAGGTTCGAACTGCCATGGAATGCTCTCCCCTGCGGCAGTTCGCGAGTTCTTGGAGCTACATGGGTGGATCAAGGCTGATTTAATTTTTCTTTCAAAGTCACATTTGAATAAACGTAAAGCCGATGAGCTATGTCGTGTTTTAAATTTTGATTCGATCACTACTGCAGGATGGTCCTAACGTGACACATGTATAGTTGACCAATTGACCAAACTGTGTGCGATGCATGAATCGCAAACAATATCGTGACAAGACCGTCACCAATAAAACAAACTGTGTGCGATGGTGGAGACATCAAGGATGATTCAGATTAGAGTTGCATGTGTGATACTGGCATAGATTTGATCCATATGAACTGTTTGCGATGAGCTAAAACAATAGAAACGTCAGCCAAATCAAGGTGTGTGCAATAGACGACATATAGTTCACTCGGATGAACTGTTTGCGATGAGTCAAAACAATAGAAATGGTCAGCTAGATCAAGGTGTGTGTGATAGACGACATACAGTTCACTCGGAGGAACTGTTTACGATGAGACAAAACAACAGAAACAATTCAGGTTAACAAGATGTGTGTGATACCCGGAAAATAGGTCATTAATCCGAATTATGTGGGAAGACCAATAATAACACAGACGATTCCTACTAATAAGACGTGTGTGTTGTGGGCAAACGCTTGCTGGTATACAATTGTCAGTGGTTGATGGAATCACTGATGGGCTCCGTAGTTTAGTCCTTGTGCGATGTGATTTCTCTGTCTGCACAACATCTATACACTGTCTACAAAACAACAACATATATACTTAGAAGAACATGATTGCATAGCCAAATTAAAAATCAAATTACATAAGTAACTATACACAACAATCACACGCACCTAAATAAATAGTTACATGCATAATAAACTAGGAGTGTCGGTGTCAAAACCGGCGGATCTCGGGTAGGGGGTCCCGAACTGTGCGTCTAGGCCGGATGGTAACAGGAGGCAAGGGACACGAAGTTTTACCCAGGTTCGGGCCCTCTCGATGGAGGTAAAACCCTACGTCCTGCTTGATTAATATTGATGATATGGGTAGTACAAGAGTAGATCTACCACGAGATCAGAGAGGCTAAACCCTAGAAGCTAGCCTATGGTATGATTGTTGATGTGTATGTTGTCCTACGGACTGAACCCTCCGGTTTATATAGACACCGGAGAGGGTTAGGGTTACATAGAGTCGGTTACAATGGTAGGAGATCTGAACATCCGTATCGCCAAGCTTGCCTTCAACGCTAAGGAAAGTCCCTTCCGGACATGGGACGGAGTCTTCAATCTTGTATCTTCATAGTCCAGGAGTCCGGCTGAAGGTATAGTTCGGCTATCCGAACACCCCCTGATCCAGGACTCCCTCAGTAGCCCCTGAACCAGGCTTCAATGACAACGAGTCCGACGCGCAAATTGTCTTCGGCATTGCAAGGCGGGTTCCTCCTCCAAATACTTCATAGAAGATTTTAAACACAAAGATGGTGTCCGGATCTGCAAAATAAGTTTTCCACATACTGCCATAGAGAGAATAATATTTACACAAATCTAATCTGCTGACGTATTCCGTAGTGCGACACACCACGGCCAAGCCTTTATCGAAGTCGTTTCATTATCCCACCTCAGCGCGTCATGCGAGGCGGTTTCCTTGGCACGTCTTGTCAAAGCAGAGATCGTGCCCCCTTATTCCGGGATTCTCATCAATACGGGCGTGGGTAACCCAACCGCGCCTTTGATAACGGCGCTTGGAGATAAGCAAGTTTTACCAGGCTGGTGGGGACATGTAGCCACGTCCACCCATATAAGGGGATAAGGATCCACCTTTTCACCCACGCCTTCTTCCTCCTTTGCCTATCCATTCTTGCGCACTCGAGCTCCAGCGCCCAAGTACGCAGTACCACCTCAACCTTCACCAGTCATGTCCGGAGCGGGAGGCAAGTGGATGGTCTCCTCTGTCACGGATGGACACATCAAAAAGCTGAGGAAGGCCGGATATCTGGCTGGCGACATCGCGCACCGGCTTCCCGAAAAGGGGCAGCTCATCCCCACTCCTAGGCCCCATGAGAGGGTGGTATTCCTCCCCCATTTCCTCCGCGGACTGGGCTTCCCTCTGCATCCATTTGTCCAGGGGCTCATGTTCTACTACGGCCTGGATTTCCACGATCTGGCCCCGAACTTCGTCCTCAACATCTCGGCGTTTATCGTCGTGTGCGAGGCGTTCCTCCGCATCCGCCCCCATTTCGGCCTATGGCTTAAGACTTTCAACGTCAAGCCGAAGGTGGTGCGCGGCAGCCAAGCAGAGTGCGGCGGTGCCATGGTTGGCAAGATGGCCAACGTCCTGTGGCTCGAGGGCTCCTTTGTGGAGACCCTGAAGGGGGGGCAATCATGATGGTTTTACGTCACCGAGCCGCGCGACGCCAAATGGGTCGTACCCCCTGAGTTTCGATCCGGCCCCCCTACGCGGCTCACCTCCTGGAAGGAGACAGGCCTGTCTTGGGGTAAAAAAGGAGAGCTGACCGGACTCCAAAAATGCATCCAAACCCTGGTGGACAAGAAGATCAAGCTTTTCAACATAGTCCAGGTTATGCTCATCCTCCTGATCCTCCCGTGTCAACGACGGGCCTTCAACCTGTGGGAGTTCGACCCGGCGCAGCATCGAACTCTAAACAGGCTCTTCGACACGACGTACGAAGATGCCTGGAGGATGCTTTTCAAGGGCGCCGAGGCTCCCGCATCCGCTGCCGAGGATCACGGATTCAGTACTCAGCATCACGCTCATGCGGTAAGCTGTTTTTGTCCTTTTACAGGGTATCAGTTTTTCACAGTTTGACTCTATGCGGGATCTAAGCTCCCTTATCTTTGACAGGATTGGGAGGTGACGTCCGGACAGATCAACAGTCCGGCTCCTTCGCCTGAAGGCCCATCATACGCTCGCTTGGCGAAGCTGCTGGTTTCGGCACCCTATGTGGTGCCGGAGAAGAAGGCCACGAAAAGGGCCACGGGGACTCGAAAGAGGACCCGTCGCCAGGAGGTGTCGGATTCATCATCCGACGGTCCCGAAGCGCCTTCCTCTCGCGAAGACGAGGAGGAATAAGAAGAAATCTCTCCCCCTCCAATGGGAGGAGAGAAGAAAAGGAAGGCCGCCCTCCCTGAGGAGGCCGGAGGGTCCAAGAAGGGTAAAACCCTTCCTCCGGACTACTCCGCCGACGCCGACGATGGCGGAGAGGGGTGGCAGCCCAGGGCCAAGCCCCTGGCAAAATCGTAAGTATCTGGATAGCGGAGCAATTCATAATATTCGTTTATTGCACAACTTACCCTTATGTCGAATATGCTTATGCAGCCCACCCAAAGACCGGCTCGACGCGTCGTCAGCGGCTCACTGGACTCGTCGGATGTGAACTCGCTTCCGACGGCTTCCTCCCCCCGCCCTACGGACGACACCGAGGTGTTGTCCCAACAGGTTCCCAGCAGGGAGGAGGTGGTCTTGGAGGCGCCGCAAGGCGACCTCCCGGACTCCAGGAGTAAAGGGGATGAAACCCCCCAGGGCTCCAAGTCCGGCTCTAGGCCGGACACCGCTCCGGAACCTTTAAAGGTTCCGGAGTGCGGCGGGGGACCTCCTTCCAAGAGGAGCAAGTCCACCGTGCCGGCGGCCCCCGTCCAACCGGAGGCGCTGGACAATATGTTGGAGGCGCTCCAAGTCGCCTCCATCAACGAGGAGCACCGCGCTATTATGAGTGCGGTGGTCCAGAAGGTTCAGTCCGCCAAGAGCGGACTGACTGAAGCTTGTACTAGCCTTTTGACAGGCTTTGAGGTAAGTAAATAATGTGTAAATAATATTACCGCATAGACAGTAGCCCCTGATGCTCTGTTGGGCGTTCGGGAAGAAAAGCCGAATAGAGGATCAAAGAATTCGCAGGAGTCTAACAAAAGGAGTCAATATTCAGGCTTCTCTGCTGGCGTCCGCCGTACTGACTGCGGAAGTGGACACGCTGAAGCAGAGCCTTGAGAAGTTCGAGCAAGAGCTCGGGCGTGCCAAGAAGCAGCTCGAGGAGAAGGAAGGTAAGAAATACCTTGGTTGAATATGTATATATAAAAAAGGTGCAATTGCAAGAAATGACAGGATTAACATGGCTATTGTAGGGGCCACATCTGAGGTGGCGACCCTTAAGCAAGCGCTGCTCGAGGCCGAGAAGAGTGCGGCCGCGGAGCGCACCGAGCGGGAGAGGTATGAGGCCGAGGTTGGCAAGGTGCGGCAAGAGCTCCAGGTTCTCATGAAGAAACATGAGAGTTTGGAGCTTGACTCGAAGACGCAAGCGTCCAAGCTCGCGGCGGCTATTGAAAATGCCAAGTCTGCCAAGACCGAATCCCAGAAGACCCTCCAGGAGTTGGATGAGGTGAAGAATATAGCGGCGGGTAAGGCATTCTTTATGCAAAGTAAACACATAAACGTGAGTTACTTGATACTTACCCGAATCCGGAGCTCTCTAGGGGCATTTGCAGATCTTCCCCGGAGTGTATCCGGTGCCGCCGCATTCTATCGAGCCGAGGAGGGCAGCTCGACGGAGAAGGTGTTCTGGTCTCAGTATGCTGAGGCCGGACACCCCATGCCCCTGAGCGACCAGCTGAAGCAACTGGTCGAGCTACAAAAGGCGGCCGAACAGGCCATGAAGGGCCTCCTAGTTCGGCTGTGGCCTGGAGAGGCTCTGCCTGGGAGCTATTTCGGGCTGGTGCGGCGGCTGGTGGAGGCCTGTCTAAGGCCCGAAGTCATCAAGCACTCCATCTGTATTGAAGGTGCCTGTAGGGCCTTTGCCCGTGCTAAGGTGCACTGGGGCAGGCTGGATGCGGAGAAGCTTGTGAAGGACGGGCCACCAGCGGGGAAAGAGCATCGCAAGCCCGAAAATTACTATAAGGATGTCCTGAAGGGTGCCCGTCTTGTGGCGGATGAATGTACTAGGGCTGTAATTTTTGAGTAAAACTCACTCGTGTTTGTCCTGTGCGCTGAAAACTTGTTCATATGCGTTGAGCAATGCTGCTTGAATTTAAAATATTACCTTCTGTGCGGTTGTTTATCAATACTGAGAGATGGCGAGTCGTCGGCTTCTGCCCCCTTGCCGCTAGTGCTGGGGTGTTCGGGGATAAACCCAGGCGCTCTTTTTCCCATATTTGGGTCCTTCGAGGGAGGCGCTCAGCCCAACGAACGAGGCAATCGGACTATAATGCATGAACACTCTCACTTAGCCATAGAATTCTATAATTTTAAATTTCGGCGAAGCCCCTAGTATTCGGAAGACCGAGTTCGGGGCGCTATCCACGCCTTGGCCGGACAGAGCCGACTCCTCGCCCTAAGCGGCATAAGTCTTTAGGGACTCGAAAAAACCTCTCGAACAACGACCAGCTCTCGCTTCATCATGACGGTCAGTTTTAGCTTTCTCCACTGAGGTGCTCGGCGCAGCTTAACTGGGGCACAATCGCAGTGGTTCTCCTAGTGCTACCTTAGCCGATATAGCGGAACGTAAGGCACCAAAACATAGGAGCCGGGCAAACCCAACTATTGACCCAAGACATGATTCGGAGCCGATGCATATAGTGCTATAAGTTCGGGGTGCCGCACTTCCGAAAGTGTTCGGACTTCTCACACCATATTGAGGGGTGCTAAAAGCCCCTGGCATATTTTGGCCGTACCAAGTTGTACGGGTGCAACATGTCGTTAAGGAACATTTATTTATAAAAAGATAATGCAAAAAGAGACAAAAGCTATGCATTGTTTATTAAAAATAGCTGCGATCAAAGCAGAACGATACAAGTAATGCGATAAACGAAAAGTTGGACTATTTAAAATGTCTGCTCCAGGGGCAAGCTGCGGAATAGTATGCGAAACAGGTATACTGCTCGTGATAGAGACCACCTGGGATTTCCGTAATGCGGCATGGCTTGTCTGCTTCCCTGGTTCTTGCGTCGTTTGTGCGGTAATTGAACTGCCGAACAGGCCTTCCAAAGAGTATAGTCCTGGAAGTAAGAGAAAAGTAAAAAAAATCGGTAGCCCCTGGTGCGATTTAAGCCGTGTTTTGGGTGTGCCGTGATGGTGCCCCTCCCCCTATGCCCATGGTATTTCCAGAGCGTAGTTATGTACGCGAAGTACTGGCGTCGCCTTTTTGCGAGGGTTGGGGTTGGGGCCACATTGCTACGCCTGCTCGGAACGTGCCAGGCAGTCTTGTTGTAGGTTACTCCGGGCGCGCTTGACGGTGTCCGGACGTTTAATGGCCGGACTGAGAACTGCGTGGAGAGGCTGCTTTGTACTTCCGCTGCAAGGGCCGCCGTGTGCTCCTCCGTTCGGAGGGAGCGTTCGGCGTTTCCATTGACCATAATTACTCCACGAGGGCCTGGCATCTTGAGCTTAAGGTATGCGTAGTGCGGTACCACATTGAATTTGGCGAATGCGGTTCGTCCGAGCAGTGCATGATAGCCACTGCGGAATGGGACTATGTCGAAGATCAATTCCTCGCTTCAGAAATTATCCGGGGATCCGAAGACCACTTCAAGTGTGACTGAGCCTGTACAGTTGGCCTCTACACCTGGTATTACGGCTTTAAAGGTCGTTTTGGTGGGCTTAATCCTCGAGGGATCGATGCCCATTTTTCGCACTGTATCCTGGTAAAGCAGGTTTAGGCTGCTGCCGCCGTCCATGAGGACTCTAGTGAGATGAAATCCGTCAATAATTGGGTCTAGAACCAATGCGGCAAATCCGCCATGACGGATGCTAGTGGGATGGTCTCTTCGATCAAAGGTGATCGGGCAGGAGGACCATGGGTTGAACTTTGGGGCGACTGGCTCTACCGCGTATACGTCCCTTAACGCGCGCTTCCGCTCCCTTTTGGGGACGTGGGTGGCGTATATCATGTTCACCATCCGCACTTGTGGGGGAAAACCCTTCTGTCCATTGTTGTTCGGCGGCCGGGGCTCCTCGTCGTCATCGCTATGCAGCCCCTTGTCTTCATTGTCGGCGTTTAACTTGCGTGCCTGCTTGAACACCCAACAATCCCTGTTGGTGTGATTGGCCGGCTTTTCGGGGGTGCCATGTATTTGGCACAAGCGGTCGAGTATTCGGTCCAAGCTGGACGGGCCCCTAGGATTCCTTTTGAATGGCTTCTTCCGCTGACCGGATTTAGAGCCTCTGAATCCGGCATTAATTGTCGTATCCTCAGCATTGTCGCCGTTAATGCGGCGCTTCTGCTTGTTGCGACGTGACCTGCCACTAATGTCCCTGGTTGTCCGAACTACCAGGGTTCTTGGTCATATTGTTGCTACGAGCAAGCCAGCTGTCTTCTCCCGCGCAAAAGCGGGTCATGAGTGTCGTGAGGGCTGCCATAGATTTCGGCTTTTCCTGTCCGAGGTGCCGGGCTAGCCACTCGTCACAGATATTGTGCTTGAAGGCTGCTAGGGCCTCAGTGTCCGGACAGTCGACTATTTGATTTTTCTTTGTTAGGAACCGTGTCCAGAATTGTCTGGCCGATTCCTCTGGCTGCTGGATTACGTGACTTAGGTCATCGGCGTCTGGGGGGTCGCACATAAGTGCCCTGGAAATTGTCGAGGAATGCGGCTTCCAGGTCCTCCCAACAACTGATTGACCCTGTTGGCAAGCTGTTGAGCCAATGCCGAGCTGGTCCTTTAAGCTTGAGTGGGAGGTATTTGATGGAGGTATTTGGCAAGCTGTGGATATGAAGGAGATAATCCTCGATCCATACCGCAGGTCTGTTGTGCCATCATATGATTTGATGTTTACGGGTTTAAAACCCTCGGGGATTTGATGATCCATTATTTCGTCTGTAAAGCACAGTTGGTGTGCGGCGCCTCCGTACTGGGCGATATCATGACGTAGCTCCAATGAGCTTTGTCTACTGTGTTCGGTCCTGCCGAATTTGTGGCCGGCGTGATGGTTACTGTCTCGAGTCGTGGGGTGCCCACGCGATCCGTAGATCGATCGTGTTTGCCTTGCCTTGTCCTCCAACATGTCTCGTAAGTCCGACGCATACTCCCGTGCCTTGGTACGGGGTGCGGCTTGAGTGGAGGGCCGGGAGGCCTCTCTGTCGCGGCCACGAGGTGGCCATTCGGCCGCGTCAAGTGCTTCCTCCTCTAATCGGGGTAGCAACTTGCGCTTTGGGCAACTCTTGGAGGGGCTTTCGAGTTTATGCTCTGCGGCCGCAAGGACTTCAGTCCATCTGTCGACCAGCAAATCTTGATCGGCTCTAAGCTGTTGCTGTTTTTTCTTGAGGCTTCTTGCCGTGGCGATAAGCCTGCGTTGGAAACACTTTTGCTCAACGGGATCCTCTGGCACGAGGAATTCGTCGTCGTCGAGGCTTGCCTCGTCTTCGGAGGGAGGCATATAATTATCGTCCTCGACCTCTCTGTCTGCCGCTCTCTCATGAGGGCTGGTTTCTCCATCCTCCTGTGCTAAACCTTGTTGGAGGGGGTTTTCTTCGGCACTCTCCGGAGTATTATTATCTCCCGTGCTGGAATCACCGTTTTTGTGTTGGCGGGGTGTTGAGCGGCGTCGCTGATGCCGGCGCTTTTGCTGTTTCTTTGAGGGGTCATCCTCCGCTGTTCCATCGCCCTCTCCCTCTTTTGGGGTGTCCACCATGTATATGTCATATGACGAGGTGGCTTTCCAGGGCCTAGTAGGCGCTGGTTCTTCATCATCTCCTTCATCGGTGTCCATACCGTCGATGTCTTCGGAGTCGAAGTCGAGCATGTCGGTTAAGTCGTCGACAGTGGCTACAAAGTGGGTGGTGGGTGGGTTTCTAAATCGTCCATCCCCCAACCTTGCTGACCGTAGTCCGGCCAGGGCTCTCCTGATAAAGAGAGAGACTTCAGTGACTTCAGGATATCGCCGAAAGGCGAGTGCTAAAAGACGTCCGTGGCCGTGAACTCCATGATCGGCGCCCAATCGGATTCGATCGGCAGGGGCGCGGAGGGTTCGGAGTCCGGCGAAGAATCCGGCCCCATGGAGTCACGAGTCTTGTAGAGTATGGGGCTGGTGTTCGGCTCAACCGCCATTGGGATCACAGCCCCCGAGGTGGCGTCCAGCCGCCCATCCTCGATCGGTGCGGTTGGCTCCGAAGTAAGGGCCGGAGCCGACGCGGGTGCGGCCTCCAGGGCACTGTTTGGCGGCAGGGCTAGATCATGCTCGTCGTGACAGTGCGGCGCACTCGGCAGTGGTTCGAATCCGTCGAAGATCAAGTCCCCACAGATGCCAGCCGTGTAGTTTAAACTTCCGAATCTGACCTGACGGCCAGGGGCGTAGCTTTCGATCTGTTCTAGATGGCCAAGTGAATTGGCCCGCAGTGCGAAGCCGCCAAAGACGAAGATCTGTTCGGGGAGGAAGGTCTCACCCTGGACTGCATCGCCATTGATGATCGTAGGAGCCATCGGGCCTAACAACGACGGCACAGAGGAACTCTCAATGAAAGCACCAATGTCGGTGTCAAAACCAGCGGATCTCGGGTAGGGGGTCCCGAACTGTGCGTCTAGGCCGGATGGTAACAGGAGGCAAGGGACACGAAGTTTTACCTAGGTTCGGGCCCTCTCCGATGGAGGTAAAACCCTACTCCTGCTTGATTAATATTGATGATATGGGTAGTACAAGAGTAGATCTACCACGAGATCAAGGAGGCTAAACCCTAGAAGCTAGCCTATGGTATGATTGTTGTGTGTAGTGTTGTCCTACGGACTAAAACCCTCCGGTTTATATAGACACCGGAGAGGGTTAGGGTTACATAGAGTCGGTTACAATGGTAGGAGATCTGAACATCCGTATCGCCAAGCTTGCCTTCCACGCCAAGGAAAGTCCCTTCTGGACACGGGACGGAGTCTTCAATCTTGTATCTTCATAGTCCAGGAGTCCGGCTGAAGGTATAGTTCGGCTATCCGAACACCCCTTGATCCAGGACTCCCTCAAGGAGAAACGATCATCTAATGATCTACTTCTTATGATGTTGCCACCAATGCTCTATGGCTCAATTGCTCGCCTGGGGTAGGATGAAGGCACTTCCTAATTGACGGTGTCTTGGACTAGGGGGTACTCATCACGTCGTCCCCCGACCTATGGGTCGGGCTCAGGACCCCATGGTGGTTCACTAATGAGCCACTTTGGGCAGCCCATGCCGCATACAAGGAATACTCCACAAGACTTGGCGCTCGAGCCAAGGACTCTCCTAAAACCCTAGGCCTCTGGTGTGTTATATAAACTGAGGCCAGGCTAGTCAATACATGATATAATATTCATTAGAACAATCTCGCGGTAGATACATGTACTCTGTACTATACCCCATATGAATACAATCAAAAGTAGGACGTAGGGTTTTACCTCCATCGAGAGGGCCCGAACCTGGGTAAAATCCCGTTTCCATGTTACCATCGCTCCAAGATGCCTAGCTTAGGACCCCTACTACGAGATATGTCGGATATAGAACCGACATTGGTGCTTTCATTGAGAGTCCGCTAGGCGATCGTCACGGTTTGATGAGATTTTCAAACGACGCCAAATCAGGTGTTGCTCTTTCAGTTTATTTTGTTTTACATAGATCAATTTGTTTGCGAAAAGATCTCTGCTTTCCCGTGCTATTTTGTCCGTAGAAGAATTTCTAGGCAGCCTTGAGGTCGGCAGCTAGCCATCTATCCCAGGTAAAACATATATGGATGACCTCGATGCGCATGCAAACCTTCGATAGAAGGCGCGCATGGGTATGGTGGCGTTCCTACAGCAGCGGCGGCAGGACGTCTAGCGGCCGAGCTCTGCGGGAAGATCAGATCGGGCCGATCTGGGCGTTGCCTGATGTAAAAAAAACTATACCATTACAGTTTTTCAGGTTCCGCACATGGTCCTCACAAGAGCCATAGCGCCCGGATCCCTTTTCAGGTTCGCATGGGGTCAAGTGATGACACACTATAGTTCCTCATCACGTGATCTACCAGGGAAGTCAATAAATTCCTTAAATATAATACCCCCTCTGTAAACTAATATAAAAGCGTTTAGAATACTAAAATTGTGATCTAAACGCTCTTATATTAGTTTACAGAGGAAGTACTATTTTTCTAAGTACAACACTTCCGTCAAGGTTTAATTAATGAATAGTATCTCAGCTTTTGCTTTACTAATTCACGTGAAGGCAAAATTTAATGCTTGACTTTTGTTGCTCTTTGTCAATTGCCATTACAACTTCTCGTTGAGGCCGGTCTGATTTGACACTAGATCACATGGGACGTAGAAGAATTTCCTCTTTGGTCCACTACACGCAGAATAAATCCAGCCTTTCGTCGGATTTCTGACCTGTGTCGACATCTCCACGCTGCCACTCCGTTAGGCAGACCTCTGCGCCCATGCCACATTTCTTTAATTACTCACTTCACTTAAATTAATTAAGTAGAAGATTTTTTCCGTTATTGGTATTACTTTTGGGCTGCCCTGTTATATGTGTGCAGGCAATTGACTTCGGTTGCGTCACACCATCACCTTGGCATGCCGACTTCGTTGTCCCACCTCTGCCGACCTATTTTCGACACATCGGCTAGCGCGGGGGCTCTGGCGTTGCCCTGCCGACCTACTCCGTCACCTCAGCTGGACTAGGGGTTCCACCATATCTTCATGAACTTACTCTCAGGACTTCGGCGTCACCAACCGGCCAACTTCGTAATGTTAGCTGGACTGGGGGCTCCACCTCGCCACATCAACAGCATTGTGTTGCCACTTCAGCGAGCCGAGCTCTTCACTCGGTCACCTCGGGCCTGGGGCTGGGACCTTGGTGTAGATTTATTTTACTCCTACATCTATATTTGAAATCAGGTGCTATCTTTTCAATTAGACATATCAGTCACCAGTTGAGTTCGTCAAGAATTTTTTTTGCCAGTCTTTTCGATTGTGTTTGCAGATTACAACTGGGGTCTAGACTGTGACATCTGTGCACTATTTCATCTGATGTTGGCGACGAGTGAAGTCAATTCAATATGTAGCAGCACTACAACTTTTTTACTTTCTAGGTGCTGCGTACGCAACCTGACTGTTTCCATGATCGTGATACCGTGGACTATTTGGCCATGACTTGGCCGACCTGATGCACCGTGGCACACATTATGAATCCGCATTCGCTTCACCTGTCATCCAAATAAGTCAGGTTATATTTTTCATGTTAAAGTTGTATTGCATAAATTATTTGTACCCACACATGCTCTGCCAGTTTGTACTGTCTTATGTACGTAGATCACTGTGGTCGCCATCGGGAGTGTTCCAGGCTGTTGTCGTTGCTCTAGTCCGCAGCTGGGTCTTTCAGACGAATTCACACAACATGGCCTGGTCACCGCCGTCATGCCGTCAAGCTAAATTCGGCATTCAGACTATATTTCTCAAATTATTTATTTTATACCATTTTTCTCTCTTTGTCTTGCGCTACTTCGTGCATGCAGGATAATCAGCTATGGCTATGTTATGTTGGGCAAGCTGATGTCAGCATCGGCCAGATAGTGACGTCGCCCCACTGGGTCAACCTCCTATTCTCATAATCAACTTCGGAGGCATCACACGATCACTTCAGCGTCACCCTGCCGACCTACTTTGTCTCCTTAGCTAGACTGGGGGACTTCGCCTCGCCACATCGGTGGTGTCACTTCATCAAGCCGAGCTCTTTGCTCGGCCACCTCAGGACCGGCTTGGGACCTGGAACCTCGTCCCGCAGCAAGCTCGGCATGCGTCATCACCACTGAGTACCTTAACCAGCTAAGTCGCTTTCATGCTCAAATTTTTTAATTCGTTCAGTTCGACCAAACTTTATATTTATGTTAAACAAAAAAAACTTAGTTTGTTAAAAACAAGGTTAGTTAAAAACCACTTTTCTTTTCCCATGTTAATTGAGGGCTATTAAATTTATATGAGCTGTTTTATGATAAGTGTGTTTTCTTCTAAGTCGTTGCAAAGTATTTTGTTATCACTCCTTTCTCGACTCGAGTGCGTGGTCAATAGCCGGATGGCCTAGTATCTCTCTAAAGTCGCTCGGGTTTGGTTTGCTAAACTGGCCTTGGAAACGCACTCCGCCTTCGGGATAGGGAGGTTGAAGCCGAAGGCTAATCCACTTGAAGTCTAGAGACCGGATGTGTCATGTTAAAGCACGACAGAAGCATAATTTTTTAAGACTAATTTTGGATTGGCACCGAACACTTGATTTTGTTCGGACGTCAAGTTTTTACTGAAGTTTTTTGGTTTTCCAAGCCTGTGACACTTTTAAACTATTTGTGTGTTTTCGGCATAAGTCTCGCAGTGCAACACCGGACAACTTTAGAGATTCGGCAAAAACATTCTCGGGCTATTGCTATATATGCATCCGTTTTGAATTGTGTCTTCTGTCAATAGTTGGGTTGCCTGGCTCTTGTACTTGCCTCCTAAGTTCCGCTTTGTTCGGCTAGATGTGCAAAGGGAGAACGACTGCGATTGTGCTTCCACCTCGAATGGTTAAGAACCTCAGTGGAGAAAGCCAAAAACTGACTGTCACAATGGGCGTAAACTGGTCAGTGATCCGACGATGGTGTCAAACTATAGATCGATACCGATTAACCCGTGTTAAATGATGGGACTTTCATAACATTGGCCGAAGTGTTAATGGCTAGACTTCGGTCAGTGCCGAACACTAACCGGGGGCTCGTAGCTAGCTTCCCCAGTTTAACTCTCCTATGACTAAGTGAAAGTTATAAAGCCCACATATTTGATTGCCTTGTTTTCGCTAACACAACCGCCTCCGGGCACGGAGACGTCGGCTAAGGGTTGTCTGGTTAGTACGGAAACACCCTGCGTAGTATCTACAAAGGGGTAGAAGCCGACGATGGGCCACTTTCATATTATAAACGGTCGCAACGGAGTCAAAATAAACGTATATCATCAGCGTTTGTAATCAATATACGAGCACTACCTTCCGTAGGTATCGTTGTAAAGCCATAAACATGCATCAATTTGACTTAAGATTTTGGCCAAGCTGGGTTGCCTGGCTCCTGTGCTTACCCCTATGTTCCCGATTGTTCGACTAGGGGGTAAAGGGAGCACCTCTGTGATTGTTACTACCGGGTCATCCAAGTTAGTACTCCCTCCATCCGGGAAAAGTTGTCCAGAGCTTAGTTCATTTCAAATTTTACAAAAAAAACTTTTGGTTTTAAATCTAGTGCTAATCCCCCCTCACCTCTGCTTCTTCCTCCTTCGACCAAGCGGCCATCGTAGCCACCGCCGGCAGCCGCCGTAGAAAGAGCGGGCGACCACCTCCGCCGACGCCCACCTACGCCGTAGCCCACCTGCGGTTGCTCAGCCGCTACGAACGTGGGCCGTCCGCACGGAGGTGAGCTGCCCCACCGCTGCGAACGTGGGCCGTCCGCACAGAGGCGAGCTGCCCCGCCGCCCAGCTGAGGCTGCTCCTCCAAGGCGACCACCTCGACGGGCGCCTCCTCCTCGTGGCCCTGCTCACGTCCCTGGCCCTGCTCACCGGTTCCTCACCCCTGCGGCAACCCCAGCCGCCGCTGCCGACCCCGGTCGCCGCTCCCCTCTTGAAGAATTCGGCAGGCAGGGGAAGGCGGATCTTCCCCGGTGGAGAGAGGACCATGCAAACCTGCTGATGCCACAGCCGATTGCTTTTGCTGATTGCGTCTGCTGATTGCCTCTACTGATTGCTTCTGCCCTCGACTGCTGATTGCTTCTGCTGATTGCCTCTGCCCTCGAGCACCTCGACTGCTGATTGCCTCTGCTGCTGCTGTTGGCTGCAGGTACAGTGCCAATTCCAGTATCAATTTCATTTTGTCAAAGAAGTACTCCATCAGCGTCAATTGCAGTGTTAATTGGAGTATTAAAATTCTCAATTGCAATGCTGATCTAGTGCTGATGTTATCTGAAATTTACAGTGTTTTGTGTCTGTCAATCATACTCCATTCAGTGTCCTGTGTCAGAAATTTGGTGAAGTGAAGGTGAGGTGAAGTAACTGAATTCACTAGCATAATCTGAATCAAACAAAGCATAGTTTGAATTCACTAGCATAACCTGTTGTAGAAACTAGAATGAGCCTTCTTTTTTTACCCGCCCCCGACCCCGACGCCTCTGGTACTCCGCCTCTGTTCCTGCGAAATCTTGATCACATTAGGGTAAATTGTTCATTTGTTCCTGCGAAAGCTTGATTGCAATCAAAATTAACAGGTTATACAAAGAGTTTAATTGATACAGAGAGTTTAATTGGATTACAATCAAAATTCATTGTCAGGGTCAAAATTCAAAGTATTCCATGCTTGTCCAATTGAATTAAAAACATGTCCCTAAAATTGGAATATTTGAATTAGCTAGGTTTCTTCTTCTTCTTCATAAACAGAAAAAGATGAATATTGCTGGTCTACTTCATAAACAGAATATTCTTCAGTAAACACTTGTAAATCTAGAGTGGTTATAAACTTATTTTCTAGAATCATCAATGTGCATTGCTGGTACTAAAAATGCACATTGCTCATATGTTCAGAGATATAGCTAGAGCTAACCAAATGTTCAGAAGATCCTTACTGTAAGCAAATCATATGCTAGCTACTGTCTATTGCTTTGCCTATGTTCCTTTATTTTTGAGAATGAGCTAGCTTCTGAAGAAATAAAATGGATACTGTATTAGTCAAAAATAAATGGCTCACTTGTTCCTGGCAGAAAATCAGGACTAAATGTTGTCATCGCCTCCTCTGTTGATTTGAAGCACCAGCAGTACGACAAGAAGAGTTGGCAATTGAAGCAGCAGCGCCACGGATTGAAGAAGCAGCAGCAATAGATCAATAGCAACAGCAGGCAATTCTGGAGACAAGAGGGACAACATATCAGCTGAAATAACAACAGCAGATCAACAGAAATAGCAGCAGCTTGCTGGTGGCCCTACTGAATACAGCAACGCAGAGAGCATCAACCAAAATGAACTTTCGTCCATGAAAGTGCAGATTTTAAGCTCTATTCAGCAAATGAAAACAACAATACAGACTAACTCTCTTGCTCTCTTGCTCGATGGTCTCGATGAGTAATTTAGATTACAGAATAAGAATAAGAACAAGGGCTTGAGGATGTTCCTATGAATTTTGCTGTGTCATGTTTCTTTAAGGAATGGCCAAGCAACAGAAGAACTGAGAGAGGGAGTATATGACTTCTCTCAATAAAATTCAATTAAATTATGGAGCTGAATCTGACCTCCAGCTCTACAAACTGAAAATTATGGAGCTAAAAATTATAGAGGCTGTCTGATACAGTAAAATTTAGTGAAATTTTACAGACTGAAAATTATGGAACTAGTTCTGATTTCCAATTTAGACTCCAGACACCACAGGCACCAAAATTGAGCAGGGAGCAGCGAGACCATTAAATTTAGCTAGACAAGATTTCATAGGAGAGAGCCTGTAGGGGTGTGTGCTCTGCACGTACCCTATGAAGAGGAGAGATCCGCCTTCATATCCGCCGGAAAAGGAAAGGTGAGATTTTGCTCTTCCCAATTTGAAATTTTGCCGGCGGCTCCAACATCTACATCGAGGCACTGGTGGAGGCTGACGGCGTCTTCCGCGCCGCCCACGATTGCCTCTTCCTCTGGCTGGACGCCGTGCCGGGGATGCTGGAGTGGTACACATTCGGCCTCGTCGCGGGCAGGGATAGGGAAATGTGAGTATTTTAGGGAACAAATCGACGGGCAGGGATGGAGGGAGCGGTGGAGCTGCGGGTCGCGGCAGAGCTGCGCGGTGGAGCTATGGGTCGCGGCGGCGCGGCGTGGTGGAGCTGCGCGGCGTCGCCGGTGTCGCGGGGGAGCGGTGGAGCTGCATGAGCGGAGCTGTCAAAGGGGATGATGGACTGCGGGTTCGGTCGGAGTTTCTTCGAGGGTTTTTTTGCAAAAATGTCACGCGGACAACTTTTCCCGGACGGAGGGAGTACCTCAAACTGGGTGAAGCCGAAAGCTAGCCATCTTAAAGGATATAATTGGTTGGCAACGACGAAAGTGAATTTTTTTGGTTCATTAGACCATAGAGTTCTAGAACTTTCCCCAAACTAAATCCTCAATATTTTTCTCCCACATTGACCAGAGGTGAGGTTTCATGATCATGGTCAGCATGACAACCCAAAGAAAGGAACCGATAGCGGGACTATTTTCTTTGGAAGATGTTTCTTACGTTCAATAGTAATATAAAATATCTCTCCGTGTACCTTTGTTTATAAAACCATATGGCCGGATTGCCTTGTTTGTCTTAAATCTTTGCCCTTATAAAGGCTTTATAAAGTAGGCCAAACACTCTCCGACTACTGGCCGAGGAGGTTGAAGCCGATGGTCGGTCAATAAAGTTTTGTACTATACGGATCCGAGCATTAATTATGTAGGGTACTTGGATACATAGAATCATTACACATATTTTGTGATTTTACTCTGGATATCGATCCTTAATTCGGCCACCCGTGCCCGCATTAAGGCTCGGGGGCTACTGGTCTTCGGGCTTATCATTAATATTAAAGGGGCACATCGATCCCTTGATCTGGTGTTGCCACCCGACCAATGTCTTAGGGGCTACTGCATTGCCTATTCAATGCAGAAAATTCAAAGTGCTCAGTGTTCGGCTTGACCAAACTATGGGCAAAAGCGTCTTTGGACAACAGTAGGTACCAACTGGGACTTATCCAGCATCAAGCTAATATATTACGGCAATTTCTCAAAACCCTCTCTCAAGGGCCCGTCCGCCGATCACTATATCCTCTAATGTGCATCTCGGATTTTAGGCCGACACGCACCTTGAGGGCTACTGGCTATATATCTCGTCAGCAAATAAAATGAAATCTAGAAACAATCAGCTCAAGACCAAGGTGGTACGCCACCTGGGATGCTGTCTAGCATAAAGCTCGAATACAAATGGTTGGCTCCATAGCGGGCATTTCTGGCATTAAGCTCGGCAGAACTCCTTCAAATTTTTCGAACCAAGGTGATGTATGACACCTTGGATACGGTCCAGCGTTGGAGCTCGGATGCAGTTTGGCGTTGGAGTTCAGCTGCAAGAGGATACCTCAGATGCAGTCCGACATTTGAGCTCGGACGCAAGAGGACACTGCCGCACGGGAACAACTTCAAACCCGAGGTGTGGCATAAAAATAACAAGGCATTGATAAAGGCCGAAAACTTAAAGGGGCTCCTCAGATACCCGACGTGTAAACTCTTCGGATTCACTTCGGCGATCGTCAAGATCGAAGATGAGAATATTTATTGAACCAGTTTTCAAGACCGATGATCGAAGATGAAGAACAGTTCGGAAGAATCGAAGAGCTTCCACAACTTGAAGACCGGTTCAGGGGGGCTACTAACGGTGTCCTGGACTAGGGGGTATTCATCACATCGTCTCCTAACCTGTGGGTCGGGCTGAGGACCCCCATGGCGGTTCACTAATGGGCCACTTTGGGCAGCCCATGCCGCATACAAGGAAGACTCCACAAGACTTGGCGCTCAAGCCAAGGAGTCTCCTAAAACCCTAGGCCTTCGGTGTGTTATATAAACCGAGGCCAGGCTAGCCAATAAATGATCTAATATTCATTAGAACAATCTCGTGGTAGATACATGTACTCTATACTATACCCTATATGAATACAATCAAAAGCAGGACGTAGGGGTTTACCTCCATCGAGAGGGCCTGAACCTGGGTAAAATCCCATGTCCATGTTACCATCGCTCCAAGATGCCTTGCTTAGGACCCCTACTACGAGATATGTCGGATATAGAACCGACACTAATGTCAACAATCCATATGTACAACTTGTAGCTTGTGTATGCGTCTTGGTCACGTACTAGACATGTTCTTCATCCAGTCTCTGCACCTTAGGCACTGTGCCAGGCGGTCTTGTTCTTCTTGCTCTCATCCTCCATATTCCTGTAGTGTGGGTCGATGATGGCCGAGGCCAGGTCAACCAGGGTGTCCTTGTTCTTTGTGCTGCTCCAAACCTTGTACTGGCCTTGGATGTCGACAAGCTTCTGGCTGCCCAAGTCCAAATTCTTGAGCACCTTTAGATCATTACTGGTGTCCACTATAGCGAACCTGTAGTCGAGACTCCCCCCTGTTGCGCGCGCGATCTGAGTCGTGCATTCTGATTGGCCAGAACCCCAAACCCATGGATCGTACGTCTGCACCGTTGGATGCTCCCAGATCGAACGGAAATCCTCATCCCTTTCATCAGCACATACAGTTCCGACTAGGATTTGATTTATATGCCAAAATGCATGATAAATGCCTAAAAATGTCTTAAATATAGCACATGAGACCCGAAACGTGCCAAAAGATCAAACCTGTGGTATAATCGTGATTGCTTACCGTGGGAAAAAAATTAGAGGCGAAACAATGAACTCACGCCTTCATTTCAAACAAAATTATGTTGTTTGTGCACACGAGCGCTTAGAGGCAACCGTTAGCATAGGCCTTTCCACGCGGTGACCGGGGATATTTTTTTGCCCTTTTCACCTAGGCCGCCAACACGCCCAACCGCCCGCCCGCATTTCACTCAATTAGTCCACCCAATATCCATCGCCAGCTCCCCCTCCGCTAGATCCACAGCAGAACCCTCTTCGGCGCCGGCGTGCTCAGTCCGGCCATGTGCCCGCTCTTCGGCGTCAACCCCACCCCCACTACCGTTCCCAACACGCGGCTGCCCGCGCCTCGCCGTCTTCTTTTGCTCGCCATCCACCCTCGAGCATATCGATCCTGTAACCCTCGCCTCTCCTATGGTCTTGCCGGGTTTTCATTAAGAAACCTCTTAGTAACTACTCTCCATCATGGTGAGGCATATTTCCTCGCAATCCCTCTACCTATTTCATTCCGTATGTTCCCAAATTGGCTATAAAATAACAGAGAGTGTATATATGTTCATTATCTACCTTCCTAACTAGTACATATAAGTTGTATTTGTTCCCATAAGTTACTGTCGATTTACAGATTGTGGGCGCCTGAGTCACACAAACTTAACAGATAAACCGTACATTTTCTAAATTATTGCATGGCATGTTTAGATAGCTTGATACCAAGTTGTTAGATTTATGCTTATCCTCCTTTCCTGAGTTCCACATGTGTCCGATGAGCGACAACACTCATGCTTCAGGCGATGTATCTTCATCTGATTCTGACAACCCTAGGTCTTCAGCAGATGGTGAGGGATCAAGTAATCTAGAACGGGATAGAGCTGCAACAATTACCGTTCCGGTCAGGACATAGAGGAACGCTCCAAGGAAGCCCACACACCAGCCTAAAGGTGTATATGAGGTAACCGAGATCGATTTAAAGTCTTGGGCTCCAACTAAACCAGATAAAGCACGCATGAGCTTCAGGAGTGTGTGTTGATTTGTTGGTAGGGCAAGGCTCAACATTAATCTGCAGGGGTTTCAGAAGGCTGACATAGAAACACGACAAAGGATAGTCCGGGAGATCATGGGTCACTTCAACGTTCCAGAGCAGTGGAGAATGCAGGTGGAACACGCTGCACTGAAGAATGCTAGGGATGCTTGGAGAAACTGGATGTACATGTTGTACAAGAAGTACTTGAGTGAAGGCAAGGACCCAATCCCCGCATACCCCCAAATTACAAAGGCAGACTTGGAAGAATACAAAAGGGTCATGGCAACTATAGAGTTTGTTACGAAGAGTACCAAGCAATCGGAACTTCAGAAGAGGAAAACACACCCCAACCGTATGGGTGTGGCAGGATACTATGGCATGAAACCGATATGGGACCAGGAGGACAAAGAAGCAGTAGCTGCGGGTGGGAAACTGACCTTTAGTGAATCAGAGGCGAACACGCTAGAGACTACTTGCGGGCACGTGCAAGGATGCGTGATGACTAAAATTATTAGTTTGAAAACTCACATGATGAAAAACTGTATCATGTGATGTTAAAGGCTCCCAAGATACCTGGAGGGTTCTACAGGAACTCAGGGCCATGTGGCATTTTGTCCGATGCTCTAGAAACAAGAGACCCCCTGGCCATGCAAGGGGCATAGGTGTTATTGTCCCGCACAAGACGGCTCTCACACTCAGCAAAGAAGAGAGGCTCAACATGAAAAAAGCAAGGAGTGAAATGGAGCATAATGGATAGTATGAAAGGTTGAGGAAGGACATGTATCCGACTGTTCGAAAGGAAATTGAGGAGTCAATGATGATGTAGAAGACTCTAACACTGATAGATAACCAGCAGATGGGAGGGGAAGTGGGCATGGAGGATGCTGGTTATTGCGCGACAACACCGCACAAGAGTAGTTGTGCATCAGTGATACGCCCTACAGCATGCTTTTATAACGATATTTATTGCATTATGGGCTGTTATTACACATTATGTCACAATACTTATGCCTATTCTCTCTTATTTTACAAGGTTTACACGAAGAGGGAGAATGCCGGCAGGTGGAATTCTGGGTTAGAAAAGGAGCAAATATTAGAGACCTATTCTGCACAACTCCAAAAGTCCTGAAACTCCATGGAAGTCAGTTTTGGAATATATAAAAAATATTGGGAGAAGAAAGCACCAGAGGGGGGCCACCCATCCGGTGCCCATCTTTGGCTATATGAAGTCTTTCGCCCTAGAAAAAATCATAAGCAAGCTTTTGGGACGAGACACCGCTGCAACAAGGCGGAACCTTGGCAGAACCAATCTAGGGCTCGGGCGTAGCTGTTCTGCCGGGGAAGCATCCCTCCGGGAGGGGGAAATCATCACCATCGATCCTCTCATCGAGGCGGGGGGGGGGGTCAATCTCCATCAACATCTTCACCAACACCATCTCCTCTCAAACCCTAGTTCATCTCTTGTATCCAATATTTGTCCCAAAACCTCAGATTGGTACCTGTGGGTTGCTAGTAGTGTTGATTACTCCTTATAGTTGATGCTAGTTGGTTTATTTGGTGGAATACCATATGTTCAGATCCTTTATGCATATTAATAACCCTCTGATTATGAACATGAATATGATTTGTGAATAGTTATGTTTGTTCCTGAGGACATGGGAGAAGTCTTGCTATAAGTAGTCATGTGAATTTGGTATTCGTTCGATATTTTGATGAGATTTATGTTGTCTTTCCTCTAGTGGTTTCATGTGAACGTCGACTACATGAAACTTCACCATTGTTTGGGCCTAGGGGGAGGCATTGGGAAGTAATAAGTAGAAGATGGGTTGCTAGAGTGACAGAAGCTTAAACCCTAGTTTATGCGTTGCTTCGTAAGGTGCTGATTTGGATCCATATGTTTCATGCTATGGTTAGGTTTACCTTAATACTTCTTTTGAAGTTGTGGATGCTTGCAAGAGGGGTTAATCATAAGTGGGATGCATGTCTAAGTAAGGGAAGTACCCAAACATTGGTCCACCCACATATCAAATTATCAAAGTACCAAACGTGAATCATATGAGCGTGATGAAAAGTAGCTTGACGATAATTCCCATGTGTCCTTGGGAGCGTTTTCCTTTATATAAGAATTTGTCCAGGATTGTCCTTTGCTACAAAAAGGATTGGGCCATCTTTCTGCAACTTATTTACTTTTATTACTTGTTACCCATTACAAATTACCTCATCACAAAACTATCTGTTGTCGATAATTTCAGTGCTTGTAGAGAATACCTTACTGAAAACTGCTTATCATTTCCTTCCGCTCCTCGTTGGGTTCGACACTCTTACTTATCGAAAGGACTACGATAGATCCCCTATAATTTTGGGTCATCAAGCCTATTTTCTGGCGCCGTTGCCGGGGAGCGAAACGCCTTTGGTAGGTGGAATTTGGTAAGGAAAACTTTATATAGTGTGCTGAAATTTACTGTCATTTGTTACTATGAAAAGTAATACTTTGAGGGGCTTGTTCGGGGTATCTTCACCCCGACTAGTAGAGCAAAGAGTTGATCCTCAACCTACTGAACCTACTGAAAATGTTTATTTTGAAATTCCTTCGGGTATGATAGAGAAACTGCTAGCTAATCCTTTTACATTAGATGGAACATTGCATCCCGATTTGCACCTAATCTATGTGGATGAAGTTTGTAGATTATTTAAGCTTGCAGGTATGCCCGAGGATGTTATCAAGAAGAAGGTCTTCCCTTTATCTTTGAAGTGAAAGGCATTTGCATGGTTTAGGCTATGTGATGATATTGGATCATGGAACTATAACCGATTGAAAGTGGAATTTCATCAGAAGTTTTATCCTATGCATCTGGTTCATCGTGATCGTAATTATATATATAATTTTTGGCCTCGTGGAGTAGAAAGAATCGCTCAAGCTTGGGGGAGGCTTAAGTCAATGTTATATTCATGCCCCAATCATGAGCTCTCAAGAGAAATTATTATTCAAAAATTTTATTCTCGGCTTTCTCTCAATAATCGCTCCATGCTCGACACTTCTTTTATTGGTTCTTTTATGATGACGAATATTGAATTCAAATGGGATTTATTGGAAAGAATTAAATGCAACTCTGAAGATTGGGAACTCGATGAAGGTAAGGAGTCAGGTATAACACCTAAGTTTGATTGTGTTAAATCTTTTATGCATACTGATGTTTTCCGTGAATTTAGCACTAAATATGGACTTGACTGTGAGATAGTAGCTTCTTTCTGTGAATCATTTGCTACTCATGTTGATATCCCTAAGGATAAGTGGATTAAATATCATCCTCCCATTGAAGTAAAAGTAGTTGAACCTATTAAAGTTGAAGAAAAGACTATCACTTATAATGTTGATCCTATTATTCCTACCGCTTATATTGAGAAACCACCTTTGCCTGCTAGAACAAAGGATCATGCTAAAGCTTCAACTATGGTTCGTAAGAGTAATACTATAACACCAACACCCTCTGAGCAAATTAAAGTTGAACCTAGTATTGCTATGGTTAAAGATCTCTTGTCCGATAATATTGATGGACATGTTATTTACTTCTATGATGAAGCTGCTAGAATTGCTAGACTCGATACTAAAAATAAACATAGACCTGTTGTAGGCATGCCTATTATTTCTGTTAAAATAGGATATCATTTCTATCATGGCTTATGTGATATGGGTGCTAGTGTGAGTGCAATACCTCATTCTTTATATGAAGAGATTATACATGATATTGCACCTGCTGAGATAGAAGGTATTGAAGTTACAATTAAGCTTGCCAATAGAGATACTATTTCACCGATTGGGATTGTTAGAGATGTTGAAGTCTTGAGTGGGAAAGTTAAATATCCTGCTGATTTTCTTGTTCTTGGTTCCCCACAAGATGACTTTTGTCCCATTATATTTCGTAGACCCTTCTTGAATATTGTTAATGCTAAGATATACTGCGAAAAGGATATTGTTTCTGTTGGCTCAGGGGATATGTCTCATGATTTTAATTTTGCTAAATTTCGTAGACAACCCCATGATAAAGAATTGCCTAGTAAAGATGAAATTATTGGTCTTTCTTCTATTGTCATGCCTCCTAATGATCCTTTAGAACAATATTTGCTAGACCATGAAAATGATATGTCTACGAATGAAAGAAGGGAAATAGATGAAGTATTCTTTAAATAGGGGCCTATTTTGAAACACAACTTGCCTGTCGAAATTCTAGGAGATCCTCCTCCACCCAAGGGTGATCCCGTGTTTGAGCTTAAACCATTGCCTGATACTCTTAAATATGCTTATCTTGATGAAAAGAAGATATATCCTGTTATTATTAGTGCTGACCTTTCAGAGCAAGAAGAAGAGAAATTATTCAAAACTCTGAAGAAGCATTGTGTTGCTACTGGATATACTCTTGATGATCTTAAGGGCATTAGTCCCACTCTATGCCAGCACAAAATAAAATTAGAGAAAGACGCTAAACCGGTTGCTGATCACCAACGACGGTTAAATCCTAAGATGAAAGAAGTGGTAAGAAAAGAAATATTAAAGCTTCTGGAGGCAGGTATAATTTATCCCGTTGATGATAGTTAGTGGGTAAGTCCTGTCCATTGTGTCCCTGAGAAGGGAGGTATTACTGTTGTTCCTAATGATAAAGATGAATTGATCCCACAAAGAATTGTTACAGGTTATAGAATGGTAATTTATTTCCGCAAAGTAAATAAAGCTACTAAAAAGGATCATTACCCTTTGCCTTTTATTGATCAAATGCTAGAAAGATTATCCAAACATACACATTTTTGCTTTCTCGATGGTTATTCTGGTTTCTCTCAAATACCAGTGTCAAAAGAGGATTAGGAAAAGACCACTTTTACTTGCCCTTTCGGTACCTTTGCTTATAGGCGCATGCCTTTTGGTTTATGTAACATACCTGCTACCTTTCAAAGATGTATGACTGCTATATTCTCTAACTTTTGTGAAAAGATTGTTGAGGTTTTCATGGATGATTTTTCTGTATATGGAACTTCTTTTGATGATTGCTTAAGCAACCTTGATCGAGTTTTGCAGAGATGTGAAGAAACTAATCTTGTCTTGAATTGGGAGAAGTGCCACTTTATGGTTAATGAAGGCATTGTCTTGGGGAAGAAAATTTCTGAAAGAGCTATTGAAGTTGATAAACTAAAGTTGATGCTATTGAAAAGATGTCGTGTCCTAAGGACATTAAAGGTATAAGAAGCTTCCTTGGTCATGCCGGTTTTTATACGAGGTTCATTAAAGACTTCTCAAAAATTTCTAGGCCTCTGACTAACCTCTTACAAAAATATGTTCCTTTTATCTTTGATGATGATTGTGTATAAGCACTTGAAATACTAAAGAAAGCCTTGATTTTTGCACCTATTGTTCATCCTCCTGATTGAAATTTACCCTTTGAAATTATGTGTGATGCTAGTGATTATGTTGTAGGTGTTGTTTTAGGACAAAGAGTTGATACGAAATTAAATATTATCCAATATGCTAGTAAAACTCTAGACAGTGCCCAGAGAAATTATGCTACTACCGAAAAAGAATTTTTAGCATTTGTATTTGCTTGTGATAAGTTCAGACCTTATATTGTTGATTCTAATGTAACTGTTCACACTGATCATGCTTCTATTAAATATCTTATGGAAAAGAAAGATGCTAAACCTAGACTTATTAGATGGGTTCTCCTACCACAAGAATTTTATTTGCATATTATTGATAGAAAGGGAGCTGAGAACCCCGTTGCAGAGAACTTGTCTAGGTTAGAGAATGTTCTTGATGACCCACTACCTATAGATGATAGCTTTCTTGATGAACAATTAGCTGTCATAAATGCTTCTCGTACTACTCCATGGTATGCTGATTATGCCAATTACATTGTTGCTAAATTTATACCACCTAGTTTCACGTACCAGCAATAGAAAAGGTTTTTCTATGATTTAAGACATTACTTCTGGGATGACCCACGCCTTTATAAAGAATGAGTAGATGGTGTTATTAGACATTGTGTACCTAAGCATGAACAGGAACATATCTTACGCAAGTGTCACTCCGAGGCTTACAGAGGACACCATGCTGGGGATAGAACTGCACATAAGGTATTGCAATTCGGTTTTTATTGGCCTACTGTATTCAAGGATGCCCGTAAGTTTGTCTTGTCTTGTGATGAATGTCAAAGAATTGGTAACGTTAGTAGACGTCCAGAAATGCCTATGAATTATTCACTTGTTATTGAACCATTTGATGTTTGGGGCTTTGATTATATGGGACAGTTTCCTTCCTCTAATGGGTATACACATATTTTAGTTGCTGTTGATTACGTTACTAAGTGGGTAGAAGTTTTTCCAACCAATAGTGCTGATCATAGTGTAACATCACAAAATTCTAAATTTTGGAATGTTATATTAAATAAATAGTTTTGATTGTTTGTTTGATTGTGGTGTGGTTGCTTGTGTGAATCTGAGTACATTTTGAAACTTTTTGAAAGTTAAATGAGAGGGAATAAAATGATTTTCCCAAAACTTTCATTTTGCTTTTATGATCTCCATGAATTCAAACTTATTTTCAAATACAAAACCCTAGAGAGAAGATGACATGACTTCTTCCATTTAAATAAATGAAAAGGGTTTTGAAAAGATTTGAATTCCATTTGGAACTATTTTAAATTCAGAAACTTTAAGCAACTCAATGATTTTCATGAGAGAAGATAAAATGACTTCTTCAAAATATATGAAATATGAGTTGGGAGTTCCAAAAAAATCAAATTTAACGTCCCTTTGAATATATTTTCAATTTGGAGATATTTGGTTTTTATTCAAATTATTTGTCTTCAAAAACAAAATATACAGAAATTAGGGTAAAATGATTCCCTACAGTAGAAAAATGGAGAGAAATAAATTTGAAATTATTTTGGTATTTTTAAAATGATTTTTATTAGGCTTTATTGCAGCAGTAGCACTGTTTGCTTTATTTCAAATTTTGTGGATTTTATTTGATGCTAGAAAAATGTTCATATTGTATAATCTTCGGAAGTTTGGATATATAATATGCCTATGGAAAATTTTTAATTTATTTTTTATTTTCCGTTTACCCCTTTTCCGTTTTTATAAAAAAAACTTTACGAGCGACCAACTGCTATCCATCGCCAGCATGCGCAACATAGCGAGCAGGCCGGGCTATATTATTTTTTCTGTTGTCCTTCAATTTATTTATTTTCTGTTCAAGAAAAATATAGTTTTCTTTTCTAAAGAAAAGATAGAAAAGAACTCTGCGCATACGTGCAGGCCGGCCGAAGGTTCATGCGGCGACGTCTCTTTTCATTGTTTTTCTAATCACTTTCGTCTCCCTTTTTGTCTACGTTTATGTGATGGCCTGGCTTATTAGGGATGATAGACTACTCATATCAATAAGGAATTCCTTCTTTTCCGGTAGTCCATTCGGACAGAACTCCAAAGTTAAGCGTGCTCAGCTTGGAGTAGTGTCAGGATGGGTGACCGACCGGGAAATTGCTCTCGGGTGCGCATGAGTGAGGACAAAGTGCACAGAAAAGACTAGTATTGATCTGTGGGGCCAGTCTAGATCCCGCCAGGAGTAACGACCACCGGCGGGTGTGTCCGGGGCGTTACAAGTTGGTATCAGAGCCGACCCTCGCGGTTATACGGATTTGTTGCGGACAGGTGCGTGGTCATGTTGTTCATGATGTTTGTGACCTGTCATGGCACACGGCATGGCACATGTACTGGACTGGAAGCACAGACGTATGTGCCAAGAGGGAACGTTCGTGTGGCCCGACGAGGACGTCGGTTCCTCTGAGTGGGTCGTCGGTTCCTCTGAGTGGGGGTGTATGTGATGGCCTGGCTTATTAGGGATGATAGACTACTCATATCAATAAGGAATTCCTTCTTTTCCGGTAGCCCATTCGGACAGAACTCCAAAGTTAAGCGTGCTCAGCTTGGAGTAGTGTCAGGATGGGTGACCGACCGGGAAGTTGCTCCCGGGTGCGCATGAGTGAGGACAAAGTGCGCAGAAAAGACTAGTATTGATCTATGGGGCCAGTCTAGATCCCGCCAGGAGTAACGACCACCGGCGGTTGTGTCCGGGGCGTTACAGTTTAGTCCCACATTGCCTAACCTTTGACTCCTAAATATCTTTTCCATCTAGAAATATAGACCTATAGAGCCTCAAAAAATTATCCGATTCGGGTTAAATCAATATTTTAGTTTGACTAGATTCACTAAAGAAAAATATATTTCTTCTCTCTGGCGGGACTTCTGGAAGTTGTCTCTTCTCTCCGAAGTCGTCTTTTCTCTACTTTATAAAGGTATCTTTCTCCGTTTTCTTTTTATAATTCCCTAGTTTGTTATTTCTAGACTAGTATGGTAGAATAATTAGATTATCAATTAGTCTATGTATTTATACATTAGACCTAGAATGTTTTTTAGTCGTAGCTATTTTTCTTTCGCAAAACAGCTTGGACCTGATTTTTTAAATGGCCATAACTTTTTACTCGTTCATCCAAATTAGATGAAACCAGCGCCTATAGTTTCGCCTTGTTTTCACCTATCCAGTGAACCTGTCGCATCAACTCTTTGAAATTTTCAAATTTTGAAATTTGTTCAGACTCATATTCATGCTTCATTTGATCATAACTGGAGTTTCGTAACTCCGATTTAGTTGATTCTTTTTGCAAATCGAAGCTCTTGACCTAAACTTTCTGATAAGACCAAATCCACCTAATTTTGTTACTGTTAGAAATTGTTTTCTGTTACAAGAGTTAATTTCTTGTTTTCGATGTTTCCCGTGATCTTTTTTTTGATTCTTTTGCATGAGTGCTTATGTATGAAATTGCTTGCTCACGATAGATTGACCACAGTGTGACGATTAGAACTATTAGGAGTTATAAGTGCGAATCATCTTCATCAACAGTACAAGGCAAGTTCACACTTTGATCATATCTCTTCATTACCCAGTTTTATGCATTAGTTTCAATCGTCAAACACTGCATGGTTAGGGCTTGATAACATGTGGATACTGGGAAGTAGTTGATGAGGTAGGAACCTACTATCTTATATTCAAACCCCCGGGTGTTACTACGTTATGCTTATACTACTATGCTATGCTTGTAGACGTGGATTGTTTTTGAGATTCATGAAAGATGTGAGAGTTATTTATATCTAAGGGTTAACTTAAGGTTGTTACTTTAATACACATCTGGGTGGAATGGTTGGGGCACCCTGGAGCACCTAGTGGTTTGCCCGGGCACCTGGAGAACCCAGTGCTTGCCCAAGGGGATCTCGGAGTACTCGTGTGATCACCCTATGGAATGCCACCCAGGCTCAAAGGGATCATAAGATTATTCATGCTAGCAACTTCTGTGTGCAGCCACAAGCCATTATGGGCTCGAGTGTAACACCCACAATGCAGCTATATCTCCCACGTGTCGGGGCACGACTTAGAGGCATAGCCGCATGGTAGGTTTGTCGCAAGAGGGATAATCTTCACACAATCCCATGTACTGAATAAGAAAGGGATAAAGAGTTGGCTTACAATCGCCACTTCACACAAATAACAAGTTAAACATACATCATCCAGAATACAATCAAGGTCCGACTACAGAACCAAAATAAAAGGAAGATAACCCCAAATGCTAGATGCCCGATCGTCCCGACTGGGCTGCACTACTGATCAAACGGAAAAGACACAAAACAAAGATCAAGATCTTCATCGAGCTCCCACTTGAGCCTGGGTTGCGTCACCTGCACTGGTATCATCGGCACCTGTAACTGTTTGGAAGTATCTGCGAGTCACGAGGACTCAGCAATCTCACACCCACGAGATCAAGACTATTTAAGCTTATGGGTAGGAAAAGGGTAGTGAGGTGGATCTGCAGCAAGCACTAGCATATATGGTGGCTAACATACGCAAATAAGAGCGAGAAGAGAAGCAACGCAATGGTCGAGAAGCTAGAAGTGATCAAGAAGTGATCCTGAAGCTACTTACGTTCAAGCATAACACAAGACCGTGTTCACTTCCCGGAATCCGCCGGAAAGAGACCATCACGGGCACGACTCTCTACAACCGGATATTACCAAATTCCCATCTGCCACATAACCGTGGGCACGGCTCTCGAAAGTTTATACCCTGCAGGGGTGTCCCAACTTAGCCCATCACAAGCTCTCATGGTCAACGAAGGATATTCCTTCTCCCGAGAGGACTCGACCAGCCTCGGAATCCCGGTTACAAGACATTTCGACAATGGTAAAACAAGACCAGCAAAGCCGCCCGATGTGCTGACAATCCCGATAGGAGCTGCACATATCTCATTCTAAGGGCAACATCGGATGAGACATCCTACGAGTAAAACCAAACCTCAAGTTTCCTTGAGGTGGCCCCGCAGTCTACTCGGTTCGGACCAACACTTAGAGAAGCACTGGCCCCGGGGGGTTAAATAAAGATGACCCTCGGGTTGGCCGACCCAAGGGAAGGGTAATAGGTTGTTAGGAAAATGTAAAACCAAGGTTGGGCCTTGCCGGAGGAGTTTTATTCAAATCCAAATGTTAAGGGGTTCCCATAACACCCAACCGCGTTAGGAACGCAAAATCAAGGAACATAACACCGGTATGACGGAAACTAGGGCGATAAGAGTGGAACAAAATTCTAGGCATAAGGTCGAGCCTTCCACCCTTTACCAAGTATATATATGCATTAATTAAAATAAAAGATATTGTGATATCCCAACATAACCATTTTCCAACATGACACAAAATTCAGCTTCACCTGCAACTAGCAACGCTATAAGAGGGGCTGAGCAAAAGCGGTAACATAGCCAAGCAACGGTTTGCTAGGATGGTTGACAAAGATTAGAGGCTATCATGGCAATTTGGGAGGCTTGATATAACATGTGGTAGGTAGCGCGACATAGCGATAGAGCGAACAACTAGCAAGCAAAGATAGAAGTGATTTCGAGGGTATGGTCATCTTGCCTGAGATCCCGCAAGGAAGAAGAACGAGTACATGAAGAAGACAAACGGATGTAGTCGAACGGATCCTCACAAACACGACGTTACCGGAACTAACAAGAAGAAGCAACACCAAAAAGGAGCAAACAACATGGTAAACAACCATCACATAAACATGGCATGATGCACAACCAAGTATGATGCATGTCCGGTTTAAATATGCATGGCATGGCAAAGTGCACAAACAAAACTACAAATTAAGTGGAGCTCAATATGCAATGAGTTGCATATTGACGGAACACCACATCAATTATTTAGTTCACTCCCGGTTAGGTACTCAAAAATATTAAATGTTGGTTAACATGGCAAGAGGTGAAGCATAACAAAACTATACTATCTGAACAATTTAAATGGGCCGGATATAACAAACAACAAATCTGGTAAATCCCCATATCCATTTAGCAATTTAATGCAAACAACAATTTTAAACATTTTAAAAGTTGTTATCATGATGGGGATGACATGTGCAAGTTTTATGAAAATGTTGACAAGAATATTATGAAGCATTTTGTCACCATGGCTGAACCAAAGGGTACCACAGCAACTATGGCGGAAAAGGTGCCAAGGCGACGAAACGGAAATGATGCCACGGCAACATTTTGATGATCCGGGCTCGCAGGGATACCGACGCAAAAGGAAGTGGGTGTGAGTGTGTCATGCAATATGATGGGGTGCTCCGGATACCGGGTTCCCACATGTCGACGGTAAGGCAACGAGGAACTCACAAAGAACAACTAGGACACAGTGCAACCATGATCAACTCATACATCACATGCATTCATTCACGGGCATCGTCTCGGTGGTTATACCTTCAAAGCGTGCGTTTTCGAAGCGTATCGAGTTCGTTAAGGGAAGTAGTCGTTCGCAGCCGTCGTGGAAGTAGTGGTACACGGCGGCAGTAGTTGTACATGGGTCTTCAGCCACGGAAGTAGTCGTACAACATTTTCGTAGATGTTTGGGGTCACGACACGGAACTTGACGTCCACGGGGTCTTTGCGGGTCGACGGTAGTGGTACATGTTTCGTAGCTGTTCGAGTCATCGGTAGAGGAACTTGACGCTTGCATTACGCGGGTCTTCGACGATGGTAGTGGTACATATCATAGTGGAACTTGGTGCATCCAAGGTCTTCGGGCGTAGTAGTACACATGTCATCGGGGTACTTGTCGGATCCGAGAGGTACTTGCAACGGTAGTGGTGCACACGGTCTTCAGCGTGAGCAGTTGTACATGGTCGGAGAGGAACTTGGTGCGTCATCCTGTAGTTTTACTCGAGGTCCTCGTGCATTTTGACGACTCTGGAAGAGGAATTTTGCACCCACGGGTTGACGGAAACAGTGCTAGGCAGCGGAGATCACGCACAACAGGGCACGGGAGAAGATGTGCACGGCAACAAGAGGTCATCCAAAAGGAGGCAGAGGCCAAGGCGCCAAGGGTGAGCGGCGGTGGAGCTTGAGCAGGGCTGGCGAGACGGCGGTGATGGACTTGGCTGAAGAGGACGGTGGCGGCGCGAGCTTGCCGGTCGGAGCAGGGGCGGAAACACGGAGCAGCTCGAACGGCGAGGGACTTGAGGCCACGGGTGTCCAAGTGGCACGGTCGACGGTGGCGACAACGGAGGCGCTGGCCTGCTCCAGCGGAGCGAGAACGACGGGTGGCGGGCGACCGCCCTGGCGTCTTAGAGCAGGGGGAGGGCAGAGGAGGCATGACGGCCATGGCGGAGAGGTGAGGGCGACAGGGTCCTGGTGGGGCTCGGCGGCGGCGTTGCTGGCCGGCGCAGCAGGAGGCTCGCATGAAGGGGCGCGATGGAGCTCGGCGGGTCTCTGGATCGTAGGAGGAGGGAGGCTGAGGGGGGCTGGAGGGAGATCGAGAGGGGGTCGAGTAGCTGGGGATGGGGATCGGGCTGCGCGGGAGAGATGGGGGTCGGGCGCGAGTGCTCCTCTCCTGGCGGCGCGAGCAGGGAGACAAGGAGGAGGGGATCAAGGGAGAGGGTTCGGCTGTGCCTAGGGTTAGAGCAGGTGGGCTGCGGGAGATGGGCCTAGGGATAGGAAGGATGGGCCGCGAGGATGGTTGGGAGGCCCAGGTGGCCAGAGGCCTGGCTAGGCTCTCTCTCTCTTAGGTTTTTTTAAAAAATGACAGGATCAAAGAGAAAAGAATTCGGGGCTTGGAAATAATATGGAAGATATAAAAAATGTCCCTGAGATCCTGGATTTAACTAGTATTTGAATAAAATGCCTTGGCAATTTTTAGAGGCTGCAATTTTATGCAAGTTTGAAAATAACTCAAACTCGAATAAATCCTTAGCCCAACCAAAACACTTCCAAAAGACCTGAAAAAGGAGGAGGTGGTCTTGGCATGGTCTAGTATTAATAGGGAAAAGTTGAACATTTTATGAAATAGGAGAATGCCACTTGCAATAAATGGGTGAGAATTGAAAGAAAGAAACTAGTGATGGGGGTGATGCACTTGGATAAGGGATTGGTGGCAAGAGAAAGATGCAGGTGTGTTTTGGTTGATTCCATAAGAATGGAATATTTATGATAGCTCCCTAATAATATTGGGAGTATATGTTCTAAAGAGAAATCACCATTGTGAATATCCCTCGATTTAAATGGACCGAAGATCCATACGGTTTATTTATTTGAGTTGCAAAGATTAATGACATGATGGCATGTTGACATGATGCAATGCACATGATGCAAAGAAGGATGCAACAGACAAAACAAATGACATGACGAAACTCGGAAACCATGGAAGGCATTTGAAGCTCCGGTCTTGGGGCGTTACATTGAGCATAGTTGAGTATGTTGTGTGACCTCTTTTAGTGGTAGACTAGCAGATGTAGGGGGAAAGTAGGTGGTACTGTCTACCCAGAGTAAAGAATTAATGCTTCGGAAAGACTGTGTCTCGATCATCCGTTTCTCAAACAACATGTAGTGCGAGAAATTCAACGGAGGAGATCTAGTCTTGTGGGGAAAAGTGCGCAAACCTCTGCAAAGTGTACAAACTAAACATGATTAGCTGTGTCCCCGGTTATGGACATCTTGAGTATCTGGTACTTGAATTATTGATTTGATCTCATCACTTTACTTAATAATTGTTGGGTTATTACTGTTAATTTGGGATTGAGTTGGAGGAACCTTCTCAATATTGTCAACAAACTTTGTAGTTAAATAAAATATATTCCTTTATTGTAGGAAAAATAGCTTTATGCAAAATTAAACATAGAGCCTCCACCAGCCAAATATGCATGTAGTGATAGCCATTATTCAGCATTGCTCTACAATGTGAAATTGCCAGTACATTCAATGTACTGACCTACATGGATGCAACGTCTCATGTTGTAGGAATCTTACGACGAGTAAGTGATACATTAGGGTTACAATGTCTACACTCAACTTTGCCGTTGGTGTTGATGGGAATCCACAACCTTGTTGTTACTTCCACTATATGGATTGAGGTAATAGTATTTATGTTACTTTATGCATGTGATTTACCTCTATTATAAATCCTTAAGTACTATGTGTGTCAGCATACCGATCTAGGGATGACACTTAAGCACCGAGACTTGATCCATTCGGGTCAGGTCACTACAAGATGGTATCAGAGCACATGTTAACTGTAGGATGTGACCCCTAGAAACTGGCAAGCCCATAGGAAAGGATTTTTCTCTAAAACTTTATTCTCAAAAGATCTTTTACCTCTCTTCCTTTCTCAGCTTTATCAAATATCCCTTTTTGTTAGACTATACCCCCTTCCCCTTTTGACCACGCGAAGATTTGACTGATGAGATCACTCCAAGAAGTATGAGATATTGGACAATAAGACCACTTTGGAACGAAGAGGATTTTACCGTGCATTATAATAATGGAAACTAAAACGATTGAAGACTCCGAAGACTAAGAGAATTTTAAGGCTCTGTAGAATTTCCAGACTGGTATGACCTAAGAAGGCTACCCTTATGGAACTTGTCAGACTATTGAAGCTGTCAATACCCGAGATCAAGGTGTGTCGAAGAAAGACCGAAACATGGAGCATTAAAACTCAAGTATTTGTCCATCAAGAAAACCCCAAGACAGGAGATATCAACTATGGAATGATAGCTCATGGCATGATGTTATCTCCGCTTATGCTATTGTCACCATGCTGAGTTAAGCATGCATTTCTTTGGAAGGATTGGATGGTAGAAGGCTGATGGAGCATCTATCAGCAAAGGATGCAGTTCTAGCCTTAGCTGGTGTATCACCAGGATCGGGAGTATTACATCAAGAATTTTAAGATGGACCTTTAGGAAGCCATATTTGATAAGGAAGTATTTCATGAAGAACTCAGGACCCAAAAGCTGAAATTATCCAAGATGGTGGAGCAAAACTTCGAGATACCTGAGGTTCGTCGGGATTTGAAGGACAGTAGGACCATGGTTCATGCCAAGGATATTGAAACCCAGAAGTTTGTCACACAACTCCAGAATATTAAAGGGCGTCACGAGAAACTTCACGTCAACGGAGATGAACTAGCAAAAGAACTTGAGACGGACAAGCACGACCGGAAGAAGCCATCGAAGACATGAACAAGGCTTGAAGAGTCAGCAAATTTGAAGATTTATTGACCCTTAGAAGACCAAACCCCTGTTATATACCTATGTTAGATGCGACATTTGTGAGCTGTCATTTGTTTGGTGTTTTCCCGACAGCCACAAAATCTGTCTCTTCAAAAACTATTGTTTGTATTGTGTGTATCCCTCTCTATCTCTCTTATCACCCCAAAACCCCTGGACCCAATAGAGGATGAATGGAGATGAACTCATATTTTCTGGATCGATGACTCAATTGGAGATGGACCGATGGATTCCGAACATGGAAGATCACATGAAGAATAAACCTATAGCCGGAAAGGATATAACCCAGCATGCTCTTCACTACTTTGAAAGAGGTGCTGCTACCTGGTGGAGGATGTACCAAACCATTAATGGATGGCAAGGAGTAACCACTTTGAAAGAATTTAGGTTGACTCTACAAAGGTCTCAGCTTGTGTCCCAGAAATTGAAGCCTTATGGAAATGATGTGACGAAACCTTGTGCATGCAAGCTTTGTGGAGAAATAGGACACAACCATAACAAACACAAGGATGAATGCCCTCATTGTGAAGAAAGTCACCCAGATGAAGAATGCCCAACTTGGCAGATTACTGGTTTCTTGTGTGAAGGGACTACCCACTACCCTGCTCAGTGTCACATTTACCCCATGGTACAAAGAACCATCCAGCGGAAGAAAGAAGCAATGAAAGGAGCCCTCATGAAAATTTTAAAAGAACCTGTGATAAAGGTGGAGGACACACCCAAAGCAGACCTAATTAAACCTTGCACCAAGTCATCCTATTCATGTGGAGAAGAAGGACACATCTCCCAGAATTGTCTGAATGGGGATCTAGTAGAATTCCCGACAGAGGAAGGTATGACCCACTAGAAATAGAAGCCCTGGTTGGAACGGAGAAGTCCAGGAAGAGAAATAGATGGGATTCCAGGAAGGACCTGAGTCATATCACCTGTTTCAGGTGCAAGGAGTCAGGGCACTACCTCAACGTTTGCCCAAAAAGGAAGCCGGGGACCCAAGGAGGCTTTGAAATCCCAAGGAAACCTCGAGACTTGTCAAAAGTAATATGTTTCTACTATAATGAAGCAGGGCACTTTGCCTGAGATTGTCCCAATGAGGATTTGCGTGTTGAATAGTAGAGTTTGTGAGAAAGATAGTAGTAGTAGTGGGGACATTTCTTCTTTTATATTGAGGTGTTGAGTTGAGGCATGTAATGGAAATGCAAGAGATTGTAAGAATTTGAGAATCAATAAATTTAGCATCTTTGGTACTGATTCGGATTTTGTGAGTAGTTACTCTATGAAGGAAGATTTTGACCATTTTTCAAGGATATGAGAAATATGGTCTATGGATGAATTTGTGCATTTTAAGGGTGGCAGCACCCTGCGAGAACACTTGACTCCGGTAGAAGATAATGATATTCCACGGAGTAGACTTTGGACAAAATAAGTACGAGTTTTATCTCGATATGTGGTATACTCCAAGAGTATGGACGGATGAAGTACTATGGGAATATAAAGAAGGTATAATGTGGGTAATATGGAGCAATTGTAACTCCATGATGAGTCTGAGTAATCACATCTTACTTTGGTGCAAATAGAAGGAAGGGAGACAATATAATTGGATGGATTTAAGAATGCTAGGAAGCTTGATGTTGGAATAATGATCAGTTTCCCCGATGATTAGTTCAAGGTTTACAAGTGATGAGATGGGCCATAACCCACAGGCCCCAAGACCTGCCAAGAAGCAAGCACACTCAAGCTGAAGGAAAAACCTTGGAAGAGTTATGACTTTGTCCATAGACAGTTTTATAGGAGTTTACGCAAAAATCCTGAGAGATGTGAAGAAACGATAGATGTTTGTTTGCCTTGCAGAATCAATGGATTTATCCGAACTTGGTTCATTGACAAGAGAAATTATGCAATGCTTGTAAGGATGATCGAGTGTTAGTATGCGAGATTCGCTAAACCATATACCAGGAAATGATTTGGGTGCGGGATGGATTGATCACCATACCGACTTACTCTTATTGTTCGCCTTACTATATGGGATGGTAAATCTGAGTGACTTGCCTATAGTACAGAGACGATGATCAAAACCTTGATTAAGCCTTAGAACGATATGTCAATTTTTCCCTTGTACAAGGCAGTTGTTGCCAACCGTAGGTTATACGGTGAGGTTCAACCCAGACCCGTTTCCTACAGGGACCTAGTCAAATTGTTTGATGACCACCATGAGATATCGATAGTTGTTTAGAATTGGTGCCAGACCCGTCAGCTAAGAAAACCCGATCACGGAAGGACCGTACCAGGATGAAATGACACAAGAAACCGAGGAAAAAGGTTATGCCATAACCGGAAGAGCCCAAAAGAAGGAATAATCCTGAAGATCTAAGAAGATCGACACTGCCAACAATAAGGAAGGAGTATATGAGTTTTGATGGAACCGTAACCATGCTTTTAAGGGTGGTAGCACCTCGGACCCGTGTGACGATCGATGGATTTTGAGAAGACCCCCGAACCTAACCTATTTCTTGCTAGCCTCTTTGAATCTTGAGGGCGAGATTCATTTTAAGGGTGGTAGGTTTGTAACATCCCAAAATTCTAAATTTTGGAAAGTTATATTAAATGAATAGTTTCAATTGTTTGTTTGATTGTGGTGTGGTTGCTTGTGTGAAACTGAGTGAAATTTGGAACTTTTTGAAAGTTAAATGAGAGGGAATAAAATGACTTCCCCAAAACTTTCATTTTGCTTTTATGATCGCCACGAATTCAAACTAATTTTCAAATACAAAACCCTAGAGAGAAGATGACATGACTTCTTCCATTTAAATAAATGAAAAGGGTTTCGAAAAGATTTGAATTCCATTTGGAACTATTTTAAATTCAGAAACATTAAGAAACTCAATGATTTTCATGAGAGAAGATAAAATGACTTCTTCAAAACATATGAAATATGAGTTGGGAGTTTCAAAAAATCAAATTTAACGCCCCCTTGAAATTATTTTCAATTTGGAGATATTTGGTTTTTATTCAAATTATTTGTCTCCAAAAATAAAATAAATGGAAATTAGGGTAAAATAATTCCCAACAGTAGAAAAATGGAGAGAAATAAATTTGAAATTATTTTGGTATTTTAAAATGATTTTTAGTAGGTTTTATTGCAACAGTAGCACTCTTTGCTTTATTTCAATTTTTGTGGATTTTATTTGATGCTAGAAAAATGTTCATATTGTAGAATTGTTTTTTGAAAATTTGGATATATATTATGCCTATGGAAAAATTTCATTTTTTTATTTTCCGTTTACCCCATTTCCGTTTTTATAAAAAAAGATGTACGAGCGACCGACTGCTATCCCTCTCTAGCATGCGCAACATAGCGAGCAGGCCAGGCTATATTATTTTCCGGTTGTCCTTCAATTTATTTATTTTCTGTTCAAGAAAAATATAGTTTTCTTTTCTAAAGAAAAGGTAGAAAAAAACTCTGCGCACACGCGCAGGCAGGCCGAAGGCCCATGCGGCGACGTTTCTTTTCTTTGTTTTCCTAATCTCTTTCGTCTCCCTTTTTTGTCTACGTTTAGTCTCACATTGCCTAACCTTTGACCTCTAAATCTCTTTTCCATCTATAAATATAGACCTATAGAGCCTCCAAGAATCATCCGATTCGGGTTAAATCAATATTTTGGTTTGACTAGATTCACTAAAGAAAAGTATATTTCTTCTCTCCGACGGGACATTTGGAAGTTGTCTCTTCTCTCGGAAGTCGTCTTTCTCTGCCTTATAAAGGTACCTTTCTCCGTTTTCTTTTTATAACTCCCTAGTTTATTATTTCTAGACTAGTATGATAGAATAATTAGATTATCAATTAGTCTCTGTATTTATACATTAGACCTAAAATTCTTTTAGCCGTAGCTATTTTTCTTTCGTAAAACAGCTTGGACCTGATTTTTCAAATGGCCATAACTTTTTACTCGTTCATCCAAATTAGATGAAACCAGCGCCTATAGTTTCGCCTTGTTTTCACCTATCCAGTGAACGTGTCACATCAAATTTTTGAAATTTTCAAATTTCGAAATTTGTTCAGACTCATATTCATGCTTCATTTGATCATAACTTGAGTTTCGTAACTCCGATTTAGTTGATTCTTTTTGCAAATCGAAGCTCTTGACCTAAACTTTCTGATAAGACCAAATCCACCTAATTTTGGTACTGTTAGAAATTGTTTTATTTTACAAGAGTTAATTGCTTGTTTTCGATGTTTCCCGAGATCTTTTTTTCGATTCTTTTGCATGAGTGCTTATGTATGAAATTGCTTGCTCACGATAGATTGACCAGAGTGTGACGAGTAGAACTATCAGGAGTTATGAGTGTGAATCATCTTCATCAACAGTACAAGGAAAGTTCACACTGTGATCATATCTCTTCATTACCCAGTTTTATGCATTAGTTTCAATCGTCAAACACTGCATGGTTAGGGCTTGATAACATGTGGGTACTGGGAAGTAGTTGATGAGGTAGGAACCTACTATCTTATATTCAAACCCCTGGGTGTTACTACATTATGCTTATACTGCTATGCTATGCTCGTAGACGTGGATTGGTTTGTGAGATTCATGAAAGATGTGAGAGTTATTTATATCTAAGGGTTAACTTAAGGTGGTTACTTCAATACACATCTGGGTGGAATGGTTGGGGCACCCTAGGGCACCAAGTGGTTTGCCCGGGTACCTGGAGAACCCAGTGCTTGCCCAAGGGGATCCCGGAGTACCAGTGTGATCACCCTATGGAATGCCACCCAGGCTCAAAGGTATCATAAGATTATTCATGCTAGAAACTTTCGTGTGTAGCCACAAGCCATTATGGGCTCTGGCATAGTTGAGTATGTTGTGTGACCTCTTTTAGTGGTTGACTAGCAGATGTAGGGGGAAAGTAGGTGGTACTGTCTACCCAGAGTAAAGAGTTCGTGCTTTGGAATTATTGATTAGTCGTGTCCCCGGTTATGGACATCTTGAGTATGTGGTACTTGAATTATTGATTTGATCTCATCACTTTACTTAATAATTTTTGGGTTATTACTATTAATTTGGGATTGAGTTGGAGGAACCTTCTCAATATTATCAACAAACTTTGTAGTTAAATAAAATATATTCCTTTGTTGTAGGGACAAATTAGCTTTATGCAAAATTAGACATAGAGCCTCCACCAGCCAAATATGCATGTAGTGATAGCCATTATTCAGCATTGCTCTATGGTGTGAAATTGCCATTACATTCAATGTACTGACCTACATGGCTGCAATGTTTCATGTTGCAGGAATCTTACGATGAGTAAGTGATACGTTAGGGTTATGATGTCTACACTCAACTTTGCCGTTGGTGTTGATGGGAATCCAGAACCTTGTTGTTACTTCCACTATATGGATTGAGGTAATAGTATTTATGTGTGACGCCCCGAGACCATTGCGCCAGGTGTCTTCCAGTTATTCGCTGTCTTTGCCATGTATTTTGCTTGCATGTTGCATCTTGCCATGTCATCATGTGCATTGCATCATCATGTTTTCAAAACTTGCACCCGTCCCGGTCTCCCCGTTCCTTCTGTTGTCCATTCTGAGCCCAGACACACTTGCACGCGCGCGTCACGTCCGAAATATTATTTTGTAAGTGGCCGCAAAATGTTCCCGGAATGGGTTGAAAGTTGGCGTGCGGTGTTGTTATGTTGTCAGTAGGCCGCCTGTGAAGTTTCATCGCATTCGGAGTTCGTTTGATGCCCCAACGAATAACTATAGCGACAATATAGTCGGTCAAATGTCGGACATTTTCGGTCTCCGAAAACTGTTGCCGGGCTTTCCCTCTCTTTGCTCTCTAGACCGTCTACACAGTCCACTACCTACCGCCAGGCCCAACCTAAGTTCTCTCGTCAGCCCGCGGCCCGCCTCACGCGCGCGTCCGAGTGCTGTCCTGGACCCGACCCGGACAGTCGTCACCGTTGGATTCGGACCATCCCCAAACATCCCTAAAACATCTTCGTTTTCTTTATTGGACTCCCTAGCGTATTTATTCTCGTCCGTCGGTTTTTGATTGGAATGTCCAAACTCTCTCCCTTCCCTATATATAGTCCACCCACAAGCCTATTCGGACAAACCCTAGACCAACTCCCTAAAATTCCTCCACCCTGCCGCCAGACCAGACCCACCTCGGGATCCTGCCGCTGCCAGCTCGCACCCACCATGCATCCAATCCTGCAGCCTCCACCATCCCTGGTCGTCAGATCATTGATCCAACGGCCTCCCTTGCGCCCCAGTTTTCCCCAACGCCCCGTGCCCCGCAGCTGGCCCCGATCCAGATTGAGGCGAGCTCGTCCCCGAGCTCCAGGGAGCTGCCGTTCCCGTCTGCCGCCGGCGACCGAACCTGCAGCTAGAGAGATGAGCGCCCACCCCTCTCTCCCTTCTTCTCCTTCCTCTGGTTTCTTTCTATGGATCCTCTATCTCTTCTGTTGCCATGGATAGGAGCTCGTCGCCGCGTTGATCTGCCTCCGCCGGTGTTTGAAGTTCCCATGGAGCCCGGATTTGGCACCCCCCCCGGATTCACTCCTCTTTCGCCCCGATCCGTGCCCTACCTCCATTCCTCGCCGTTTCCGCCGTGTCCCTGCGCGCTGACCCGATCGCCCTGCCTCATGGTCTGCCTTCACCGCCGGAGACCAAGCAGCGCCGCCTCGCCTGCTTCCAGTCCCGCTCCTGTTGACCGCGCCCCGCCTGCATCGCGCCTCTCCTGCCTTGGATCCGGCCGCTCTTGCCATCCCGCACCTCCGCGCCTAGTTCGCCGTCGCCGCTTCCCTGCGACCTCCAGGCGCCGCCCGCAGCTCCCCTGCATCGACCAAAGCAGCTCGGTCACTTCTGTTGACCAGCTCCAAGTCGCATGTGTAAGGCCTCCTCTGCTCGCTGGCCTCCAGCGTTGACCGAGCACCTGCACAGTCGCACGCATGGGCCAAATCCCGCGCCAAGCCCAGCCAGCCAGCCTGCTACGTCTTCCACCGACTGGGCCTTGGCCCATGGTGAGCACTGCAGCGCCCCCCTCTATGCGGCCTGCCAATGTTTCGGCCCGTAACGAGTTTCGGCCCAAGTCACTATTTTTTTCCCGCGAACGAATTTGTTAATTAATCAGAGAACTGCAGTTTTTAGAAAACCCCTTAATGTTCATGCATATAATAACTTATTAACCGTGCATCATATTAAAATGTTTTATATATGAAACAAGGTTAAAATTGTGTCTAGTTTCATTATATGCCACTTTCATCTATGTTTAAAATGTTGTTTGTTTAAATTTTCTTAAATAACTTGTTAAAATGATTTAATTCATAACTAAATAATCGTAGCTCCAATTTTAATAAACTTTATATGTAAATGGGGTAGAAAAATGCCTAGTTTAACATGGTGCCCTCTTCTTGCGTGTTTAACAACTCTAAAACATGGTTTAGGGCAGAACAGTACCAAAACCTAAAATATGCACATGAGGAGTTTTCAGACTTGTTGTTTGTTGTTCCAGCCTCATTTAAACTTGCCTAGATAGGTAGTTTTCATTTGCTCCACCTCTTGCCATGCTAACCAACATTTAATATTGTGGGGGTACATAAACGAGAGTGAACTAAATAAGTCATGTGGTGTTTCGTCAATATGCAACTCGTTGCATATTGAGCTCCACTTAACTTGTCGTTTTGCTTGTGCACTTGGCCATGCCATGCTTCATTAAACCAGACATGCATCATACTTGATTGTGCATCATGCCATGTTATGTGATGGTTGTTTACTATGTTGTTTGCTTCTTTCCAGTGTTGCTTCTTCGGGTTAGTTCCGACAACGTCGCGTTTGTGAGGATCCGTTCGACTACGTACGTTTGTCTTCTTCATGGACTCGTTCTTTTCCTTGCGGGATCTCAGGCAAGATGACCATACCCTCGAAATCACTTCTATCTTTGCTTGCTAGTTGTTTGCTCTATTGCTATGCCGCGATACCTACCACTTGCTATATAATGCCTCCCATATTGCCATGTCAAGCCTCTAACCCACCTATCCTAGCAAACCGTTGTTTGGCTATGTTACCGCTTTTGCTCAACCCCTCTTATAGCGTTACTAGCTGCAGGTGAAGCTGAAATTTGTTCCATGTTGGAACATGGATATGTTGGGATATCACAATATCTCTTATTTAATTAATGCATCTATATACCTGGTAAAGGGAGGAAGGCTCGATGGTATGCCTGGTGTTTTGTTCCACTCATGCCGCCCATGTTTTCGTTATACCGGTGTTATGTTCCTTGATTTTGCGTTCCTTACGCGGTCGGGGGACTGGGACCCCCTTGACAGTTCGCTTTGAATAAAACTCCTCCAGCAAGACCCAACCTTGGTTTTACCATTTGCCACCTAAGCCTTTTTCCCTCGGGTTTCCGGAGCCCGAGGGTCATCTTTATTTTAACCCCCCCGGGCCAGTGCTCCTCTGAGTGTTGGTCCAACCTGTCAGCAGCCGGTGGCCACCAGGGGCAACTCTGGATTGGCCTACCGGAATCTTGGACAATCCGGTGTGCCCTGAGAATGAGATATGTGCAGCTCCTATCGGGATATGTCGGCACATTTGGGTGGCTTTGCTGGTCTTGTTTTACCATTGTCAAAATGTCTTATAACTGGGATTCCGAGTCTGATTGGGTCTTCCTGGGAGAAGGAATATCCTTCGTTGACCGTGAGAGCTTGTGATGGGCTAAGTTGGGACACCCCTGCAGGGTTTTGAACTTTGGAAAGCCGTGCCCACGGTTATGGGCAGATGAGAATTTGTTAATATCCGGTTGTAGAGAACTTGACACTTAACTTAATTAAAATGCATCAACCGCTTGTGTAGCCCTGATGGTCTCTTTCCGGCGGAGTCCGGGAAGTGAACACGGTATCGTGTTATGCTTGAACATAAGTAGCTTCAGGATCACTTCTTGATCACGTATTAGCTTCTCGACCGTGCTTTGCTTCTCTTCTCGCTCTCTTTTGCGTAAGGTAGCCACCATATATGCTAGTGCTTGCTGCAGCTCCACCTCACTACCCTTTCCTACCCATAAGCTTAAATAGTCTTGATCTCGCGGGTGTGAGATTGCTGAGTCCTCGTGACTCACAGATACTTCCAAACAGTTGCAGGTGTCGATGATGCCAGTGTAGGTGACGCAACCCAGCTCAAGTGGGAGCTCGTTGAAGATCTTGGTCGTTGTTTTATGTCTTTTCTAGTTGATCAGTAGTGGAGCCCAGTTGGGACGATCGGGGATCTATCATTTGGGGTTGTCTTCTTTTATTTTGGTTCCGTAGTCGGACCTTGACTGTATTCTGGATGATGTATGTTTAACTTGTATTTGTGTGAAGAGGCGATTGTAAGCCAACTCTTTATCCCTTTATTATTCAGTACATGGGATTGTGTGAAGATTACCCCTCTTGCGACAAACCTACCATGCGGCTATGCCTCTAAGTCGTGCCCTGACACATGGGAGATATAGCCGCATCATGGGTGTTACAAGCTGCACTACAAAAAAAGACACATCCGTGACATTTTGGGCCGAACGATTTTTTGTCCTGTCATACATATGACACTTCTATGGTGATAATTGTGACAAAACCTGGTGTCATCATAGATGTGGTGGGCTCCTACTTCTATGACAAAAAATCATGACAGAAAATGGGCTTTACGTCCTGGGCGGGCCGGAGACGCAGCTGCATGACATTCTTTGGGCCGTCCATGATGGAAAAAACCATGGTAGAAGCGAGGGGGAGGAAAATTTCGGGGAATTCCCGGTTACGATGAGAGGTCGGGGGCCGAGCGATGCGCGTTTCTCTCGTACACGTACGCGCGTGTGTGCGAGGCGTTGGCTCTAACTGAACCCGAGCGAGGCATTGGGCTCTAACTGAATCCGAGCGATTGCACTGCAGGCTATGCGTTACTGAACCCGAGTGATCGATCGATGGCTGTTAACTGAACCCGATCGAGTGATTCCTTCGCTACTGCTGCTAACTGAAGCCGATCAATGGGATGAACAGTGAGCGTTGCGGGGGGGGGGGGGGGGGGGGGGGGGGGGGGGGGGGGGGGGGTTGGATGAACAGTGAGCGGTGGCGTTGCCTCTGGATGAACAGGACCCCGTGGTGTGGGGGAGGGCTGGATAAAAAGTAGATGGTGGAGAGGTGCCCGTGGAGGGGTGGATGAAAAGGACCCCGTGGTGTGGAGGGCTGGATGAACAGTAGACGGTGGAGGGGTGGTTGAATAGGACCCCGTGGTGTGGAGGGCTGGATGAACAGTAGACGGTGGAGGGGTGCCCGTGGAGGGGTGGTTGAACAGGTCCCCGTGGTGTGGAGGGCTAGATGAACAATAGATGGTGGAGGGGTGGTTGAACAGTAGCCGGTGGAGTAGCGCACGGTGGAGGCTGGATGAACAGGAGCCCGTGGATGAACAGTCGCGGGTGGAGGCTGGAGGAGGTCGACGGTGGATGAACAGTAGCTCGTGGAGGCTAGAGGGGGTCGACGGTGGAGATGAACAGTATCCCATGGAGTCTTGTTTTGCGGTACGCCACACCCCTCCCGATGAACAGTACCCCCGTTTCGACCGTAGCGCTCCAACACAAGTCCATTTCGTCCATTTTGCGATACGCCACACCCCTCCCGATCAACAGGACCCCCGTTTCGACCGTAGGAGGTCCATTTCCTCCGTTTTGCGGTACGCTAGACCCCTCCCGATGAACAGGATCCCGTTTCGAACATGGTCGGTCGAACACAAGGCCGTTTCTTCCATTCTGCGGTACGCCAGGCCTCGTTTCCATCGCCTGTTCCGTCCAAGCCCTCCCGATGAACACGACGCATTCCGTTGCCTCTCGATGAACACGACGCATTCCGTTGCCTCCCCATGAACACGGCGCATTCCGTTGCCTCCCCATGAACACGACGACGATGTTGTTTCTCCGTTCTGACCTAGCCATGTACACGAGCCATGGCCATACGTATGCGCGAGTAGGTGTTCGAGACCGCGCATGTATGTACACATACGTGGCCGTATTTTCTTTCTTGCACCCTGGCCGCTGTACGTACGTGTAAATGCAACGTGCGCGCCTCTACTATGACATGTGCGTGCCTCTACTACGACACATGCGCGCCTCTACTACGACACGCGCACGCCTCTACATCGACATGTATGTACGTACACGTTCGCGACCAGAATGACAACACTACGTACGCTTCGACCAGGTGGGTTGTAACGCCCTCGATGCGGCTATATCTCCCACGTGTCGAGGCACGACTAAGAGGCATAACCGCATTGAAAGCAATGTCGCAAGTCGGGAAATCATTACACATCCCATGTACATAAATAATATAAAGGGGAGAAACGTAGTTGGCTTACACTCGCCACGTCACTTCAAAGTACATAAATAACATCCATCATACAAATCACTCATGGCCCGACTACGGTGCCAAAATACAAAAGACCCCCAACATGCGACAAGGCCCTGAATCGATAACCCCAACTAGGCACCACTACTGATCATCCGGAAAAGACACGTAGTATCGCTGAGAGTCCTCGTCGAACTCCCACTTGAGCTCGTAATCGTCAAATGGAGCAGAAACACCTGGACCTGCATCTGGAGTTGTAGTATCTGTGAGCCACAGGGACTCAGCAATCTCACACCCACGCGATCAAGACTATTTAAGCTTATAGGACAGGTACGGCAATACAAGTGGAGCTGCAGCAAGCGACTAGCATATATGGTGGCTAACTTATACGCAAATGAGAGCGAGAAGAGAAGGCAAAGCACGAGCGAGAAGCTAAAGGAACATCCTGCGCAAGCATAACTCCAACACCGTGTCCACTTCCCGGACTCCGCCGAGAAGGGGCCATCACGGTAACACACACGGTTGATTCATTTTAATTAAGTTTTAGTTCAAGTTATCTACAACCGGACATTAACAAATTCCCATCTGCCCATAACCGCGGGCACGGCTTTCGAAAGATCAATCCCTGCAGGGGAGTCCCAACTTAGCCCATAACAAGCTCTCACGGTCAACGAAGGAATAGACCTCCACCCAAGACACACCGATCAGACTCGGTATCTCGGTACAACAAGATGATTCGACAGGTTAAAACAAGTCCAGCAACACCGCCCGAATGTGCCGACAAATCCCGATAGGAGCTGCACATATCTCTTTCTCAGGGCACACTCAGATGAGCAATCCGTACAACTAAAACCAGCCCTTGAGATTCCCCGAGGTGGCGCTGCACAGGGCTCTAGTTCGGACCAACACTCAGAGGAGCACTGGCCCGTGGGGGGCTAAAATAAAGATGACCCTCGGGCTACGGAAACCCAAGGGAAAAGGGGGTAGGCGGCAAATGATAAAACCAATGTTGGGCATTGCTGGAAAAGCTTTAATCAAGGCGAACTATCAAGGGGTTCCCATTATAGCCCAACCGCGTAAGGGACGCAACAATCCGGGAACATAACACCGATATGACGGAAACTAGGGCGGCAAGAGTGGAACAAAACACTAGGCGAGAGGCCGAGCCTTCCACCCTTTACCAAGTATATAGATGCATTAAGATAACATAGCAATATAATGATATCCCAACAAGTAAATAAATGTTCCAACAAGGAACGGCTCCAATCTTCACCTGCAACTAACAATGCTATAAGAAGGGCTGAGCAAAGCGGTAACATAGCCAATCAACGGTTTGCTAGGACAATGGTAGGTTAGAGGTTCAATCATGCAATTGGGAGGCTGACATGCAAGTGGTAGGCATCGTAGCAGTGGCAAAGCAAAAGAGCGAGCAAACTAGCATATCAAAGATAGTAGTGATTTCGAGGGTATGATCATCTTGCCTGCAAAGCTGTCAGAGTTGACTGGATCCTCAAAAGCACACTCAACGGGCTCCTCGTTAGCGAACTCGTCTCCCGGCTCTACCCAACAACACAAACAAGCAACAAGGATACAATCAACCACGTGCAAGGGCAACAATAATATGTAAAGACGGTATGCTATGCGGGATGTGACGCGGGATGCAAAATGCAAGACGTTACAGAAAATGCATGAAATTGGCCTCAACTTGGAAAACCAAGTGTTCCAATGGATAGAGGGGAAGAAATCACCTGAAAACAATATAAAGATCATAGGAATCGGAGCTACGGTTTGGAAATGGCGAGCGTTTTACGAAACGAACCGATCTGCGATATACAGCAAGTAGGCTCCTAAATGCAATGAAATGAACATGCTACAGCCACCAAACATGAAAACAAAATACATGGCAGTGATTTACACAAGATGCTTAACAAAACACTAGCACTGAGCCATAGGCAAATTCATCCATTAAGAGGTTCAAACAAGCATGGCAAAAACGCAAACGCAAAACAGATTCCAGATCACGAAGCCCTCTTCGGAGCAGCAAAACAACATGATACAAAACATGAACATGACAAGTAAGAACATGGCATTGAGCTACTCAAAAAGCTTAACAAAACACCCAAAGTGACCTGGGGCCAAAAGGGTTCACAAAATACTCTACCGAGCTCACGAACATAGCTCGAACACAATCAGTTTTCAGACTTAGTGAAAACTGAGACATGCAGAAATTTAACTCACGAAGGCATGTAAACGAGCTCGATGCACTCACTACGGTGAAAGTCATGGCAAGGAAAGCATATAACCAGCAAGAAGGCACAATATGCTAGCTACACATGGCAAGAACAAAGGCATAGAATGCATGGAACACTAACGGTAGCATCGGCAAAATCGCAAACAAGTTGACGATCTGCCCAGATTAACAACGAAGCAAAAGTTGAGCTCGATTGAGTCAACCTAGAGCACTCCACATATGCAAAAAAAGACATGTATGGATAGAGCATAACATAAATATCAAAACTCCCTTACTGATCATCCTCAAAAGAGGCACGGATCACTAGGAAACAAGCTGGACATATAGCATCATGAACTAAAATATCCCAGACTTGGTGAAAATCACTAAGTCCCTGAAATCAGCAATCTCAGGTACCTCTCTTCGCAAGCTTGCATAAGACAACACACACATCCTAAAAATGCATGGGTGGCACCTCTGGAAAGAAGACAAAATGCTTAACAATTCATCACAAAGGGGCACAGGCATATCATGCGCGAATTAAACATGGCAAAAATGACAAAAGTGCATGATGAACTAACGGATCTGCAATTTAACTCACGAAGCCTCCTTCTAACAGCATTTTGCGCATCAAGATGAACTCAAATGCAAATAATGCAATGGAATGAAATGATTTACATGTCGAGGCGAAGACTTTGATATATCATATGCCCAAAACGGAGCTACGGTTGCGGAGATACAAGTAGTCAAAGAATGCATAAAAATCTGGGAGTTAGGGTTTCAGGGGAGAGAGGGGTCAACCCCAGATCTAGATCCAGCGCACGGATCCCGAGGCGGCGCCGGAGTACTGTTCACGCCGGAGCTCCTGTAGCTCGCCGGCGAGGGGGCCGTGGCCGTGGCGGCTGCTGGCGACGAGGAGGCGGCGAAGAGGCGGCGAAGGGGCGCGGCGTCGGCCGGGCGTCGGTGGTGGCGGCCGCGGGCGGCGAGGAGGACGGCGGAGGGGCGGCGAGCGGTGGTGGGGCGGCGGCCCACGGCGGCGCCGGGCGCCGGAGACGAGGAGGGAGGCGGCGCTGGCGGCGGGAGGCACCAGGCGGCGGGGCGAGGCGGCTGGGCCGCGGGGGCTTCCCGCGGGCCTGGCGGGCCGGCGGCGGCGAAACGGTCCCCCGGGCCACGTGGCGGCGGCTGAGTGGCGGCGGGGTGGAGCGGACGCTGTCCGGCGCGGGCCGGACACGTCCGTCGGCGGCGGAGGAAGGAGATCTGTTTTTTTTAGGAGGAGGACGGGGAGGAAGACGAGATCCGAAAGGAGGGGTGTATATATAGGCATAAGTGGAGCTAGGAGAGTCCAAATGAGGTGCGGTTTTCGCCCACGCGATCGTGATCGAACGATCTAGGACATGGAGCAGAGTTTGGTGGGTTTTGGGACAAATTTTGGGGGTGTTGGGCTGCAACACACACGAGGCCTTTTCGGTCCCTCGGTTAACCGTTGGAGTATCAAACGAAGTCCAAATGACCCGAAACTTGACGGGCGGTCTACTGGTAGTAAACCAAGGCCGCATGACAAGTCTCGGTCCAATCCGGAAATGTTTGAACCCCACACACGAAAGAAAGCTAGAAATGGCCACCGGAGGAGAACGAAGCGCCGGAATGCAAAACGGACAACGGGGAAAATGCTCGAATGCATGAGATGAACATGTATGCAAATGCAATGCACGAGATGACATGATAAGAGATGCACGAAAAAGAAAAACAACACACGGAGACAAAGACCCGAACCCGAGAAATAAATATAACTTAGCGCCGGAGACGGCAAGAGTTGGATACAAATATGGAAAGTATATCTGGGGCGTTACATGGGTCCCGACTGTCAGGCACTTCCTTGCCTGCGAAGATGTAGCTGGTGGGTCCCAGCAGGCAGGGGGAGAATCTTTTTTTTGCCCGGACGCAGTTCCTTGCGTGCGAAGATGTAGCTAGTGGGTCCCAACAGTCAGGGGGAAACGTGTTTTTCGCGAAATACAGTGGCTCGTCCGGTGGGTCCCAGTTGTGAGGTGGAGGAATCATTATTTTTCGCATAATAAGGAGGCACTTCCTTGCTGCGGCCGTGGACCCAGCTGTCAGCCTCTCCACGTACAGTCCACGTCCAGTGGAAGTCATTCCTTGATCACGTTGACCACGCCGCGCCGAGAGCACCAGGGCGGTGGACGACGGCAAGGCCTAGGAAGGGGACGACACAGAAGCAGGGAAGACACGACAGTTGTTTCCCACGCGGAGGGGAGTATGACTGTACGAGGGTTTACTGGTTCGTCTGCCGTCGCCGGAGAATAACAGCAGGTGTGGGTGAGTAGAGGGATGGCTAGGCCAGCGATGGGAGTACGGTCGGGCGGTGAGGCCTGCGCGGCAGCACAGCCGGCCGCAAGGAGGAGGGAGCAGGCAGTTCCGCCAGCGCTTGTTTGAGCGGCTGGAGCAGGAAGAGCAGAGATTGAAGAAGCACGACGGCCATTGTATGAACATCCAACAGTCAGTGCTTGTGCATCAACCTTTTTTTAGGAAAGCCTCAAATCTGTGGAAAACAGCATACAACCCATCTGCCATTATTTCTAATAACTTACATCCCATTTGCTAATTCTTAAGGGTTTTTTGGAGCCCATATTCTTTTTGTTAGCATTACAGCCCATATTGTGGCAACGGTTAAAAAATTATACGAAATTTTGCATATTTCGGTGCAGTCCGAACTGTTTTTAATCCCGAAATTTCAACTCACATTCAAACTGATTTTAAAAATAAATGTATATCAATATAAAATCCAACAAATTCTCCACGCATAAAAATTAATGTAATTTAAAATCTTGAAATGAAAAAAAAGATATTTGAAACTAATTGCCGGTTTGATGTGTTTTAGAAATGTACAACCCATTTCTCATTACTGATGGGCCATTTTCTCGGCCAACCGAACGAAAGCTCTCCTCGTCTGGAAAGATTTGTAGCCCAACAGGCCTGACAAAGCGACTTACTTGGCAAATCACAAAAAAACTAGGCTATGGCCGTGGACCCAGCTGTCAGCCTCTCCACGTACAGTACTCTTCCGATGGAAGTCGTTCCTTGACCACGTTGACCACGCCGCGCGGAGAGCACCACGGCGGTGGACGACGGTGAGGCCTAGGAAGGGGACGACACGGCAGTGGAAGCCCGCGCGAAGAGGACTACGAGGGTTCACTGGTTCGGCTGCGGTGTGAGGCTGTCGTCGCCGCAGGGCCTGGCCAGCGGTGGGAATAGTAGGGGGCGGTGAGGCCTCTGCGGCAGCACAGTCGGCCACGGGAGGCAGGAGCATGCGGCACGACCGGTGCTGCTTTGGGCGGCTAGAGCAAGAAGACCAGAGGTTGAAGAAGCATTACGGCTGTTGGATGGACATCGTACGGTCACTGGAGCTAGAATCGTTCATATTGACTAAGTTGACAAAGCCCTTCATCCCCGTCAACTTAGTAGGCCCACAAGTCAGCCTCCCAGCAAGGTGGGTCCCAGCTAGCCGGGGGAGTATTCATTTTTTTGTGTGTAATAAGGAGGCACTTCCGGTGGGTCTGAGCTGACAGCGGGGGGAACGTTTTTTTCACGAAATACGGTGGCCCGTCCGGTGGGTCCCAGCAGTTAGGGGGAAACGATATTTTTCGCAAAATACTGGTGGCCCGTCCGGTGGGTCCCCGCTGTCAGGTGGAGGAATAATTATTTTCCGCGTAATAAGGAGGCACTTCCTTGCGTGGACCCAACTGTCAGGCTCTCCACATACAATACTCTTCCGATGGAAGTCGGTCGTTGACCACTTTGACCACGCTGCGCCGAGAGCACCAGGGCGGTGGACGATGGCGAGGACTAGGAAGGGGACGACTCGGAGCCGGGGAAGACACATTAGTGGATGCCCACGCGAAGAGGAGTACGAGGGTTCACTGGTTCGACTGCGGTGTGAGGCTGCTGTCGCCGCAGAATAACAGGGGGTGTGGGTGAGTAGAGGGATGGCCTGGCTAGCGGTGGGAGTAGTAGGGGGCGGTGAGGCCTCCGCGGCATCATAGCCGGCCACGGGAGGCAGAAGCACGCGACACGACCAGCGCTGGTTTGGGCGGCTGGAGCAAGAAGACTAGAGGTTGAAGAAGCACTACGGGCGTTGGATGGACATCGTACGGTAACAGGAGATAGAATCGTTCATATTGACTAAGTTGACAAAGCCCTCCGTCCTCGTCAACTTGGTAGGCCCACAAGTCAGCCTCCCACTATGTTGGGTTCCAGCTGGCAAGGGGAATATTCATTTTTTGTGCGTAATAAGGAGGCACTTCCTTGCGTGCGAAGATAGCTGGTGGGTCCGACATGTCAATGGGGGGCACTTTATTTTGCGAAATTCAGAGGCCCTTCCGGTGGGTCCCAGATGTCAGGTGGAGGAATCATTATTTTGCGCGTAATAAGGAGGCATTTCCTTGTGTGCGGCCGTGGACCCAACTGTCAGCCTCTCCACGCATAGTCTACTTCCGATGGTGTCGTTCGTTGACCACGCCGCGCCGAGCGCATCCAAGGTGGTGGACGACGGCGAGGCCTCAGACAGCAACGAGCCGGAGATGGGAAGACGCGGGAGTAGAGTCGCAGATAGAGAGGTGTACGAGGGTTAACTGGTTCTAGTGCGGTGTGGTTCGGCAGCCGGTGGAGAAGAACAGGAGGTGTGGAGGGGTGGAGGGATGGCCTGGCCAACGGTGGAGTAGCGCTTCATAGCGAAGTGTGCTAAGCAGAGCTGCTAGCAGCAGGAGGCGGGAGGTGGTCCCGGCGGCGCTGGAGGAAGAAGACGAGAGATTGAAGATGGATCCAGGTCGTTGGATGTAAATCCAACGGCTAACATGTCAGAATCATTTGTTGACTAAATTGACAACGACTTGCATTGGCTTCGACCTATTGGCCCACATTTCAGCCTCCAAAAATGCGGCACGTATTCAACCCATTTTTTTTTCATAATTTACAGTCTTTTTTTGCGCGGTAGAATTTACAGTCAATTTGATCTTTTTTTTGAATTACAGCCATTAGCTGGGCTGGGTGAACAAATAATGTAGCATCCATGCGGCCTGTTTATTTTAGTTCCTAAAAAATTACAGGCCATTTGCACTTTCGCGAAATACACGATTTTGCTGGGCTGATTCTAATTATAATGTTGGGTTGGGCCAGCAATGTTATCAAAAAATAAAAAGGGGCTGGGCATTTTGTTATAAATATATTTAAATAATAAGTGATATTATTACATTCGTCTTTAAATCTTACCAAGCTTTTGTACACAATCACTAGAATTTTCGTGCCAAAACAATCCATGATTTTATTTGTTAAGAAATTATTTTTATAAGTTAATAAGATGTGGGATATTGTTTTCTTACATATGTAAGTATGTGTTAAATATATGATGACAATAAAAATAATATGTAATAACATATAAAATAATTAGTTTTTTAAAAACAGGGAGCATCTCCCCGATTCCATTGCTGAGAACGAAACCACAACATATTTTGATACAGCAGCTCAAAGAGCAGTTTGAAAGCAAAGGTAGAAAAGCTACAAACTAGGGGGGTGGATGAACAAGTTCTCTGAATAACACAAATCAACCGAGCGGTGCCAAAGGCAGAGCGGATAGAGCACTCAAATGACACAAGGAGGGTCCAGTGAAGCCTTCATGGTCTTCAGCCGAGGGGCCGTGTCAGCCTGCGGCGACCAGTAAGCAAGCGGAGACACTGGGCTGGAAGGCATAGCATGGTGGATGTCCCTCTTTTTCGGCGCCAGGTGCCCCTCATCTTCATCAGAGATCTTGAGACGAGCCCACGGGTCCAGCCCCAAAGCAGGTCAAGCCTTGTTCAGCCACAAGTGATCACCAACGGTTTCTGGAGGGATCTTGTTAGGGTTTCTACAAAGCTCGTCAACTTGTCCTTGTTCGATCCGGAGGAGAGAATCGCCCAGTTCCTCACCATGTTCCTGATCAACCTCAAGACCTGCGGAATGGAAATCCAGGAGGTGTTACTGAAAATCATATCATTTCTTTATTTCCAGAGGCACCAAAGGACAGCTGAGCTAACATTGTTTAAAACTGAGCACTTTTTGGTAGCAATCCAGAATCTGGCGACAGATTCGAAGGATGAGCCAATCTGACTAGAGAAATATTCCTCAATGTGGCCCAGAGATGTTTAGCAACTATACATTCAAAAAATAGGTGAGAACAAGACTCTTGTTCCAAGCAGTAAACACAATAAAGGGGTTTGATGATGTGTCTCTTCCTAAGGTTATCCCTAGTCATCAATTTGTTTTTGGAGAGAAGCTTGAGAAATACATGAATTTTAGGGGGAACTCTCAATTTCCAGACAGCAGGAATAAACACGGGTTGAACCCCTCTAAAGTTGATAACATGATAGAGGGAGCTGGAGGAATACTTCCCCTTATTGTCCAGCTGCCAAATCAGGGCATCCGGCTCAGCAGTAAAGGTAATGCTTTTGCCAATTTCCTCCAACTGGAACCATTGTTCCATGAGACTATCACTAAAGTTCCTTCTAAAAGAGAGTTTTAGGCATTGACCGTCCCAAACTTCATTGACACTTTTGTTAAGCTCATTGCGGACAGAGTAAATAGGCCAAAATTGGGCTGCTAGGGGGGATGTGCCAAACCAAGTATCTTCCCAGAACCTGGTTCTGCTCCCATCCCCTATGTTCCATCTGTCACCAAATTTCACAGCATGCATAATAGATTTTAATCCTTTCCAGAATCTAGAGGTCTTAGGGTTGGAGGAAGGGACAAAAATATTAAGTTTATTTCCTAGGTATTTATGGGCAATAAGAAGCTTCCAGGGTTTCAGGTCTTCCTCATAGAATCTTTTAATCGAAGACCCTAGAAGACATATGTTAATTTCTTGGAGGTTAGGTATGCCTAGGCCTCCAAAATCTTTTTTCATAGAGACTAGGGCCCAATTAGGAAGGTGTAGCTTCCTATTTTCCTCAAAATCATTCCAGAAGCAATGAGACATCTGAGATTGATGAGGTTCACTGCCCATTTAGGGAACTTGAAGGAGAGGAGATACACTGGAATGCTAGCCAAACAGAGAAGTTTGCCCCTCCACCCAGCAATCCTTTTAATGATTTTATCCAGAAGGGTTGGATATCCTCTCTCCTCAGTTTATATAGTGGAGAGGGATACCTAGGTACTTAATGGGGAAGTTACCTTTATTACAGACTAGAATAGAGAGGAAGTCCGCTAACTCCTGATCATCCATGTTGATAGGGATGAGTTCACTTTTAGAGTAGTTGATTCTCATGCCTGAGACTTGCTCAAACCAGGTTAGAGAGAAGTTTGCCCCTCCACCCAGCAATCCTTTTAATGATTTTATCCAGAAGGGTTGGATATCCTCTCTCCTCAGTTTATATAGTGGAGAGGGATACCTAGGTACTTAATGGGGAAGTTACCTTTATTACAGACTAGAATAGAGAGGAAGTCAGCTAACTCCTGATCATCCATGTTGATAGGGATGAGTTCACTTTTAGAGTAGTTGATTCTCATGCCTGAGACTTGCTCAAACCAGGTTAGAACAGTTTTTAGATTGCTAGCATGTGTGGAGTCATTGTCTAAGAAAAGGATGGTATCATCTGCATATTGAAGGCAGATGATGTCACCAGGGCAGACCTCAGGACAGAGCCCTGCAATCAGACTATGATCAGCATTATTGCTCAGCATTTTAGTAAGAACGTCCACTACTAAATTAAACAAAAGCGGGGAGATGGGGTCACCTTGCCTAAGGCCTTTACCAGCAAGGAAAAAATCACTTCCACAGTTATTTAACTTGACCCCAACAGACCCCCCATGAGTAAGTTGTTGGATCCAACTCTCCTCTATGAAAGGCTTGGAAAAGATCTAAGAGATCATTTTTCACCAAGTCCCAAAAATGCTGGTAAAACAAGAAGGGAATCCCATCAGGACCAGGAGCCCCATCAGGATAAGAGCTAAAAATGGCTTCCTTCACCTCTGTCTCTGAAAAAGGGGCTTCTAGCAGCTCATTTTCAGCAGGGGAGACTTTTTCAGAAGCAGAGAAAAAAATGTTTTGTAGAGAGAACCCAGAAGGGTTTTCTTTCTTAAAGAGGTCTTTGTAGAAGTCACTAGCCACTTTCAGCATCTCATCTACCTCAGTAACAGGGCCATTAGGGCCATCAAGGGAGTGAATGAGGGTTTTCCTCCTCCTCTGGTTAGCTACTGCATGGAAGTAAGCAGTATTTCTATCACCCTCCTTAATATCCTATCTCTAGACCTTTGTTTGGCTTTGATTTCTTCTTGAAGCCAAAATTTCTTGAGCTCTTCATGGACAAAGTTTAATCTATTAGTCTCAGCCTCAGAGAGGTCAGTGGTTTCTGCCTTAATATCTAGAGAATCAAACTCAAGGAGGAGAGGCCTTTTGTATCTTCTAAGATTAGCTTCCTCATTGGAGTTCCACCCTTTGGTAGTTCTTCTAAATCTCCTGATTTTGATCTGCCAATTTTCTAGGGCGCAACTGCTCCTAGTAGGCTCATTCCAGATTTTCCTGACTAGCGCAGTAAAATCTTCTCTAAGCAACCACCACTTTTCAAATTTAAAACTATTGCTCTTTGGAGTTTGGTTAAGACCAGAGTCCCAGAGCAAAGGAGTGTGGTCACTACCACATCTGGGCAGAGCTCGACAACTAGAAAGGGGAAAGAAACTATCTAATTCTGTGTCACAGAAAATTCTGTCAATGGTGGACATAATCCTGGAGCAGCACTTCCAACATATCTAGCAGAACTGTGTGTTTTCCTTCTGACAGGGAAATTCTCAACTTTATGGGTAACCATTTTGCAGATAAAACTACTCTTGGGCTTGACACATTTATCCAAATGATGCCCTGGTTCCCCACAGTTGTAGCAGATCACCTCAGAGTATGCCATAAGGCCCGAAGCAGGGGCAGGAGCAGTTTTCTGGATGTCCTATCTCTTCTTTTGCTGATTCTTGCCTTGAGATTTCCCACTGATCTGAGAGTCAGAACTACCAGCAGATTGATCTTGGGCAATTACAGGAGCCTGCCCAGATTGTGCCCCCATTTGGGGCGGAGGTGGGCCGTACCACTGCCCAACCGGCGCTCCCCCCCATTGTGATAGGGGAAATTCATCAGATTTCCTGGTTCCTTCTCATCCTCCAGCCGGATGTTGTCTCTCAGGAAGCAGAAATAACCACCAGACAGCTCAATTGAAGCAGATTGCAAGCCTAATTTCAATCTTCTGCATGTTTGAGGGAGAGGTAAGGTAGGGGATCCACCTGCTCCGGCTCCACTGGCGTGCTGGTGGGCAGGAGTCCAGTCAAGCATTCCCATCTCGCAGCACGGCGTGGATCTCCTGAACTCACTTCTCCTTTCGCCCATCGAACGGACGCAATCGGCGGCTCACTAGGGTGGGGCATCCTGTGGTTCTCCGAGAAATCTCCTTCGAAGTAGATCCGCAGGGCTAGATTCAGCAGCTCCCAATCCACATGATCCTTGCACATCCGAGCATACCTGCGCGAGTGAGAGAACGGATTCGGTCCCTCCTCGGCTTCCTCCCTCGCAGCTTCTTCCTCTGCTTCCCTCCATTCACGCGTGCACTGGGTCCAGGAGAGAGCGTCGTCGCGGATCCGCATCGCCCGCTCCCTGCATCTCCTCCCTCGAGTCTCCCGCAGCACCGCCGGCGCGACGGAGTTGAGCGGCTGGAGCATCCGCGGGAAGGCTTTGTAGACATGTGGGAGATGCATCTTGTACATCTACCTGTCTTCCATCCATTCCCCCGTGGATATGGCCGGCGACTCCATGGGGCACGCGAGCGGACTTGCTGAGGGGGGCAGGCACGCCCGGAGTCAGGAGGCGGGGGGTGGCGGCGAGATCTATTTGCCAATTACTTCCTCCTTTTCGATTTATAGGGCTCAATTCAAAAATCTCACCAACCAAGGTAGATGATGAATGGTGGAATACTTTTTGTAGTTTGCAAAAGCACCTAATTAATGCACTTGTTTTCCTCAAAATATTATGTTTATCAATGCATAAATTGCAATGCATGCATGCATAAAGTACATGCATTGGTCAATTTTCTCTTAATACTTGCATGCAATGATTTAATGCACCTTGGAATCTGAACATGTGATGGAAAACAACCAAATTGAGCCTTATAAAATGGAAAAACTAAAATTTTGAGATAAGCCCTATAAACCGAAAAGGAGGGAGTATGTGAACTAAATAGTCAACATATAAAATAATTTAAATATATATAATATAGTTAGAAGGGAAACATAAGTTGGACCTGGCGTTCCTATTCTTATATAGAAAAATAGAACATACCTCAGCGTTTTCTTCAAAAAAATACATAAATTGGGCTGCCAAAAATAAAACCTTGGATGGGAGGTCCATAGGCCGGTCGATACATGACGACCCTAAGAAAATACAAACAGGCCTATGGACCTCCCATCCGAGGTCGTGGGCTGTGCATGTTAAAAATGAAAGCCTAGACGGGGCAGCCCAAAACCACGTCCAACACTTGCCAAAACTTCGTCCCTCGTTTTTCTCTGTGTTTCGCACACTCAACATTGTGTGGGAATTTTGACTGTGCATCATATGAAGATGTGCTATGCATGAATGTTGATCAGCATAATGTTAACTGGCTGGTAGTTCCATTTCTGACCATGAATAAAACTTCCAACATGATGTTAACCCTGTTTGAAAAGGCCGTGTTAATATAAATGCTTTGCCTCTGAAAGTTGCAGTTTCTTATCTGAAACTGAACTTGTAGTTTCTTATCTGAAATTGAAACTTGCAGTTTCTTCTCTGAGAATCACATTGTCTGCACTTTTATACTCCTATGAAACTACATTTTTTAAGTGCTAAAAATAGATCTCTAGAATTCATAAAATACTTTATATGCTCAATACTACAAATCTGAAATTCGAAAGACATTCATATCTGAAAGTACTCTCAAAATACACAACACAAAACACAATTCACAACCTGCAAATACTGACAACCCTAAGCTCCTCCTGACAATTCACAACCTGCCCGACTATTGGGCCGGGGGGGGGCTGCCCCCTCCTATTCCTCGGCGGCAGACAGCCGCCCCGTGAGACGATGTGAATGGCGAGGGAGACGATGGCGGGGAAGCATCATCGGGCCAACTGCTTTTCTCCTATTGCAATTGGGTTCGGTCGATGAAGACTCCACCGGCTCGCTCTGGCAGGACACCCTCACAAACGACACCCTGTAGATGCTCGATCCTTCAATCTCTGGTGGATGCTCCATCTAGGATCGATACTCCCACCACCGCCCCCTCACGATCGGATTCGGTGAATCTGTTTGCTCCATGGCCCAGAGGAGCTGCTCTATGTACTCCGGCGCGACTCCCTCCTAGAGTATCGCCGCCTGTTCGCTCTATTGCAGATATTTGGCCATGGATGTCGCCGCTAGTTGGTCCTTGTTGTCAAACCAAGACTATATCTCCAAGATCCTAGCTAGCTTCACAGGGTCTCCGTCTGCGAACCTCACGTATCGGTTGTACTCCTCCATCGGTCTACTTCTCCACAGCACCTTCACTCGCCGGCGGTGGTTTTTGAATGGAAGAGGAGAGGAGCAGCGCTGGTTTTGGATTAGAACAGGAGAGGAGTGACGCTGGTTTTGGACTGGAACAGGAGAGGAGGGGCGGTGGTTTTGAAATGGAAGAGGAGAGGAGCGGCGCTGCATTTAGATTGGAACAGGAGAAGAGCGGCAGTGGTTTAAGAGGAGAAGAGCAGAAGAGCGGCGCTGGTATTGGAAGTATTTTTTGTTGTTTCACGTATTTTGGGTCAAAGTTTGACCACGTACTGTATTTGACAAGCAAAATGTGAATGCATGTCACCAAAAAATTTGTCATTTGGTTCGTATGTGAATGTACTTTCAAATTATACTCCCTCCATTTTTGTATACAAGGCCACACACTCATATTACAGGTACCAAGGTAAAAATCAATCCGATGTTTAAGTCAATGTTGCAAGCTAGCTTGTCACCTTGATTGTCATGTTAATTAATGTGGTTTTTCTCTCCCAAGCACAACAAGCCAACCCTCTTACTCCTCATTGGTTGATTAATGTTGGGAATGCAAGCTAACCTTCTCACTCCCGCATGCACACAAGGGATATTAATGTCCTCGGGTGCTAGTACGAGGCAAACACCATCAATTTTTCCTCGATTAATGTTAGTGGCCTTGTATAGTTGCAAATTGTAATTTTGATAGTTGCCATGTATACAACGTATAACATATATTTTATGTGCGAAAATCATGGTCAATTATGACCCAGAATAAAAGGGAGACTAGTTAATGTGGGGTCGCTTTCTTAATTGAAGGGTAAATTGATTTTGATTATCCAGTCAGACCACGCCGGCCCTCTCGTCCAATCCTAAAACGCTGCCGCACGCTCCTCTCCCTCTTCTCCATTGCAAAACCACCTCATCTCCTCTCCATCATCTCCATTCCAAAACCACCGTCTCGCCTCTCCCTCTTCTCTGTTGCAAGACCGCCATCTCTCCTCCATTTTCTAGATTCTTTCCTCCATGGCGCGGGCGCAATCCATGGATACAAAATTAGTATACTATATACTATTTAAAAGTCGAGGGCGGGGCTTTTCCTGCGCGGTAGGCGGCGGGGCAGTTCTGCCTAGTCGGTTCGACAGAGACACGAGAAGACGAGGGAGTAGGCTGCTGCAAATGTAGGGCTATGTGATTTGAAAGTGAGTTACTGCTGGACAGGTGGGGCCCCGTGATTTGACTTGCCATTATCATTTTAACTGCGGCGCTACGACTGGCGTGAGTCTCCCAAATTCCTGACCACCTCCATACAGGTGCCTCTCCCAATGCTCCACCATGTAGTAGAGGCTGGCTCTTGCATGAGAGCCCAGTTCTCCACTTTTTCCTTGCCTCTCTTTCCTCCACATATGCAAAATGTCATGTAAAGCGCACTATTGTACTTACTTTTACTTGCTCCTACAGGTGCTTAAGCTTGCCACATAGGCATAAAGTCTGATGTGGCAAGTTAATCAAGAAGAGAGATACTAGTTTGGTGACCCAAGGAAGAAACGGTGCTAAGCGCGTGTACCTAGGTGAAAAGACAATTTTGAGTCTATAGCTAACTAAATGAAGCAAACTTAGCAACACCATTTCATTGGAAGAGGTCACTCCTTGGGAAATGCAATAAATACATGTGCTTAGCACCATTTCTTCCTTGAGTACGAAGAAAGAGATATAGAGGAGTAAAAAAATACACTTATAGCCAACCTTGTTGTAGTATGAGTGACTAAGTGATGACTATGTATGACATGCCAACATCAGATAGCCTAACGCACCGTGTTAAATCTCCAAGGGCGCGACCGCGCGAGCGACGCGACGGTCATGGTAAGCGCGACCATGATACGGGCTGCTGGCAGCCCTTGGATCTGAGATCAAACGGTCGCATGCTAAGTTGCTGAAAATTTGCAGAATAACCCTCCAGGATAGGATATTCACCCATAGGTCTAGAATCACACCATGCAACCATTCGATCTCAGATCCAAGGGCTCTCGGAAGCCCGTATCATGGGAGAATGGAAAGCCACTACCCTGCCATTCGCACACTGGCAGTTCGCTCCTACTCGTCCCCGCATGTCCTTCAATACTACGACGGTTCGCTCCTAGTCATCCCGTCCATTCACATTACGGCAGTTCCACTAATCCTAACCCTCCTCCCAAATCCATGGCGTCCCAAATCTCCATGATCAACGGTGAGTACAAGGTTAGAACCATCACCGGCGATGAGTTCGACGTCATCTACACCCGTTCTTCCGCGACGGTGAAAGGATGCCTTTCTCGCTTCAGACGCATGTTCGAAAACTCAGATGATGAGTGGGTCGCTGGGCTAGATGTTGAGTACACCACAGTCCTGGGACAATAGAAGGATCTAAAGGATGAAGAGAGGAAGAAGCCCACCGTGATCCAGGTTTGCGTACATAACGTTTGCTTGGTCTACCACATATGCCATGCCGACGTTGAGTGCCAGGATTTTAAGAACTTCCTCAAGGACAAAATAGTGAAATTCATTACTGTAGACTTTGGTAACGACAAAGAAGTCCTGCATCGGATAGGCCTCGTTGTAGGCAACACCTTCAACCTCTAGAAGAATCAGCTGGTGTCCTCTCGTCAGCCTTCAATGCTGACCCTGGCAGGAGCCATGGTTCATCCTTCGTATGGTAAACCGGAGAAACCTCATTACATGTTTCATCGTCATGCATGGCAGTGGAATGTACTAGATATAGACCACATCCACTACGCTGCAATGGATGGCTACCTTTGCTTCAACATCTACAAGGGTTGGATGAAGAGCAACAGCCAAGTGTGCAGTTCAAGCAAAGAAGTATCGGCCAAGAGGAAGAGGGACAAGGACGAAGTCGAGGACGTGTACGAGGACTCTGCGTAAGGTGGCAGTGTCATTGCTCATGGTGGTTCTAATGCAGTGTCTACCAGAATAGTTCCAAAGTTTAATATCAGGTGTGCTTAATTTAATTTGAGGGGTGTGTTGTGCTGAGCCCCCAGGAGAACTATGTTATGTTTCTTCTCGTTACTTTAACACTTCAGTACATACATACTAGTATTTCTTACATTTCAACTTTTAGTTGGTATAGTACTACAACTCGTTTCTTCACATTATATACGTACAATATATTTGGCCAACATCATATAGCCAGCAGTTTAGTTGTCAAAGAATTTCAGGGTGCTTAGTTTTGTTAAAGAATTCCAGGATGCTTAGAGGGTGCTTGGATCCAAGGGACTTATTTTAGTCTGACTAAAAATAGTCTCTTTAAGAGGCTAAAGTTCCAAGCACCCCTGACTAAAGAGGGGCTAAAACTAGTCTTGAGACTAAAAATTTTTAGTTAGGGGTACCCCTACTAAAATGTGGATTAGTCCTCTCTCTACTCATTTAACTCCTCTCCTTTAACACAGGCGAGTTCTGGATTGGAGGGTTTGGAGGATAATAAATGCTCATTAACTTGATTTTAGCCTTTTTAGTATTTGGATCCAAGCATGGGTGAGGCTAGAATGTTTTAGTCCCACTACTTTTAGGCATGGGACTAAAACGTATCCAAGCACCCTCTTAGTTTTATTTGAGGGGTGGGTTGTGCTGGACACCATTATTGTGACTAGCCTTTTTAATAGTACTATATGCATAATTTGGTGACAAGCGCTCTCTATATGTACCACCTTTTTTTAATTTCAAGTTTTGCTCCATGGCGCAATCCATCGATACTACTGCTATACAAAAGTATACATCTTTTAAAAGGCTAGAGGGCGGGGCAGTCTAGCTTGGTCGGTTTCACGAGAGGCGAGGGCCTTTGTGATTTGACGGCTCATTACTACTGGAAGGCGGGGCCTTGTGATTTGACTGCTCGTATAAATGCGCCGATGACCTGATCGAGGAGGAGCAAAGAACTGTGCGATATAATCAAGTTTTCCACTGGAGTAGTACTGCAGCGGAGGAGCACGAAACACGGCAGCCCAGTGCCATATGGCGATAAAAAATGATCTAATTTGCTAGTCATCTCATTGTTACCATTGTTCTATTCATTCCCTCAAAAAAACATTGTTCTATTCATGCCTCGCAGAGAACGTGCCACGTGTGGCGAAACACCCGAAGCAAAAGATGAAACACATGAGCAAAAGAAGAAGGAAGATTATCACCCCCAAATGATCTAATTTGCCGCAGAGTCGTAACTGCTTCTTCATCGCCTCCACGACCTCCATCTCCTTGTGCGTCTCCTCCGCCATCTTCATCATTGTGTCCATGACGCGACATTTCTCGACACGAGCCTTCATCATCTGTTCCACGGCCATATTACGTACCTTGACAGCAGCCGGGTGCTCGATGCAGAGCGTCGCCAACTCTTCCTTCTGTTCCATGGCGAGGGCCTGCAACATCTTCATCGAGGAACTACTATTCTCATGCAGCTTCTTCCAGCCGGCGTTCTTCTCCTTCAACAGGTCGATCTCGTGGCAGAGCTTCGCATTGTCCTCCGGAAGTCGCAGGATTTTGCCGGTCGCCTTCTTCTCCGAGGCAAAGCTCTTCTTCAACAGCATCACCAAGCCGGCGGTCAACTCCCCCTGCTGATTGAGCTCAGTGGGCATGTCGTCGAGGCTCTCCTTCAGAAACTCCATCAAGCCTTGGATGAACTCCTTCTGCTTATTGAGCTGATCGGGCATGCCGTCGAGGGATAACAACTCTAGCTCCGCGGGCTCGGCATGTTCGCCTCTGCGGCTAGGGCGCTCCTGGGAGTCATCGCCTGCCCGTGAGAGATCTTTCGAGGTCTCTGTGTGGCAGCGTGCCCTCTCTTTTTTCCGCAGCCTTGGTTGCCGCTCCCTTGTTACGAGTAGTTCTCGACCTAGAGCTCTGCTCACCGGCCATGGCAATGACAGATGAAGAAGAAGCAATTATGAGGAGGAAAGGTAGAGTGATTTTTGGTTAGGTAGTTCCCCTTTTTATAACCTAAGTACTAGCACTAGTACTAATACCTGCATAGTGGGAACACGTTCAGGTTTGGTACGTACTACTAGTAGGTGTGAGCAGGCTTTCGAATGTGATGGGAACAAGGTAAAGATTAATTGATGGTTTTGGTTTCGAGGCCCGAAACGGCTCCCGATGAGTTTAGCAGAACATAAATTCAAGTACTACACTGCTCAAATGCGTAAATATTATGTTACTATCAAAAATTGGCACAAAATATGAAGGAGACCAATGGAAGTACTACTAGCAACCCACGATTTAACTACTCGCATGCGCGCAGTGGAGTAATAATGTCTTTCTTCCGCCCTCATGTCCACTCAATTTGCATGCGCTGTATTAATTGACCATCAATAAAGTGAACGACTTTACATGCATCAAATTATCACATGGGGTGGATCTTGGTACAAAATTGCGTCCGCCCGTGTACCCGCGTGTGTGTGTGAGGAATGAGTGTGTGCATGGCGTGCGTGCACATCTTCGCTTCGTGCATGTACCGCCAGTATGGCTCAGGGTGGACGAGTACATTCTTCTGGAACCAGCAGCACGTCACTGTGATCAATCCACGCAAGGAGGTCGCGACAACACCTACACATGTGCCACGTGGCTTCATGAACTATAAGAGAGACACTTTGTAGCGTGCCATTGGTATTCTAATTTACGTGTTTTTCACATACTCGAAGTACTAGTAAGGTACACGTGCATTGCACGCATCAGATTTTGCAACCAAATTATGAATAAATACCACACTATAGCATGTAAGCTCTGAGTCATATATGCCTGATGTAGCCCTTCATTTAATTCTTATAGTTCATCTCATTCAAAATCAATTAGTTTTTATAAAAAAGCTAAGAACGCGGGAATATGAAAAACATGGGATATAGTGGAATGTCGTCTTGAATCCTACAGGATTGTACGAGTGTTTGATTGTGCATAGAAAAAACGCAGAATTCTTTCAAAGAGGTTTGAGTGGATGGGATGTTTCCTATGAAATCTAGTGCAAATGAATCATATGGAAAAATTCCTATGGTTTACAATCCTACGAATCAAACAACCAAGATAGGAAAAATTCCTAATGATTAGAATCTTCCAAAATTCCTTTAAGAATCCTTTGAATCAAAGAAGCCCTTAATCTATTTTATGATTCATGGAATTGTGCGTTGTAAAGCATAAATTAAAAACAAATAATGGCAATTCAACTAGAAAAAAGTTTGGGCAGTTATGATACGGAAGATTCTAGAACAAAAGAGAACCACTGTTGTTTTGAGGTTTGTGCATTATGCTTAAGTTCAACCATGGAGTCTGCTAGATTGTACATGTGGAAAAATCCGGTGGGGGGTTAGAAGATGGTGCGAGGGGCCGAGTGGAGGGAGACTATGAAGGAATGCACAAGTGCGAGATTGATATTTAGAGAGAGGGGGCGAACACGTGCGCTGATGCACGCAGTGGCGGAGCCATGAAAAATAAATGAGCTAGGGGGCCAAGCATTGCTAATCCTTTACGAGGAGGGTCAATTCATGAACTGAAACCATCTTTAGCAGCAATTGTCTAATGATCACATTCATATTAGCCTTGATATATAGTGATACTTGGGGGGAGGGGGCAGGGCCCTTACTGCCCCTGTCTTCGCCATTGTGCACGCGTCTGAGTGATGAAGTGGAAGGCATGGATGATGAGAGGGGGACGTTGGATACATAATTAATGTGGGTGTATTATCTATATATGTTAATCCTATATAGAGAGGTATAGATTGATCGATGTGGACGTGGGAAAGAGGGTGAGACCTCACTGGATATATCGATTGATCGGTTTGTGTGGAAAACTATGAAATACCTAGCTATATACACACATACATAGAGGAACATCGATCGTTGCGCTTGCATGCGTGAGAGATAAAGAATGCCCGATATGATGGAGAGGGGGATGTGTGTTGGTGTGTGCCTTCATGGGAGACCGACCTGAAGAAAAAGATTGCATGCGTGCGATGGATAATGCCGACTGGTAGTGTGTGTGCATGCATGCACGAGAGAAAGTTAGTGGTACAATTATAAAGAGAAGACTACTGTGTGGGTGTAAAAGAATAGGTGAGGTCATAATCAATGTAAAGTTGAATTCAAGTATTTGAATAAGAGATCCTGATGTTTGAAACCCATGCATGCATGAATATAACAGATATCTGCGCGGTGTGGTTTGGAAACGAGAATGTTGTAATGTATACACATTGAACAAGGTTAGACTGATTTGAATTTGAGATACCAATGGCAGACATCATTTGGCCACGTCGCATCCGTGCATGGACACACTATTATAATTGGAGATGATGGACGAATTTTGCATCACATATCTATATCTATACCCCTATATATATTATATTATATTTTTTTATATTGTGTGCGGGTAACTTTAACTTTGAAAGATGGTCGTTGGATGAGGCGAATCCGATGGTCCAAAGATGGCAAATTTGAGCACTACTGGCCGTTGGATATCATCTAGATTCCACTAGATTTCGCCACATGTATAATCTAGAAGACCCCTTGGTTGAACTTAAGCATAATGCACAAACATCAAAACACAAGCACTTCTTATTTGTTCTAGAATCTTCCGTATCAGAATTGCCCAAATGTTTTTCTACATGATTTGCCATTATTTGTTTTTACTTTATGTCTTACGACGCACAATTCCATGAATCTTAAAATAGATTAGCTTTCTTATTAAAACTAGATGATTTTGAATGAAATGAACTATAAGAATTAAACGAACATCTACATCATGCATATATGACTCAAAGCTTGCATGCTATAATGTGGTATTTATTCATAATTTGGTTGCCAAATCTCATGTGTGTAATGCACGTGTACCTTACTATAGTCTAAATGGTGTTTGTGTGTGTTGTGCGTGTTGAGGTGCAAATTGTCTTTTTTTGGGGTACATGTTAAGCTTGTTCTTCCGAAATTTCAAGCCACCTTGTTATGCCGAAAATTCAAGCTAGCGTCTCTGTCTATCATGCTGTGAACCTCCCGCCTCTTCAACCCGCGCCTTGTTAGCCCGAAATATTTAAGATATATCTTTGTCTCGTTGTGCTCCGACAACTCCCTCCATCTCAACCCGCGCCTTGCTATTCCTAAATTACAACGCGCGTGAAAACTCCCAGCTCCTGTGAAATCCCGACACGCGAAATGCCCGTGGTACCCCTGAACCGAAAGAACCGCCTCAAATCGGTGGGGGTACTTTCGTAACTTACCCCACATTTCGGACAAGTGCGTCTCTAAGCCATGGTTCCACATTGCCATCCCATCCTCCCACCCATTCGTACACCGAGGCCACGAAAACCCGTGACGAAACCCCACACCCTGCTCCGTCCGCCACCCAGCCGGAGCCTCTTCCCCGACGACGTCGTCCACAACAACACCTCGACGTCCCTCATCCACCGTACCGGATGAGGATCCGTCGTCGATCTCATCGTCCCGCCGGTTCAGCCACCCCGTCCTCCACCTCCAAGGAGCTGCCCGACGTTCCCCTCATCTTTCGCGCCACCTCCATTCCCACACCACCGTCTTCTCCTGCACCATCGGAAGAGCATCATCATCACCGTTTCCTTGGATGAAGTTGTGGCCTAATCGGCGCCACCAAAGAGGTGGTACACTAATCACCGCATTTTCTTCTTGATTCGATCTTACGGTGCTGCCGGCGCTCGGTCCCGAGCCGACACGGCGTGGCTCCATCCACGGCGGCGTCGCCGGCCACTTCCTCCACGGTGTTGCTCCCTCGGCGGTGACGTCCACATCAGTAGGACCTGCGGCTGCTTTAGCTCTCGCTCGTGTTGCTGCTCTGCTCTTGCTCTCGGTCCCCTGCTTGGTCTGCTCTTGCTATTGCTCTTGCTCGCGCTGCTGCTCTCGCTCTTGCTCTTGCTTGCGATGCTGCTCCGATTTAGCTACACTTCACTCCGATGCCGCCGGGGTGAAGGAAGAACCAGCCGCAGCGGGGAGGGGGGCTCGCCGGAGAGTTACCCCACTATCTATCTTAGGGTTCAGGATGGGGCGGTGGTCGCCAGCGGTGGCGGGGCGTTGGCGGGGCGGTGGCGTGGGGATCGCCAGAGAAAAAGCTTGGCACGGGGGGGGGGGCTAGAGGGATGGCCAGGGCGGCGGTGGACCGGCGGTGGGGAGTGTTTTCGGGGCGGGCGGGGCGGCGCACCACCGGCCGCGGGCGGCGGGGGGCTGCTGTTTGGCTGGCTCAGGGGGTGGAGGTTGAAGATGAACCGCAAGCCCTTGATTTCGTATCCAACGGCTGCAAAATTGATTGACCAGAGATGAAAAAGTCAGTCGACCGATGTGTAGCCTCACCTTGCTAGTGCGTTCAGTTTCGACAGCAAAATTCTGTTTTGACAGCAAAATTCAGTTTCGACAGTTAAGTTCAGTTTCGACAGTTAAGTTCAGTTTTGACAGTTAAATTCAGTTTCGACAGTTAAGTTCAGAGATGAGCGGCTGATGTATTTTACATCTAGCACTTTGTGGTTATGTATTTTACGTCATGTATTGGAGATGCTATTAGAATTCCAGTCAGGTTAACGTTGTTCGTTGTCTCTCTTGTCCTGCTTCAGCCTCGGCATCGTACAACTCACCGGAGCTGCTCCAACGACGAAACCCTCCATCACAGTGGAGCAGTAACTCGGGCTCCATCTCCAGACGCCTAAGATCTTCTTCCCCTCCTCCGACAGCCAAGTCAGCTGGAGCATCCTCACCAGCCAACCCAATCACACTGAGATCGAGATGGCTTCGCCAAAGAGGTTGTACACTTGTTGCATCTCTTTTTTACTCTACATGTTATATATATTCTCCACTGAGCACTCGTAGTAACGGGAAATACGAATATTTTATCCTACTATATGACAAGCAGTGAGGTACCAGGCAACTTAGCTATCCGTGATGGACACTCTTGAACGCCATCATTATTTATCTCTCCGCGTTTGAGCTGTGCATTTGTCGATGGGCCTAGGAGTTGAGCTAGTATGGCAGTGGCCTGGGTCCAAAGTAATATAAGTAGCACAAAAACATTTTTTTGTGTAGGATTTTCCTTGCTCAAGCCTGCCTACTAGAATCGCCAGTGCTTGAAAGGAAAGGTGAATGAAAAACATCAGAATTGGAAAGTTTCCTATGGTACTACTTTCATGAATTTGGTGCAAAGGAATGGAGCAAAGGAAAACTGTAGGATTTGTTCCTTTAGTGTCTCCTTGAAAGAAAAACCGTAGGATTTCTAATTTCCACTTATCCTCCTTTTCATATTCCTATTCATCAAGCACAAGACTAAGAGATAATAGCATAATAGCATTATAACCGTACATTTTCTTGTGGTTTGACTTAATCTCACCATGCTTTTTTGCATCCTGTGATCTTCCAATTGTTGTGACTCAAACACCCAGATTGGCAGAAATCATGTGTTTTTAAATTCTTTGTTTTGCACGTGCATTCCTATCCTATTCCTGTCTATTTCCTATCCCTGCATTGTTAGAATCCTCAAATTCAAACAAGCCCTTACTCAATTACTTCTGTTACAGATATGTGTCAAAGAAAACCTTATGTGGTTTGTCCCGCTCCTGCGGCGCTGTGTTCCACCCTAGCTCAGCTGCTCCAACGACAGAAGGGTTCACCACAGCAGGGATCCGCTCTCCAGACTATCTTTCGCCGCCTCAGATCTTCTTCCCCACCACCGGCAGCCACGGCAACTGCATTACCATCATCAACTGAGCAGATGACCTTGAGGACTACACGGGTCCGCAAGAGAGGTCGCACTCTTCCGTGTCTGCTTACGTTATGCATCGCTTAATATGATGACATGCTACATTATCGTCGTGTTCACCTATTAGACTCCGAGTCAGGTCCAAACTAAAGCTAAAACTTGAGTTTTTAAATGGTTGTGGGGTACATATTGGGGCAGCAATCTGTACTATCTGTCTACTATCTGGTTAATCTCCGGTGTCTACTATGAGTTTCATGTTGGGTGCAAACAAACATTAAAGGAGCCATTATCTGTATTTTTTAACTAAAGCTATTATCTTCCTGCTTGGTTTTGGGTCTATCCACAATTTGCTACCATCACTCTGGATTTGTGCATGCACTCCTTACATAATCTCACTATGTTTTACTCCTATGCTTGCCAGTTATTGTACACAATGGAACTGATCATGTAGAGCAAAAGAGACGAGCCTTGCGTGGTAATAAAATTTGATGTAGACGTTGTTCCATGGTGGGCGCAAAGGCAGCCCCCCTCCACCCATTTCAGGTCGTAATCAAGAGGAAGATAACTGCTATGAGGGGGATTCAGAAGGAGAAGACCACTCCTATTTACCCCATGAGGTCTTCGCTCTAACTTGGCATGCTGATGTTGGTAATATCATGCATATGGTGCCTTGCATTGCTGACTGTATACATTAAAGATGTCATCTGCTTAGTTTAGACATGCTTTGTGTCAATGCCATCTGTTTAGTTTCTTTATCGTATATGTGAATCATGCAATGCCATCTTGTCTAGCCAGGCATCATATATGTGAATTTTTCAATGCCACCCTGGTTAGCCAGTCATCTTATATGTGAATTATATCATGCCATCATTTTTTATTACGTGTTAAATTTGTCAACAATTTTAGTACATTCAATTAATCTTCCTGTGCATCACCCATTTGGCACGGTCATGGAAAAATCTGGAGTGGAAACAAGGTCTTCAGAGCAGACAATGCTATCTGACGAAGCGCATGTCTTGCTGGTTACCGATAGCTCCTCAGACGAGGATTTAGAGACAGATGACCAGTCATATCCCCCCCGAGGTGCATGCCCTAACTTGGCAGGGTTATGTTGCTCATATCGTGCGTATGGTATCTTGCATTGCTATGTCATTTGCTTAGTTTAGACATGCTTTGTGTAAATGCCACCTGTTTAGTGTCTAATTACCATATATGTGAATTATGCAATGCCATCTTGTTGCAAGACATTATATATGTGAATTATGCAATGTTATCTTGTTGCAAGGAATTATGTATGTGAATTATGCAATGCCATGTTGCTTAGGCAAGCGTCATATATGTGAATTATATCATGCCATCCTTTTTTTGTATTTCTCATTGCTTTTGTCGACAATGTTTGTATATTCAACTGCTCTTCTTGTGCATCAGCCATTTGAATTGGTGATGGAGAAATCTGGAGTGAAAACAAGGTCTTCAGAGCAGACAATGCTACCTGCTAAAGCAGATATCTTGCTGGTTACAGATAGCTCTTCAAAGGAGGATTCAGAGGCAGATGACCAGTCCTATTATCCCCCTGAGGTGTATGCTCAAACTTGGCAGGGTTATATTACTCATATAATGCATATGTTGTATTGCAATGCTTAGTTTTTACATCATATACACAATATTAAATGCCATCTCCTTAGTTGACACATCATATATGCGATTGCCCTCTGCTCACTTCCTTAGTATATAAATCATATATTTGAATTATGTCATGCCATGATGTTTACATAGACAACATGTATCTGAATTATGGCATGCCAACCCATTTTCTAAAGACATAATATAGTTATATCATCTCATCCTGTTTACATAGTCATCATATTTAAATTATGTCATTCTATCCGTGAATTATATCATGCCATCATGTTTCCATCGACGGAATGTTTGTGATTTATGGCATGCCAACCACTTTCATAGACACATCGTATAGTTATATCATGTCATCCTGTTTACATAGTCATCATATTTTGAAGTATGTCATTCTATCCTGTTTAGTTAGCCATCATACATGTGAAATTGTGTCATACTATCCTGTTTAATTAGCCATCATATATGTGAAATTATGTCCTGCTATTTTGTTTGCTTAGACAACATAAATGTGAATTATTTCATGCCCTGTTTTCTTTCATACTATCCATTGCACCTGTCTATCTTACAATGTCTGTACATTCAATTACTTTTCTTGTTTATCAGCCGTTTCAATTGGAGGGAGTGATGGCAGTATCTGTGGGAGTAAAAACACGATCTTCAGAAAAGATCGTGCTACCTGTCGATGCAGATAGAACCACGGTTGTACTTGCCCAAGAACCAGCCCCACCACACATAACCCACACTCATGCAGATTGTACCCCTACCCAGTTGGACAGAGAACCAACTATACCCCTTCTAACCCCAACCCCAGTAGATAGACACCCAGTTCCCGTTGACACAGCACCGTCTCCACCACAGAGCACCCAAACACGAGCAGTTAGTAAGGCAACTACAGTGCCCAAATCACGAGGACCACCACTACGAACCCGAAGTCAACGCTTAAAGCAGAAGAAGAATTGTTCTCAGGTCAGGTTCCGTAGCTATGGTTCATACTACTTTGATCTTGCATCACTGTATTTACTGATACCAACTAATTTCAAATTTGAAGGATGCAATTGAAACTCCAATGGCGCAACAGGTATGTTTTAAACCTGTTTCTTCAACGTGTTTGGTTGTTCGCTGTTGTAACTTGCTCTATGTTGATCTCATATTCAATTGAATAAACAGTTATGTTCTCATGCCATGCACATTACAAGTGTTGTTATTGCTGTGTAGTTTCCCACACTTATATTCTGTCTATGCTGCTTTGTCTTAAATAGATATGATTCGAACTGTATCTATCTTGATTTGGCAACATAAACTAGAATGATATAGACCATACAGTGACCATACTACATAGATATATGTTTGTTTCATGTTGTTATCCTGTCCACCTTACTACTGGACTGGTTTACCAAAATGAGTTTCATATACTACATTGTAAACCCGAGATGTGTTTGTTTGTTTCTCTTTTAGAACGCGGATAAAATATTGGAGAAGAGTACCTTGTTATGCAATGGTAAAGGAAGTAATGCAGATAAGGTTCAAGATAGTGAGACATCCCTATTGGTCTCCAAGAAAGCTGATAAAAACTATATTGAAGACACTGAGATAACCCCAAAGTCCTGTCTTGATGTAGTGTTCGAGTTACTGGCTACCACTGCTGGCACCAGCTCTTCGAACTCATTGCCTGACTCAGTTCGGCTTCTTGACTCTCAACTTCAAGTTGAAAGACATCGATCAGATGTTATGCGACAGGAAGCCGAAGGACTGAGGAAGTCCCTGCAGAATTCAGATGCATACTTTCTGGTGCAACAACAAGCGCTGGAGGACTTAAGCGCCAAACAAGAGAAAGTTAATAAGCTTGCATGCCTGCAGGTCGACTCTAGAGGATCCCCGGGTACCGAGCTCGAATTCGCCCTATAGTGATTTTAGTTCTGGACTTGTTTTGCCGTGGCGTTTATATGCTGCTGTGTTCCCTATATTTGCACTGGCGGCGAACTTTGATGCCCAGTGGATGTAATATGTGTAATAGCCGTGATAGCCTAGTGTAAGTTGCTTGCTTATTTATTTCCTTGTTGTCTTGTTTATTTGTTTGCTTGTAGTCAGTGCAGTTCTTTTTCTGCGGTTTGCTGGTGGCTGCAATAACCTATTTTTTAAAACTAGGCCACAATAACCATGGGCTAATATTTACTGTAGTGACACTGGGCCTCCTACGGGCCGTAGAAACAGTGGGCCTTCTATGGGCCATAGAAACAGTGGGCCTTCTACGGGCCATAGAAGCAGTGGGCCTTCTACAGGCCATATCATCAATGGGCCTTATACGGGCTGTATGATCGATTGGCCAAACATGGGCCAAACAGACCGCATTCTGGCCGTAAATGGGCTAGAGTTGGAATCATCCGTTCATGGGCCAACCATAACGGGCCATCGTTAATAGGCCGTATTTGATGACGCTATGAAAATGGCCCAACGTATTAACGGACCACAAACGACTGACTGTAACCACGAGCTGAATTTGGCCCACAAGCAGAAAATGACAGTAACGGGCCGTAAGTAAACGAATGCTGGAAATGAGCCCAAGAATAAATGGGCTCTAAGAACGCCGAAAGATAACATGGGCTGGAGACGGCCCAATGGAATAACGGGCCGTTAATGGTATAAAGTGATACACTGTTCATTACAGGCCAGTTTCACCACGGGCTGTTAATGGGTTAAAGTGATACACTGTTCATTACGGGCCAGTTTCACCACGGGCCATTAATAGGCCAAGAGTTACATAGGGCCTCATATGGGCTGAAAGACGTCATGGGCCATACATGGGCCAGAAGTGAAAATGGGCTGGAATCATATTGGATGGCCCAGATGACGCTACTGGGCCTAATTCGGATAGGGCGTAACGGGCCTTGGGTTAGCGGGGTGTAAATGGGCTATATGCGAACATGCCGTTAACAGGCTTTCCATGGGCCGGCCTGCCACCTTTTGACCAAGTCAAACGGGTCGGCCTTTTCACAAGAATGGGCCTCTGTTGGGCCATGCCACGTGTCAACGTACCATAGGCGCCTTTTGTCCAATGAGTGGATGACATCTGTCCCAACGATGAGCCGACACGTGTTTCCTCCACCAATGATGATTTTACACGTGGAAAATCCCCATTGGTCGGGGCTGTTAACGGGTTATCGGATCCAAAACCCGACCCGATAGATTAACGGCGTTCCCTTACGGTGGATGCCACGTGTCGGTCACCCTTGACGAAAGCACTTCTGTGATGCGCGATTTATCGTCATGGAAGTGGACACTTCCGTGATGATAATTTTGGTAATGTCATGGAACACTTCTACGACAGCACAGCTCATGTATCTAAATGCTAGCAAGTATCTTCATTCATTTTCCAATTCTTCCCGATGAATTGTGCCTTTGCTACATTCATTTTCAATTCTTACGGTGGTTCACGCAAGAGTTTTATTCCTTGGTTATCATATCAATTCATTCGTTCTATCAAATCCTAACGGTGGTTCATTGAAGCCTTTTCTCAAGTTTGCGCTATATCTATCTTAATCCTTTCCAGGAGAGTAAGCAGTATGCCAAATACATTGCTTGTCATCAATTTAAATTGGTGAAGGATACGCATAACATGATTCTTATTCTTGCTTCATCCAAATAATGGATTCTTTTCTTCCAGAGATTGTCCATGATGAGTTAATTCTTGATTACAAGTGAGTCATCTTTCTTTTTCGGAGTTCCAAGGTTTTCTACTTTATCTCGTCACGAAGCTCCATCTAAATCATTACAAGGCTTCACCTTGTGTTTTCAACTTTCCTTTGTTTTTATCAACATTTTGTTACCAGAGTTCTTCATGGAGGCTCTACATGGTGGTTCATCAAGGATTCCTTTCATTCTTCAAATGTTCGTCAAGATTTCTCTCGAAGCTATGATCCACCAAGCTATACTTCAAGTATTCTTCATCTTGCATTTCCAAGTTCAATTCTTTCATATCTCATCTTCTGAGGTGGTGTTATGTCATTCTTGATAATTTCCCTTCGTGTTTCATGATTCACAAGTTATCAAGAATGAGGTATTTTAATTCCATTAATCTCTTCGTTGGAGTTGTCTTGTGTCATATTTCACCTAAAGCCTTCCCTAAGGAATGTTGCTATTGTGGTGCTTATAAATGATTCAAGTTATCTCTCTATCTTCTTGGTGGAAGAAGTTTTCATCTCTTCTTTATTCCCGATCAATCATTGTTTTTCGTTAGTGGCAGAATTTCACCTCAGTTTTGAGATGTTCTCCATAAGCCCACTACAAGGTTACTCTTTTCGTTGTTGGTTTTCCAACAACTCCGTTCAACCTTTTCGTCGTAAGCATGCTCTTTCAATTTTATTTGCAAGAGTTGTCATTCGTCCTCTCCGTTCTTTTTCTTTCCAACCATCTAGTTTTCCATTCATTTGTTCCGGAGCCATTGTGATGTTGCTCTCTTCACTCATTATCTCGGATTGTCAGGACCATGTTCTTTTCGTGCTTATCCATTTAACCGGAGTGTCGTGCCCTCTTTTCAAGTTTCTCTCATCTTATCAATTTTGCCTCCCTTCTCAACTGGAGTGCCGCCTGAAATCTTTCTTACCCCTTGTGCCATTCTTTCAATAGTTCCGGAGGTAGTGTGTTGTTGAGTATCATCCAATCTTCCCAAGATCATGTTCGATTCCTTCCATTTACAGTCGGAGTGCTGTCCAAATTATATCATTCTTATTCCATCTTTATCTTGTTTTAACCGGAGTGTTGTCATAATTGATCTTTATCGTTCCTTGTACATCTTGTTTCAACCGGAGTGCTTGCATGTACTTCTTTTCCATTGAAACCATTTTCTTATGTCCGCCAACCTACAAAGTTCTCGTAATTTTCCTTGTTCCTCTTTTCTAACGGAGTGTTTTCAACTTCGTTCATCTCCGTTGTATTCTTCTTTCCATTTGTTTAACCTCTCAAGGTTCATTGGTTTCACTCGTTTGTCAAAGAAGCAACTTAGTTTTACCTTTTCTCTTCCTCTTTCGTTTCCCTCCGGTGCCATCCTAGATGTCGGGACGAGATCCTCTTGTAGTGGTGGAGTGTTGTGACGCCCCGAGACCGTTGCACCAGGTGTCTTCCAGTTATTCGCTGTCTTTGCCATGTCTTTTGCTTGCGTGTTGCATCTTGCCATGTCCTCATGTGCATTGCATCATCATGTTTTCAAAACTTGCACCCGTCCTGGTCTCCCCGTTCCTTCTGTTGTCCGTTCTGAGCCCAGACACACTTGCACGCGCCCGCGGCACGTCCGAAATATTATTATGTAAGTGGCCGGAAAATGTTCTCGGAATGGGTTGAAAGTTGCCATGCAGTGTTGTTATGTTGTCAGTAGGCCGCCTGTCAAGTTTCATCGCATTCGTAGTTCATTTGACGCCCCAACGGATAACTATAGAGACAATATAGTCAGTCAAACATCGGTCATTTTCGGTCTCCGAAAACTGTTGTCGGGCTTTCCCTCTCTTTCCTCTCTAGACCGTCTACACAGTCCATTACCTACCGCCAGGCCCAACCTAAGTTCTCTCGTCAGCCCGCGGCCCGCCTCACGCGCGCGTCCGAAAGTTGTCCCGGACCCGACCCGGGCAGTCGTCATCATTGGATTCGGATCATCCCCAAACATCCCTAAAACATCTTCGTTTTCTTTATTGGACTCCCTAGCCTATTTATTCTCGTCCGTCAGTTTTTTATCGGAAGGTCCAAACTCTCTTCCTTCCCTATATATAGTCCACCCACATGCCTATTTGGACAAACCCTAGACCAACTCCCTAAAATTCCTCCACCCCGCTGCCAGACCAGATCCACCTCGGGATCCTCCCGCCGCCAGCTCGCACCCACCATGCATCCAATCCTACAGCCTCCACCATCCCTGGCCGTCAGATCATTGATCCAACGACCTCCCTTGTGCCCCAGTTTTCCCCAGCGCCCCGTGCCCCGCAGCTGGCCCCAATCCGGATCGAGGCGAGCTCGTCCCCGAGCCCCAGGGAACCGTTGTTCCCGTCTGCCGCCGGCGACCGAACCTGCAGCTAGGGAGATGAGCGCCCACCCCTCTCTCCCTTCTTCTCCTTCCTCTGCTTTCTTTCTATCAATCCTCTACCTCTTCTGTTACCATGGATAGGAGCTCGCCGCCGCGTTGATCTGCCTCCGCCGGCGTTTGAAGTTCCCGTGGAGCCCGGATTTGGCACCCCGCCCCCTGGATTCGCTCCTCCTTTGCTCGGATCCGTGCCCTGCCTCCATTTCGCACTGTTTCCGCCGTGTCCCTACGCGCTGACCCAATTGTTCCGCCTCATGGTCTGCCTTTGCTTCCGGAGACCAAGCAGCGCCGCCTCGCCTACTTCCAGTCCCGCTCCTGTTGACCGCTCCCCGCCTGCATGGCGCCTCTCCCGCCTTGGATCCAGCCGTTCTTGCCATCCCGCACCTCCGCGCCAAGTTCACCGTCCCCGCAGCTCCCCTGCATCGACCAAAGCAGCTCGGTCACTTCTGTTGACCAGCTCCAAGTCGCCCGTGTAAGGCCTCCTCTGCTCGCTGGCCTCCAGCGTTGACTGAGCACCCGCACATTCGCACGTGTGGGCCGCATCCCGTGCCAAGCCCAGCCAGTCGGCCTGCTACCTCTTCCACCGACTGGGCCTTGGCCCATGGTGAGCACTCCAACGCCCCCTCTGTGCGGCCTGCCAATGTTTCGGCCCGTAACGAGTTTCGGTCCGAGTCATTGTTTTTTTTCGCGAACGAATTTGTTAATTAATCAGAGAACTGTAGTTTTCAGAAAACCCCTTAATGTTCATGCATACAATAACGTAATAAACATGCATCATATTAAAATGTTTTATATATGAAAAATGCTTAAAATTGTGTCTAGTTTCATTATATGCCACTTTCATCTATGTTTAAAATGTTGTTTGTTTAAATTTGCTTAAATAACTTGTTAAAATGATTTAATTCATAACTAAATATACGTAGCTCCAATTTTAATAAACTTTATATGTAAATGGGGTAGAAAAATTCCTAGTTTAACATGGTGCCCTCTTCTTGTGTGTTTAACAACTCTAAAATATGGTTTAGGGCAGAACAGTACCAAAACCTAAAATATGCACATGAGGAGTTTCCGGACTTATTGTTTGTTGTTCCGGCCTCATTTAAACTTGCCTAGATAGCTAGTTTTCATTTGCTCCACCTCTCGCCATGCTAACCAACATTTAATATTGTGGGGTACATAAATGAGAGTGAATAAATAAGTCATGTGGTGTTTCGTCAATATGCAACTCGTTGCATATTGAGCTCCACTTAACTTGTAGTTTTGCTTGTGCACTTGGCCATGCCATGCCTCATTAAACCGGACATGCATCATACTTGATTGTGCATCATGCCATGTTATGTGATGGTTGTTTACTATGTTGTTTGCTTCTTTCCGGTGTTGCTTCTTCAGGTTAGTTCCAATAACGTCGCGTTTGTGAGGATCCGTTCGACTACATCTGTTTGTCTTCTTCATGGACTCGTTCTTTTCCTTGCGGGATCTCAGGCAAGATGACCATACCCTCGAAATCACTTCTATCTTTGCTTGCTAGTTGTTCGCTCTATTGCTATGCCGCGATACCTTCCACTTGCTATATCATGCCTTCCATATTGCCATGTCAAGCCTCTAACCCACCTTTCCTAGGCAAAATCGTTGTTTGGCTATGTTATCTCTTTTGCTCAGCCCCTCTTATAGCGTTGCTAGCTGCAAGTGAAGCTGAAGTTTGTTCCATGTTGGAACATGGATATGTTGGGACATCACAATACATCTTATTTAAATAATGCATCTATATACCTGGTGAAGGGTGGAAGGCTCGACCTTATGCCTGGTGTTTTGTTCCACTCTTGCCCCCTAGTTTCCGTCATACCCGGTGTTATGTTCCTTGATTTTGCATTCTTACGCGGTTAGGGGAATGGGACCCTTGATAGTTCGCTTTGAATAAAACTCTCCAGCAGGCCAACCTTGGTTTTACCATTTGCCACCTAAGCCTTTTTCCCTCGGGTTTCCGGAGCCCGAGGGTCATCTTTATTTTAACCCCCCCGGGCCAGTGCTCCTCTGAGTGTTGGTCCAACCTGTCAGCAGCCAGTGGCCACCAGGGGCAACTCTGGGTTGGCCTACCAGAATCTTGGACAATCTGGTGTGCCCTGAGAACGAGATATGTGCAGCTCCTATCGGGATTTGTCGGCACATTCGGGTGGCTTTGCTGGTCTTGTTTTACCATTTTCGAAATGTCTTGTAACTGGGATTCCAAGTCTGATCGGGTCTTCCTGGGAGAAGGAATATCCTTCGTTGACCGTGAGAGCTTGTGATGGGCTAAGTTGGGACACCCCAGCAGGGTTTTGAACTTTTGAAAGCCGTGCCCGCAGTTATGGGCAGACGGGAATTTGTTAATATCTGGTTGTAGAGAACTTGACAGTTAACTTAGTTAAAATGCATCAACCGCGTGTGTAGCCGTGATGGTCTCTTTTTGGCGGAGTCCGGGAAGTGAACACGGTCTTGTGTTATGCTTGAACGTAAGTAGCTTCAGGATCACTTCTTGATCACTTTTAGCTTCTCGACCGTGCTTTGCTTCTCTTCTCGCTCTCTTTTGCGTAAGTTAGCCACCATATATGCTAGTGCTTGCTGCAGCTCCACCTCACTACCCATAAGCTTAAATAGTCTTGATCTCGTGGGTGTGAGATTTCTGAGTCCTCGCGACTCACAGATACTTCCAAACAGTTGTAGGTGCCGATGATGCCAGTGTAGGTGACGCAACCTAGCTCAAGTGGGAGCTCGTTGAAGATCTTGGTCGTTGTTTTATGTCTTTTCCGGTTGATCAATAGTGGAGCCCAGTTGGGACGATCGGGGATCTAGAATTTGGGGTTGTCTTCTTTTATTTTGGTTCCGTAGTCGGACCTTGACTGTATTCTGGATGATGTATGTTTAGCTTGTATTTGTGTGAAGTGGCGATTGTAAGCCAACTCTTTATCCCTTTCTTATTCAGTACATGGGATTGTGTGAAGATTACCCCTCTTGGGACAAACCTACCATGCGGCTATGCCTCTAAGTCGTGCCCCGACACGTGGGAGATATAGACGCATCGTGGGTGTTGCATTATGTTACTTTATAGATGTGATTTACCTCTATTATAAATCCTTGAGTACTGTGTGTGCATACCGCTCCCGAGATGACACTTAAGCACAGAGACTTGATCCATTCGGGTCAGGTCGCTACACATAAAACCTCTATTAAGATGCTTAAAGAAGTTATTTTTCCGAGGTTTGGAGTCCCTAGATACTTAATGACTGATGGTGGTTCACACTTTATTCATGGTGCTTTTCATAAAATGCTTGCTAAGTATGATGTTAATCATGGAATTGCATCCCCTTATCACCCACGGGCTAGTGGTCAAGTAGAACTGAGAAATAGAGAGCTTAAATTAATTTTGCAAAAGATTGTTAATAGATCTAGAAAGAATTGGTCCAAGAAACTTGATGATGCATTATGGGCCTATAGAACTACATATAAAAATCCTATGGGTATGTCTCCGTATAAGATGGTTTATGGTAAAGCATGCCACTTACCTCTCGAACTAGAACATAAGGCATATTGGGCCATTAAAGAGCTCAATTATTTGATATTAGCTCACTTGATGAGTGGAGAACCCAGGCCTATGAAAATGCCAAACTGTTTAAAGAAAAGGTTAAAAGATGGCATGACAAAACGATAAAAAAACGTGAGTTTAATGTAGGTGATTATGTATCATTATACAACTCTCGTTTAAGATTTTTTGCAGGAAAACTCCTCTCTAAATGGGAAGGTCCTTACGTTATCGAGGAGGTGTATCGTTCCTGTGCCATAAAAATCAACAATTTTGAAGGCACAAATCCGAGGGTGGTGAACGGTCAAAGAATCAAACGTTATATCTCAGGTAATCCTATAAATGTTGAAACTAATGTTATTGAAACCGTAACCCTGGAGGAGTATATAAGGGACACCTTCCAGAATGTTTCATCCTTCGAAAAGGAATAGGTATGTGGTGTGGTAAGTAAACCGACTCCAAAGCAGTTCTAATAGCATTTTTTCTCCATTTTGGAATATTTAAGAAAATAGGAAAATAAGAAGCATTCCGGAAAGGACACGAGGCATCCACGAGGGGGGAGGGCGCGCCCTACCCCCTGGGCACGCCCCCTGCCTCGTGGGCACCTCGTGTGCCTTCTGGACTCCGTTTTCCTGCATGATACTTCTTTTGGTCGGTAAAAATTCATTATGTAATCTCCTGAAGGTTTTGACCACCATACCACGCAAATATACTCTGTTTTTGTTTCAAGTTGTTTCTGCTGCAGATTTGGATCGAGATGTCTTCTCAAGAGTCAGTTGGGGAGAGCCGGGTATCCCACCCGACACCGGGACCAGGAGCAAACAGTGATGCTGACCACTTTGGGCCATCAACAGAGGAAGAGATGGATACCGACTTGAAAAGGATAGATGCCATGGAAGAGGATCAAGAAGTTACTTCTCGTTTCCGAGTCGGATTCATGATGGGGGAACTATAGAGCTCAGATATTCCAAACTCGGTCATCCCTTCCAATGTTAGATTTCTATCTTATGAAAATATGAAAAAGAGTGTTACTTGTTCCCCGCAACTATGCAACATCCATGGGTGAAATGAGCTTTAGCCATCACGGGCAAGCTCCGTAAGGAAATAATGGACCTCAAGCAGCAAGTATATAAGCTCAAGGAATAGAATCGTATCCTGAGGGGCATCATCGCCAAGAATATCACATCACCCCCTCCGCAGAAAGAGACATAAATACATTGGTATGGGCACACCCCTTGGCAACTGCCAAGCTTGGGGGAGTGCCCCGGTATCGTATCACCATCACACTTTTATCTTTACTGTTTTTCTTAGTTCGGTCCTTTTGGTAATATCTTGATCTAGTAGAATAAAGTTTTAGTATGATTTAGCTTTGAGTTTTCTTTATTGTCATTCTATGTAATCGAGTTCGTGAGCTATATATAATAAAATTTAGTTTTGAGTGAAGGGCTTGGTTATCTTGCTATGATCTTGAAAAAAAGAGAAAGAATAAAAAGAAATAAAGAGATCATACTGATCTTATGGAGAGTAATGACTTCACATATAAAGAGTATGATGAATAAAAGTTGTTGAGAGTTGACAAACATAGTTTTGGTCATCGTTGCAATTAATAGGAAGTGATAAAGAAAGAGAGGTTTTCACATATAAATATACTATCTTGGACATTTTTTATGATTGTGAGCACTCATTAAATATGACATGCTAAAAAGTTGATGTTGGACAAGGAAGACAACGTAATGGGTTATGTTTTCTTACATCTGAAATAAATTATATTGTCATGGATCATCCAACATGTTGAGCTTGCCTTTCCCCCTCATGCTAGCCAAATTCTTTGCACCAAGTAGAGATACTACTTGTGCTTCCAAGTATCCTCAAACCCAATTTTTCCATGAGAGTCCACCATATCTACCTATGGATTGAGTAAGATCCTTCAAGTAAGTTGTCATTGTTGCAAGCAATAAAAATTGATCTCTAAATATGTATGATTTATTAGTGTGGAGAAAATAAGCTTTATACGATCTTGTGATGTGGAAGAAATAAAAGCAACGGACTGCATAATAAAGGTCCATATCACAAGTGGCAATATAAAGTGACGTTCTTTGGCATTAAGATTTTGTGCATCCAACCATAAAAGCACATGACAACCTCTGCTTCCCTCTGCGAAGGGCCTATCTTTTATTTTTGTCCTATACTTTATACAAGAGTCATGGTTATCTTCACCTTTCCTTTTTACATTTTATCCTTTGCAAGCACTGTGTGTTGGAAAGATCCTGATATATATAGCTAATTGGACGTGGGTTTTCATAAACTATTATTGTTGACATTACCCTTGAGGTAAAAGGTTGGGAGGCAAAACTATAAGCCCCTATCTTTCTCTGTGTCCGATCAAAGCTTCATACCCATAAGTATTGCATGAGTGTTAGCAATTGTGAAAGACTAAATGATAGTTGAGTATGTGGACTTGCTGAAAAGCTCTTATATTGACTCTTTCCGATGTTATGATAAATTGCAATTGCCTCAATGACTGAGATTATAATATGTTAGTTTTCAATGAAGTTTCTGATTCATACTTGAAATTGTGAATAAATTGTTACTTTAGCATAAGAAATCATATGACAATATATATATATTGTTGTTATAAGAATGATCATGATTCCCTCATGTCCGTATTTTATTTTATTGACACCTCTATCTCTAAACATGTGGACATATTTTTCGATATCGGCTTCCGCTTGAGGACAAGCGAGGTCTAATCTTGGGGGAGTTGATACGTCCATTTTGCATAATGCTTTTATATCGATATTTATTGCATTATGGGGTGTTATTACACATTATGTCACAATACTTATGCCTTTCTCTCTTATTTTACAAGGTTTACATGAAGAGGGAGAATGCCGGCAGCTGGAATTCTGGGCTGGAAAAGGAGCAAATATTATAGACCTATTCTGCACAACTCGAGAAGTCTTGAAACTCCATGAAACTAAATTTTGGAATATATAAAAATATTGGGCGAAGAAAGCACCAGAGGGGGGCCACCCACCATCCATGAGGGTGGGGGCGCGCCCTACCCCCTGGGTGCGTCCCCTGTCTCGTGGGCCCCCTGGCAGGCTTCCGGTGCCCATCTTTGGCTATATGAAGTCTTTCGCCCTGGAAAAAATCATAAAGCAAGCTTTTGGGATGAGACACCGCCGCCACGAGGCAGAACCTTGGCAGAACCAATCTAGGGCTCTGGCGGAGCTGTTCTGCCGGGGAAGCATCCCTCCGGGAGGGGGAAATCATCACCGTCGTCATCACCATCCATCCTCTCATTGTGAGGGGGTCAGTCTCCATCAACATCTTCATCGACACCATCTCCTCTCAAACCCTAGTTCATCTATTGTATCCAATCTTTGTCCCAAAACCTTAGATTGGTACCCGTGGGTTGCTAGTAGTGTTGATTACTCCTTGTAGTTGATGCTAGTTGGTTTATTTGGTGGAAGATCATATGTTCAAATCCTTTATGCATATTAATACCCCTATGATTATGAACATGAATATGATTTGTGAGTAGTTACGTTTGTTCCTGAGGACATGGGAGAAGTCTTGCTATAAGTAGTCATGTGAATTTGGTATTTGTTCGATATTTTGATAAGATGTATGTTGTCTTTCCTCTAGTGGTGTCATGTGAACGTCGAGTACATGACACTGAAACTTCACCATTGTTTGGGCCTAGGGGAAGGCATTGGGAAGTAATAAGTAGATGATGGGTTGCTAGAGTGACATAAGCTTAAACCCTAGTTTATGCATTGCTTTGTAAGGGGCTGATTTGCATCCATATGTTTCATGCTATGGTTAGGTTTACCTTAATACTTATTTTGTAGTTGCAGATGCTTGCAAGAGGGGTTAATCATAAGTGGGATGCTTGTCCAAGTAAGGGCAGTACCCAAGCACCGGTCTGCCCACATATCAAATTATCAAAGTACCGAACGCGAATCATATGAGCGTGATGAAAACTAGCTTGATGATAATTCCCATGTGTCCTCGGGAGTGTTTTCCTTTATATAAGAATTTGTCCAGGCTTTTCCTTTGCTACAAAAAGGATTGGGCCATCTTGCTGCACCTTATTTACTTTTATTACTTGTTACCCATTACAAATTACCTCATCACAAAACAACATTTTACCGATAATTTCAGTGCTTGTAGAGAATACCTTACTGAAAACTTCTTCTCATTTCCTTCTGCTCCTCGTTGGGTTCGACACCCTTACTTTTAGAAAGGACTACGATAGATACCCTATACTTGTGGGTCATCAATCAGCTGACCCCATGAACACTAAGACTGCAGCTGCTCATGATGATGCTATATCTAATCTATCTAGAATGAAAGACAGGTTGAAGGGCGTGCTTACACATTATGAAGGTACATTAAAATGTGCAACAACCTGGGTTTGCCCACCCTTCTTGGACAAGGGCTCTTTTGTTGGACAATGTGCCATTGAAGCCGGGCTGTGTGAAGTGCTACGTGACTGAAGTAAAGCCTGGATTCATTGAATTTTTCCTGAAGAATGTCCTAGGAGACTTTGATGAGTGTCACATCCCTAGTCTGGTAATGACCTAGACTAGCTAGTGATGTTTGCATCATGTTTAAATTTCTTGAAACTTTGAAATGGGGATGATCAAACCCTATCATCAAAAGGAATTCAAATAGCTTCAACTTCAAATATTTTTCAATGAACCTAAAATGCTCTAAGAAAAGTTCATAATTTCTTGTTAAGGTGGAAACCTCAGCCAAAAATGATGAATATATTTTTAGGTCACTTTTGGATTTTTGAATTAACACAAAAGTATTTGAATTGGAGCCATTTAAATGGTATATATATTTTAGATGGTGCAAATATTCTGAAGTTACTTGTGGCGCTCTGGAATAATTCAGTTAACATCCACAATAATTTTCAGAATTTATAAAAGTTATTTAGTGCCTAAACTAAATCAAAACAAAGAAAACAAAATAGAAAAAGAAAACAAAGAAGGGGAAAAACCTTACCTGACGCTTAGCTGGCCTGGCACTATGCGGCCCAGCCCACTGGCTAGTGCCATTCGTCGTGCACCTCGCGCCAGAAGGACAGGGGAGCGTGGTCATCGCACGCGCACACGCGCTCAGCCACCTCCTTTCTCCCTGCTTGCCCGTGGCCTCCCCTGAAGACGCCACGCAGCCGCCCGGAGCTATCTGGTTCCACCTCTCGCTTTCCCGTGCCTTCCCCCTTCTCTACTCTCTCTCTCTCTCGCCCTGACCCGAGCATGCCGTCGCCACCGCTCGCTACCACTGCCCTCTCAGGCCACCACTCGTTCGACCATCGAGTCCGGGAGCTCTGCTATGACCTCCTCTTCGTCCTCGATGAGCCACACATCACCGGACGCCCTGCCGCCTCGCCATTGACCCATCTTCTCCGTGCACGGCCGCCGGACCGCCATCGTCGTTATGCCACCGTCTGGACTTCCCCGATCCCGTAGAGCTCCGCCTCAACTTCGCTGTGAGCTCCGGCGTCTTCTCCCCTACTCCTCGAGCTCGTTCCCCTCCCCTAGCCGTGCTAGCCTTCGGAGCTGAGAGCTCATCACCGCCGTTCATGTCGCCGTCATGGCCACCGTCACCTAGGACCGCAACCAAGCACACCACCGTGCTAAGCGCAATGCCAGTGTCACAGCCCCAGTTCAGGCCTTGCCTGCCTTTGCATTAGCCTCCATGCATCATGTCTAAATTTTATTAATTTTGAAATGGGGGCTGATAAACCCTAGCAGCAAATGAAATTCAACTAGGGTCCAAATAAAATATTTTTCAATGAACCTGAAATGCCCTTCTAAAAATGTTCATCATCTTTGCCTTGGTCTAGAACCTCTGACAAAAATGGTGCACATATTTCTAGGACATCATAGGGTCACTGAATTAAATCATAGTCTATTTGCATTTGGGCATTTAAATGCTATATAATATTTTAAATCCTCAAATAATCATAAACTAAAATGTTTGCTGTTGGTTATATTCCAACCAGTGGCATTGAGCAGTTTCATGATTTTTGGATCTGTTTAAGTATTTTTAATAAAGCCCTAAAGACTACAGAATAATAGAAAACAGAACAAAATAAAACAGAACAGAACTCACCTGACTTACCTGGGCAGCCCAATATGCAGCCACCTATGCGGCCTGCTGTTGAAGCCGGCCCAGCCCAGCCACCCCCCTGCCAGTTGTCTTCCTCCTCTCGCCAGAAGGCAGAGGAGAAGCTAGCCACGGCGCCGCGGCGTGCCACGCCGGCAGCTGCCTGCCTGGTTGTTCCCTCGTCGCCCTGGACATCTCCCGCAACGCCACGCGACCCCCCGACCCTTCTCTCACCCTCCCTTGAGCTCCCCCCTCCCCGGAGCTCTCTTTATCCCTTCGCTATGAGCACCGAGAGCGCGCCGTCGCCATAGCCATGGCTACAGGCCACCACTCGCTAAACCAGCATGACCACGACCTCCGCCACGACGCCTTGGAGCTACACGCCGACGCATGCGACCGCGGGAGCCCTGCAACGTCATCCCCGACCTCATCTTCAACCTCCGACCGCCGGCTACCTCACCGTCGATTCACAGAAACCAACGCGTCCCCGGCCCCGCCGTCTGCACCATCCACCTCGTTGTGAGTCTCTCTCCGTTTCCCCCCTGTTCTTCTCCTCGCACTCAACCCCTAACTTACCTCCCCGTCGCACCCGTAAGCTCCTTGCCGCCGGCGATGTCGCCGACGCGGCGAGAGCTTGTTTCCGTCGCATCTGGGTGCATAGTCAAACTCCTGGAGTTCCCAGGAGCCCGTAGAGAACTTCATCCAGCGTCCCCGTGGCTCGCAGCCTTGCCTGCCTCATCCCCGTGCTCCGGCCGCCGCGGATGACCTTGCCGCCGGTGAACTAGGCCACCCCAGGCCCAGCCGCATGCTCCCCTGGATGCGGGCGAGCAAGGGCTCCTTTCTGATGCCCTCATCGCAGCAAGCGGCAGCCCCAAGCGCAACTCTGGCGAGCCATCGCCGCTCTGGGTCGTCGCCGTCGTCTAACCGCCGACGCATCCGACGTGGCCTCGTCATTAGCTGCTAATGACCCCGCTAAACACCCCTAGTGCCACTGCCATGTGGGCCCTGTGCCTTTTTAGTTTAATTTAATTTTCTATTTAGATTAGTTCATAACCCAGTAGGACCAACACGTCAGCATTGACTTTGCTGACGCGGCTGTTGACTGGTCCCACTTGTCATCCACCCAAACCAGCCCTTTTACACTGACCCGTGGGTCCCAGCCATCAGGTTTGACTCTGGGCGACCCAGTTGACCTACTGATGCAGTAGTGACACAATGCTGATGTCATTAATCATTTTCTAGATTAAAACTAATTCAGGAAATTCCAGAAAATGACTTAAACTTCAAAAAATCTTAGAAATTAAACCGTAACTCCAAATGAAATAATTTATATATGAAAAATGGTCAGAAAAATCCAAAGAATCTGTTTATGCCATGTTCATGCATGTTTGAGCAAGTTAACTCCACTGATTAGGATAAAACATGATTAAGGTAAATTTGAAAAATAGGTTTGGAGTTGAAATTTGATGTAGTTGGAATTCCACTTCAATTAAAATGACTTGCTATTGCATTAGCTCAATTCAGTACCTTAATATGTCATATCATTCATTTGCTTGTGCATTGCATTAATTGATTGTCGTTTATGCTCCCTTGCCGGTAATTGTCCCCTCTCAGTAGACGTGTTTCGACGACGAGTTCGATGACACCGATGAAGAGTTATCCTATCTTCAGAAGTGCCAGGCAAGCAAAAACCCCTTGTTCATTCCGATACCATCCCACTCTCTCGCTCCTGCTCTCTTTTACTGCATTAGGACAACAACGATTCATCTGTTACTTGCTGCGGTAGTTGAACCCCTTATCCCCTGCATGACCTGTCATTGCCACAGTAAATAGACGAAACCCACTAGCATGAGTAGGAGTTGTTTGAGCCTTGATGTGCCTACTCATTCATGCTTGTTTGTCATGCCTGCTACTGCTTAGAGTTGAGTCAGGTCTGATTCATCAGGGATGAATTGGAACAGTGTTGAACATGTCCTACTGTGTGTGAGCTAAGTGTGTGAACACGATTTGGTAAAGGTAGCGGTGAGAGGCCATGTAGGAGTACATGGTGGGTTGTCTCATTGAAACCGTTCTTAGGAACTGAGTTCTGTGTTTGTGATCCATGAACAGCTACTACCACACATTGGGCTCGAAACCAATGGACCCTCTCGACTTATTAACTGCCCTTGTCCTCTGTCCAGGAGTTGCAACTAGTTTCTGGTGTTTGTAGGATATGAGTTGGCGGCCGTGCATAGCGCTGACCCTAGGGGTGGGCTATGATGCGGTAGATACATCGTGGCATGGTGTGTCGGGCGCCCGTTTGGTGTCTCGGGAACCCTGCACATATCGTTTGGGGCTGTGAGCGAAACTCCGGCCGGATCTCCTCACGGATGGAACCCGAATAAGCGATAAACCTGGACTAGAGACTTTTGTGGTTAGTCAGGTCGTGGCCGACTCCCTCGCCATGCTTCCTCTTGAAGGTTGCCGAGATACATGACGTGTACATGGTGGTAAGTGGCGAGAGCGTGTGTGAAGAGGTACACCCCTGCAGGGTTATAAATGATCTATTCGAATAGCCGTGTCCACGGTAAAGGACTTCTGGGTTGCCTATAATAGTTCATAGACAAGTGAAAGTGGATACTCTAAAATGCGCAAGATAAGCATGAGTGCTATGGATGGCGTTCTCGTAGGTAGATGGGAGCGGATCCATAGTGGTGTATTGATTGGTGAATATGTGGACTCGTGTGCGCCACCTCAAAAGAGTTTCTTGCAGTCGTAGTTCAGGTTAGCCACTGAGTCAAAGCTGGCTTGCTGCAGTTAAACTCCACCACCCCCTTTTTTTGATACCGATGCATATGTAGATAGTTCTGATGTAAGTCTTGCTGGGTACATTTGTACTCACATTTGCCTATTTTATGTTTTGCAGAGAGATGTCAGTCTCGCTAGTAGTTCCGTGTGGACTTCGACATTTAGCTTGATACCTCAGCTACGATCTTGTGCCCTCAGCAGGATCTGGTAGATAGTCAGGCTTCTTAGCCTTTTTCATTTGTAGATGTCTGTACTCAGACATGTTAAGCTTCCGCATGTGCTTGATTTGTATGCTATGATTGTTGGGTCATGAGACCCATGTTTGTAATATCTCGCTCCTCGGAGCCTAATGAATAAATACTTGAGTTGTAGAGTTATGTTGTGATGCCATGTTGTGTTTACACATATCGAGCATATTGTGTGTATGATTGAAATGCTTGGTATGTGTGGGATCCGACAATCTAGTTGTTTATCCTTGGCAGCCTCTCTTATGGGGAAATGTAGTCTAGTGCTTCCATGAGCCATAGTAGTCCGCTACAGCCGGGTTTACCGGAGTCCTGTTAGCCCAGCACTACTGCTCAGGACACTTGACTGGCCGGCATGTGTTTCATTTCGTTCCTGTGTCTGTCCCTTCAGGGAAATGTCACGCGGTGACATCCGGAGTCCTGCCTAGCCTGCTACAGCCCGGGTTCCCGGAGTCCTGTTAGCCTAGCGATATAGCCCGGATTCACACGCTGCTGACCGACATGCTCGATGTGATTCATGTATGCCTGTCCCCATAGGTTAGTGCCGCTTTGGGTTCACGACTAGCCTTGTCGGCCCGGGTTCTTTGTCATATGGATGCTAGCGACACTATCATATACGTGAGCCAAAAGGCGCAAACGGTCCCGGGCCATGGTAAGGCGACACCCATGGGAATACCGTGCGTGAGGCCGCAAAGTGATATGAGGTGTTACCGGCTAGATCGATGTGACTTAGAATCGGGGTGCTGACAGCGTTGGTATCAGAGCCTGACTGCCTGTAGGATTACCAAGCCAAACTGGTCGAAGTTGAGTCTAGAAATGCTTTAGTTATATAAGGGAATTGATTGTGGGATGGAACATAAGGCTCTTTTACTCCTTATATCTCATTCCATCTGATCTGAGTCACCCTCTTCCTTTCTACGGGGTTAAGAAACTAGGCCGTCTCATCTATCCATCAGGATGACGTGTTACTGACCCGTTGACTTATAGGATTGATGGATTCATGTCGCAGTTCAGTTTCCAGTACTTCCGTGTGTTCATGATTGGTCCCGGAACCTTGATATTGTGATGTTGAGTGGTTATGCCACCATTTTGCAGGATGTCTCACATCTTTTGAGCATTTACAGCCGTTATGCTGTCCGAGTCATCCCAGGTTTCTACATAGTCTGATGCATTTGCAAATCCATTCTTTCCGTTCCCAATGTTCCTTTGGGCCAATTCAACCACACTAATCGATGAGTTGAGGTACTATATTGCCTCGACATATATGTTGGAGCTATTATTATGACCCTTGGTGTCTTAGGGAGTCACCTAGTAATCTAGCAATGCTTTGTATTCCCAGTGTGATGACCTTGGCCATTAATCCCAAAGCATCCCGTGATGCCATTTAGTAGTAGGTATTCTACTCCTGGGTTCTTGACCCAAGATTCACTCTACTTACCTTGTGTTGATAGTGTTGCTCGTACCTTTAGGATACTGGTAACCTTTGTGATAGTCTTCGAGGTCTGGGGTATATCATTCTTCCAAATACCATGAACCATCTTTGGCAGGAGTTCCTTGAACCAAAAGATCACAATAAGAGTGCTCTTGACGTGTCCTCCATTCTGCTTTGTGAATCTGCCAGTCCTACCCTTCTACATGGGTTATCTGGAAGAAACCTGTTGAACTTGGTTCGACATGTTAATCTATGCATCCACAACTTAGAATGATATACGTCCTCTTGAGTTGTCCCTCTTCATTTGTATTCCGACCATCGTCTATCAATTGATAGTCAGGAGTAATTGTGCATCCGTGTCTATCAATGCTTATCATTCTTGTGGTCCGTTAAGCCATTCTATTTCAGAATGACTAGGAGAAACAAACTCTAGTACCTCATCCATATCCAGGATTGGGTCAAAGTAGTTGTGTTCTGCTGATCAAATGCTAATCCAGCTTTTGCTCTGTTCTACCCTGAAGTATTACCCACTTTATGTCAAGAATATTGTGAGAATTGCACCATCTCTTATGAATTCTTGATGAAGTGATACTTCTTGCCATCATTTTTCATTCCTCGGTACCGTGTTGTCGCAACCGGAATGCCGGCAAGTGAACTATGATGTGTGAAATAAATACTCCTAGCAACTCCGCTGCTTGGTAGTTAATGGACAATAATATCATTCTTAGTGTGCTGATTATTGAATCATCACGCTAAGGTTGATCGTGCTACCTAGTTCTTATTTCTGGTGCACTCTTCGATCAATGAGTTAGGATTATTCAAACCCTTTCTTATTTGATCATATCATCTTGCCTCGAAAGCAAGATTGTTCTCGAGCATAGTAACATATCGGTGGTTCGTGATGTTCCAAATATGTTCTCGGAAGTATTACCAGGTTGACACCTGACCGCTATGTTGAGTTCGTGATCATGCTGGTTTTCCTCCAAACCACCCATTCTCCAAGAATCTGTGTTGCATAACCCTGAGCTAGTTGGTTAAGCTAAACAACAACTTGGAGAGTTGGAAGATAAAAGCTTGTCTGACTTAGTTCGTGTCACGGGATATCTTTTTTGTGTGTGTTGAACAAAGATGATATCTTCATCGATTGGTCCTCGTGATCAGTTGTGGGATCTATTGTCTTGTCCAAACTTTGTTTTGAGTGTGGGCTATCCTCAAATCAAACCAGAACCAACGATGTTCGTAATGTTGTCTTACTCGTGGTTGACTCCTCGTGCATACACCATTACATCTTTGGTCTGACCAATACTATCACATTGTTCACATAGTGGTGGAAGTCTAGTGATATGGAAATTCCGATGAGTTGCTGTTGAGCCCATCAGCGGCATTTTGTCTCCTCCATGATTTGTGTTGAACATCCAGCTAGTGTTGGAAACTTGTGTAAGCATTTTCTTCACGCCCCGTTCATGAAGTATATGTTTGGATGAAAGAAGTGACTTCCTTTGATTCATGTGCATTTGATGTAAGTTGCTTCCGTGAATTCAGTAAAGTTTGTTTTTCTTCCTCTGGAATCATCCCAAGTCAGTCATGCACGTGCGAAGTATTCTATGGTCTGATAGACTGATCATCTTCATTCCATATGTATCCCTAGCACACCAAGCCACTGATTGACTTGTTCAGGGAGAAGAAGTTCTCCATAAGAGCTAATCATATGACTTATGCAAGGACTTCGATATCCTTGATGATGGTTTCCAACCAGGACTCGGTAGTGTTTCACTGTAAGACCACCATGTGGTCATGCTTGTCTGGGACAGCGTGTTCATGTGTGTTTAGCAGAACTAGCTCATGTTTTGGAGCTTACTACCATAGTCCATTTCCTGAGAATCTCGCAATGTCATCTCGTCGATTTGTGTTGCAAACTTTCATTGTCTTTCTAGACTTGATGAGTCTGGGATATTGTGTTACCAACCAGATCTGAATCTCGGGAAGATATGATGGTTGGAATTTTTCCAAGATCTATGATGTAGGCCCCGACAAGGCTGATGTTTTGGCCGACACACCTAGCCGGAAGGTCTATCATTGTAGTAACTTGATTGAGTTATTTGACCATCTTCTCCATGAGGATTTAGTGCAACTTATTCTAGGAGTTGTTCCTTGGGGATTCTTGTGCTCTTAGTTTCTTCAGTTAGTCTATAACTACTCAAAAGTGGAATCACTTTGAGTTCTTCTCCAGTTACTAGAATCATTCCCAGCATTTGCATTTTGTTCCCAGCTTGCACCCGCCTTTGTGCCATTTTACTATGGTCTGCTTTCTTAGAAATTTTTATTTTAGGATCATCCTCAAAAGTGGGCTTACCCTAGACCCTATCCTTTCTCGATGATAAGAAGAAATCATCCATTGTGTTGTCTTCAACAAGGTAGTCCACATCATCCATTCTAGTATGAGTATGCCATTTCTTCAAGCTCCTTCACGCGATTGTTTGTGATTGCCTCGGGCTGGTGAGAAGAGTTTCAATGATCTCTGAATCAAAAGTAATTCTTTTTGCCACTTAAGGGAATATTTCTGCGAGTCACCTTCTTTAAGATGTCTCGTTATGGTATGATGGCAATTATCTCCTCGCTACTTTGAAACCATGCACCATCTTACTCCAGCGTGGAATTGTTGCCTACCCAATTGAACCTTTGTCATTTACCTCTTTCCATTGCTCCTGATGTGTGTGATATGTCTCAACTCAAGAGATGTTCTTACGTCTCACTCCGTGAGCTGATCTTGAGTGCTCGATCTTCGAGGAGATCGATTCCTGTAGGGTTTTCCTTTCTTTCTGTCGTCACCATGTTGGATGGAGTTCTCGGAGCAAGACGACGAGACAAAGATGGTGATTGAATCAATGACTTTATGAAGTGCAACCTGGATCGTGAAGATTATGTTAGTTTGTGTTCCCCCTTCATCTTACCCTACACTTGAATCTCGGGGCGAGATTCTTGTTTAGTGGGGGTGAGCTGTCACAGCCCCAGTTCAGGCCTTGCCTGCCTTTGCATTAGCCTCCATGCATCATGTCTAAATTTTATTAATTTTGAAATGGGGGCTGATAAACCCTAGCAGCAAATGAAATTCAACTAGGGTCCAAATAAAATATTTTTCAATGAACCTGAAATGCCCTTCTAAAAATGTTCATCATCTTTGCCTTGGTCTAGAACCTCTGACAAAAATGGTGCACATATTTCTAGGACATCATAGGGTCACTGAATTAAATCATACTCTATTTGCATTTGGGCATCTAAATGCTATATAATATTTCAAATGCTCAAATAATCATAAACTAAAATGTTTGCTGTTGGTTATATTCCAACCAGTGGCATTGAGCAGTTTCATGATTTTTGGATCTGTTTAAGTATTTTTAATAAAGCCCTAAAGACTACAGAATAAAAGAAAACAGAACAAAATAAAACAGAACAGAACTCACCTGACTTACCTGGGCAGCCCAATATGCAGCCACCTGTGCGGCCTGCTATTGAAGCCGGCCCAGCCCAGCTACCCCCTGCCAGTTGTCTTCCTGCTCTCGCCAGAAGGCAGAGGAGAAGCTAGCCACAGCGCCGCGGCGTGCCACGCCGGCAGCTGCCTGCCTGGCTTTTCCCTCGTCGCCCTGGACGTCTCCTGCGACGCCACGCGACCCCCCGACCCTTCTCTCACCCTCCCTCGAGCTCCGCCCTCCCCAGCTCTCTCTTCCTCCCTTCGCTGTGAGCACTGAGAGCGCGCCGTCGCCGTAGCCATGGCGACAGGCCACCACTCGCTAAACCAGCATGACCACGACCTCCGCCACGACGCCTTGGAGCTACACGCCGACGCACGCGACCGCGGGAGCCCTACAGCATCGTCCCCGACCTCATCTTCAACCTCCGACCGCCGGCTACCTCACCGTCGATTCACAGCAACCAACGCATCCCCGGCCCCGCCGTCTTCACCATCCTCCTCACTGTGAGCCTCTCTCCGTTTCCCCCCTGTTCTCCTCCTCGCACTCAACCCCTAACTTACCTCCCCGTCGCACCCATAAGCTCCTTGCCACCGGCGATGTCGCCGACATGGCAAGAGCTCGTTTCCGTCTCATCTGGGTGCGTAGTCGAACTCCTGGAGTTCCCAGGAGCCCGTAGAGAACTTCATCCAGCGTCCCTGTGGCTCGCAGCCTTGCCTGCCTCATCCCCGTGCTCCGGCCGCCGCGGGTGAGCTCGCCGCCGGTGAACCAGGCCACCCCACGCCCAGCCACGTGCTCCCCTGGATGCGGACGAGCAAGGGCTCCTTTCTGATGCCCTCATCGCAGCAAGCGGCAGCCCCAAGCGCAACTCCGGCGAGCCACCGCCGCTCTGGGTCGTCGCCGTCGTCTAACCGCCGGCGCATCCGATGTGCCCCGTCATTAGCTGCTAATGACCCCGCTAAACACCCCTAGTGCCACTGCCATGTGGGCCCTGTGCCTGTTTAGTTTAATTTAATTTTCTGTTTAGATTAGTTCATAACCCAATGGGACCCACACGTCAGCATTGACTTTGTTGACGCGTCTGTTGACTGGTCCCACTTGTCATCCACCCAAACCAGCCCTGTTACACTGACCCGTGGGTCCTAGCCGTCAGGTTTGACTCTAGGCGACCCAGTTGACCTGCTGACACAGTAGTGACACAATGCTGATGTCATTAATCATTTTCTGGATTAAAACTAATTCAGGAAATTCCAGAAAATGACTTAAACTTCAAAAAATCATAGAAATTAAACCGTAACTCCAAATGAAATAATTTATATATGAAAAATGATCAGAAAAATCCAAAGAATCTGTTTATGCCATGTTCATGCATGTTTGAGCAAGTTAACTCTACTGATTAGGATAAAACATGATTAAGGTAAATTTGAAAAATATGTTTGGAGTTGGAATTTGATGTAGTTTGAATTCCACTTCAATTAAAATGACTTGCTATTACATTAGCTCAGTTCAGTACCTTAATATGTCATATCATTCATTTGCTTGTGCATTGCATTAAATTATTGTCGTTTATGCTCCCTTGCCGGTAATTGTCCCCTCTCAGTAGACGTGTTTCGACGACGAGTTCGATGACACCGATGAAGAGTTATACTATCTTCAGAAGTGCCAGTTAAGCAAAACCCCCTTGTTCATTCCGATACCATCCCACTCTCTCGCTCCTGCTCTCTTTTACTGCATTAGGACAATAATGATTCATCTGTTACTTGCTGCGGTAGTTGAACCCCTTATCCTCTGCATGACCTGTCATTGCCACAGTAAACAGATGAAACCCACTAGCATGAGTAGGAGTTGTTTGAGCCCTGATGTGCCTACTCATTCACGCTTGTTTGTCATGCCTGCTACTGCTTAGAGTTGAGTCAGGTCTGATTCATCAGGGATGAATTGGAACAGTGTTGAACATGTCCTACTGTGTGTGAGCTCAGTGTGTGAACACGATTTGGTAAAGATAGTAGTGAGAGGCCATGTAGGAGTACATGGTGGGTTGTCTCATTGAAACCGTTCTTAGGAACTGAGTTCTGTTTTTGTGATCCATGAACAGCTACTACCACACATTGGGCCCGAAACCAATGGACCCTCTCGACTTATTAACTGCCCTTGTCCTCTGTCCAGGAGTTGCAACTAGTTTCTGGTGTTTGTAGGATATGTGTTGGCGGCCGTGCATAGCGCTGACCCTAGGGCTGGGCTATGATGCGGTAGATACATCGTGGCATGGTGTGTCGGGCGCCCGTTTAGTGTCTCGGGAACCCTGCACACATCGTTTGGGGCTGTGAGAGAAACTCCGGCCGGATCTCCTCACGGATGGAGCCCGAATAAGCGATAAACCTGGACTAGAGACTTGTGTGGTTAGTCAGGTCGTGGCCGACTCCCTCGCCAGGCTTCCTCTTGAAGGTTGCCGAGATACATGACGTGTACATGGTGGTAAGTGGCGAGAGCGTGTGTGAAGAGGTACACCCCTACAGGGTTATAAATGATCTATTCGAATAGCCGTGTCCGCGGTAAAGGACTTCTGGGTTGCCTATAACAGTTCATAGACAAGTGAAAGTGGATACTCTAAAATGCGCAAGATAAGCATGAGTGCTATGGATGGTGTTCTCGTAGGTAGATGGGAGCGGATCCATAGTGGTGTATTGATTGGTGAATATGTGGACTCGTGTGCGCCACCTCAAAAGAGTTGCTTGCAGTCATAGTTCAGGTTAGCCACTGAGTTAAAGCTGGCTTGCTGCAGTTAAACTCCACCACCCCCTTTTTTGATACCGATGCATATGTAGATAGTTCTGATGTAAGTCTTGCTGGGTACATTTGTACTCACATTTGCCTATTTTATGTTTTGCAGAGAGACGTCAGTCTCGCTAGTAGTTCCATGTGGACTTCGACATTTAGCTTGATACCTCAGCTACGATCTTGTGCCCTCAGCAGGATCTGGTAGATAGTCAGGCTTCTTAGCCTTTTTCATTTGTAGATGTCTGTACTCAGACATGTTAAGCTTCCGCATGTGCTTGATTTGTATGCTATGATTGTTGGGTCATGAGACCCATGTTTTGTAATATCTCGCTCCTCGGAGCCTAATGAATAAATACTTGAGTTGTAGAGTTATGTTGTGATGCCATGTTGTATTTACACATATCGAGCATATTGTGTGTATGATTGAAATGCTTGGTATGTGTGGGATCCGACAATCTAGTTGTTTATCCTTGGCAGCCTCTCTTATGGGGAAATGTAGTCTAGTGCTTCCATGAGCCATAGTAGTCCGCTACAGCCCGGTTCACCGGAGTCCTGTTAGCCCAGCACTACTGCTCAGGACACTTGACTGGCCGGCATGTGTTTCACTTCGTTCCTGTGTCTGTCCCTTCGGGGAAATGTCACGCGGTGACATCCGGAGTCTTGCCTAGCCTGCTACAGCCCGGGTTCCCGGAGTCCTGTTAGCCCAGCGATATAGCCCGTATTCACACGCTGCTGACCGACATGCTCGATGTGATTCATGTATGCCTGTCCCCATAGGTTAGTGCCGCTTTGGGTTCACGACTAGCCTTGTCGGCCCGGGTTCTTTGTCATATGGATGCTAGCGACACTATCATATACGTGAGCCAAAAGGCGCAAACGGTCCCGGGCCATGGTAAGGCGACACCCATGGGAATACCGTGCGTGAGGCTGCAAAGTGATATGAGGTGTTACCGGCTAGATCGATGTGACTTAGAATCGGGGTGCTGACAGCGTTGGTATGAGAGCCTAACTGCCTATAGGATTACCAAGCCAAACTGGTCGAAGTTGAGTCTAGAAATGCTTTAGTTATATAAGGAGAATTGATTGTGGGATGGAACATAAGGCTCTTTTACTCCTTATATCTCATTCATCTGATCTGAGTCACCCTCTTCCTTTCTACGGGGTTAAGAAACTAGGCCGTCTCATCTATCCATCAGGATGACGTGTTACTACTGACCCGTTGACTTATAGGATTGATGGATTCATGTCGCGCAGTTCAGTTTCCAGTACTTCCGTGTGTTCATGAATTGGTCCCGGAACCTTGATATTGTGATGTTGAGTGGTTATGCCACCATTTTGCAGGATGTCTCAATCTTTTGAGCATTTACAGCCGTTATGCTGTCTCGAGTCATCCCAGGTTTCTACATAGTCTGATGCATTTGCAAATCATTCTTTCCGTTCCCGTTGTTCCTTTGGGCCAATTCAACCACACTAATCGATGAGTTGAGGTACTATATTGCCTCGACATATATGTTGGAGCTATTATTATGACCCTTGGTGTCTTAGGGAGTCACCTAGTAATCTAGCAATGCTTTGTATTCCCAGTGTGATGACCTTGGCCATTAATCCCAAAGCATCCCGTGATGCCATTTAGTAGTAGGTATTCTACTCCTGGGTTCTTGACCCAAGATTCACTCTACTTACCTTGTGTTGATAGTGTTGCTAGTACCTTTAGGATACTAGTAACCTTTGTGATAGTCTTCGAGGTCTGGGGTATATCATTCTTCCAAATACCATGAACCATCTTTGGCAGGAGTTCCTTGAACCAAAAGATCACAATAAGAGTGCTCTTGACGTGTCCTCCATTCTGCTTTGTGAATCTGCCAGTCCTACCCTTCTACATGGGTTATCTTGGAAGAAACCTGTTGAACTTGGTTCGACATGTTAATCTATGCATCCACAACTATAGAATGATATACGTCCTCTTGAGTTGTCCCTCTTCATTTGTATTCCGACCATGCGTCTATCAATTGATAGTCAGGAGTAATTGTGCATCCGTGTCTATCATATGCTTATCATTCTTGTGGTCCGTTAAGCCATTCTATTTCAGAATGACTAGGAGAACAAACTCTAGTACCTCATCCATATCCAGGATTGGGTCAAAGTAGTTGTGATTCTACTGATCAAATGTAATCCCAGCTTTTGCTTCTGTTCTACCCTGAAGTATTACCCACTTTATGTCAAGAATATTCGTGAGAATTGCACCATCTCTTATGAATTCTTGATGCAGTGATACTTCTTGCCATCATTTTTCATTCCTCGGTCCCGTGTTGTCGCAACCGGAATGCCGGCAAGTGAACTATGATGTGTGAAATAAATACTCCTAGCAACTCCGCTGCTTGGTAGTTAATGGAACATAATATCATTCTTAGTGTGCTGATTATTGAATCATCACGCTAAGGTTGATCGTGCTACCTAGTTTTATTCTGGTGCACTCTTCGATCAATGAGTTAGGATTATTCAACCCCTTTCTTATTTGTCATATCATCTCGCCTCGAAAGCAAGATTGTTCTCGAGCATAGTAACATATCGATGGGCCGTGATGTTCCGAATATCTTCTCAGAAGTATTACCAGGTTGACACCTGACCTCTATGTTGAGTTCGTGATCATGTTGGTTTTCCTCCAAACCACCCATTCTCCAAGAATCTGTGTTGGATACCCTTGAGCTAGTTGGTTAAGCTAAACAACAACTTGGAGAGTTGGAAGATAAAAGCTTGTCTGACTTAGTTCGTGTCTCTGTGGTTGGATACTTGGAGAGTTGGAGAGTTGGATAACCCCGTAGCGTCCAATCCTTCATTGGCCGAACTCCAGCCGCCGCCTCCGTGGTTGCCGTCGTTGTTTCCGGTGACCCCGCGGCCTCCCATGTGGCTAGCTAGATGTGGGCGTGTGCGGGCTACCTTCTGGTGGTCTTCGCGCGTCTAGCCTCCGCCTGTAGCACAGCCCCGGCGAGCTTCTGCCTTAGCTTTGGTCGCCGCCGGTAGAATTCGCGACGGCCAATGTGGCGGGATCATTAGCGCTAATCCCCGCCAGCTGGACCACCCCTAGACGCCGACAGCGGGCCCCGTAGCGAGTCAACACGGGATTAGATCCTTTGTCACTGACCAGTGGGCCCCACCGGTCAAGTTTGACCCAGTTGACCACTGACCTAGTGCTGATGCAATGCTGACGCAATAAACCATTTCTGGATTATTTCTATTTCAGAAATGATTAAGAAATTCCAGAAAAGTGTTTAAACTTCAAAAATTCATGGAAAATAAACCGTAGCTCGGAATGAAATAATTTATATATGAAAAATTATCAGAAAAATCCAGTCTATCCATTTATGATACTTTCATGCATGTTTAACTAACTTATACATACTGTATAAGTGAAAACACTAATTGGCATTTAAAGTGCTTAATATGGGAGTTTGCATTTGAACCCTTGGTTCAAATGGACGTCATTTAAATTGTTGCAAGATGCATTAGCACACTCCATAGCATTCTTGACATGTCATCTTCATGCATCATATTGTTGCATATGTTGTGTATTGATCGTCTCCAGTAATGTTCTTCTCGATAGGTCATAGTCCTGCCAGTGGCACTGAGTATCTATTTGAGGAGCAGTGCTACCGTGTTGATATTCCAGGAAAGCAAACGCCCTTGAGCATTACGATACAATCCCACTCTCTCGCTCCTGCTCTCTTTTACTGCATTCAGACAATAGCGTTTCAACTATTACTTGTTGCGGTAGCTGAACCCACTTCCTCTACATGACATGTCTTGGCCACAGTAATTAGTAAAAACCTTACTAGCATGGTTAGGAGTTGCTTCAGCCCCTGTTGTGATATTTACCATGCTATGTCTGTTATGCTTGCTAGGCTTAAAGTTGTGTCAGGTCTGGTCCATCTGGTGATGGATCGGAATGAATTGATGGTGTTCTGCTGATGAGAGCTAAGTGCGTGAACACGATTTGGTAAAGGTAGCGATGAGAGACCATGTAGGAGTACATGGTGGGTTGTCTCATTGGGACCGTTCTTAAGAACTGAGTCCTGTGTATTTTTTCCAAGAACAACTACTACCACACATTGTGCCCCGAAACATGCCCCGCTCAACTTATTAACCACCCTGATCTCTGTCTAAGAGTTGCAATTAGTTTTTGGTGTTTATAGGTTGTGCTGGCGGCCGTGCTTAGCACTGACCGGAGGGGTAGACTTTGATGCGGCAGGCACCATGGCCGGTGCTACCACTTGAGCTTGCATTGGTTTTTTTGTTGAAGAGGAAAGGGTGATGCAGCAAAGTAGAGAAAGTATTTCCCTCGGCTTTTGAGAACCAAGGTCTCAATCCAGTAGGAGACAACGCAACAAGCCACCGAATACCTGCACAAACAAACACCAACTTGCACCTAATGCGACAAAGGGGTTGTCAATCCCTTCACGGTTATTTGCAAAGTGAGATCTGATATAGATGGATAAACGGTAAAGTAATATTTTTGGTATTTTTGTTTTATGGAATGGAAAGTAAAAGATTGCAAAGTAAATAAGAAACTAAAATGGTAGATCGGAAACTTATATGATGGAAAATAGACTTGGGGCCATAGGTTTCACTAGAGGCTTCTCTCAAGATAGAAAATATTACGGTGGGTGAACAAATTACTGCCAAGCAATTGATATAAAAGCACAAAGTTATGACGATATCTAAGGCAATGATCATGAATATAGGCATCACATCCATATCAAGTAGACTGAAACGATTCTGTATCTACTACTATTACTCCACACATCGATCGACTCATGCCTGCATCTAGAGTATTAAGTTCATAAGAACAGAGTAGTGCATTCAGTAAGATGACATGATGTAGTAGGATAAACTCAAGCAATATGGTGAAAACACCACCGTGTTATCCTTGATTGCAACAATAAAATACGTGTCGGTTCCCCTTCTGTTACTAGGATCGAGCACTACAAGATTGAACCCAAAGCTAAGCACTTCTCCCATTGCAAGAAAAACCAATCTAGTTGGCCAAGCCAAATCGATAATTCAAAGAGACTTGCAAAGATATCAAATCATGCATATAAGAATTCGGAGAAGATTCAAATAATATTCATAGATAAATTGATCATAAATCCACAATTCATCGGATCTCAGCAAACACACCAAAAAATAGTATTACATCGAATAGATCTGCAAGAACATCAAGGAGAACTTTGTATTGAGAATCAAAGAGAGAGAGAGAGAAGAAGCCATCTAGCTACTAGCTATGGACCCATAGGTCTATGCTAAACTACTCACACTTCATCGGAGAGGCAATGGTGTTGATGTAGAAGCCCTCCGTGATCGAATCCCACTCCAACAGGATGCCGGAAAAGACCCCTAGATGGGATCTCACGAGTACAGAAGGTTGCGGCGGTGGAAAAGCGAAGGAAATAAGCCCTAGAGGCAATAATAAATTTGTTATTTATATTTTCTTATATCATGAAAAATGTTTATTATTCATGCTAGAATTGTATTTACTGGAAACTTAGTACATGTGTGGATACATAGACAAACAGAGTGTCCCTAGTGTGCCTCAACTTGACTAGCTCATTAATCAAATATGGTTAAGTTTCCTAGACATAGACATGTGTTGTCATTTGATGAATGGGATCACATCATCAGAGAATGATGTGATGGAGAAGACCCATCCATTAGCTTAGCATAATGATCGTTTAGTTTTTCTGCTATTGCTTTCTTCATGACTTATACATGTTCCTCAGACTATGAGATTATGCAACTCCCGAACACCTTGTGTGCTACCAAACATCACAACGTAACTGGGTGATTATAAAGATGCTCTAAAGGTGCCTCCGATGGTGTTTGTTGAGTTGGCATAGATCGAGATTAGGATTTGTCACTCCATTTATCGGAGAGGTATCTCTGGGCCCTCACGATAATGCACATCACTATGAGCCTTGCAAGCAATGTGACTAATGAGTTAGTCACGGGATGACACATTACGGAACGAGTAAGGAGACTTGCCGGTAACAAGATTGAACGATGTATGATGATACCGACGATCAAATCTCGGGCAAGTAACATACCGATGACAAAGGGAACAACGCATGTTGTCAGGCGGTTTGACCGATAAAGATTTTGTCGAATATGTAGGAGCCAATATGAGCATCCAGGTTCCGCTATTGGTTATTGACCGGAGATGTGTCTCGGTCATGTCTACATAGTTCTCAAACCCGTAGGGTCCACACGCTTAACATTCGATGACGATTTGTATTATGAGTTTCGCGTTTTTATGAACCGAAGTTTGTTCGGAGTCCCAGATGAGATCACGGACATGAAGAGGAGTCTTGAAATGGTCGAGACATGAAGATTCATATATTGGAAGGTTACATTTGGACACCAGAATGGTTCGGGTCATTTCGGATAAGTTTCAGAGTACCGAGGGTTACCGGAACCCCCGCTCCCTGGGAAGTTCATGGGCCATAGAGGAAAGGAGAGGAGGGCCACAAGGGAGGCTGGCCCCCATGGCCAGTCCGAATTGGACTAGGGAGGGGGGTGGCGCCCCCTCTTATCTTCTCCCCTCTTCCTCCTTCCCTCCTTCTCCCTCTCTTGGATGGAAGGGGACTCCAACTAGGATTGGGAATCCTAGTTGGACTCCCCATGGTGCGCGCCCCCTCTAGGACGGCCTCCTCCCCCATTATGTATGTGGGAGGGGGCACCGCAAAGGACACACAAGTTTTGCTTAGCCATGTGAGGTGCCCCCTCCACAGTTACACACCTCGGTCATAGCGTCGTAGTGCTTAGGCGAAGCCTTGCACCGGTAAACTTCATCATCACCGTCGCCACACTGTCGTGCTGACGGAACTCTTCCTTGGCCTCAACTAGATCAAGAGTTCGAGGGATGTCACCGAGCTGAACGAGTGCTGATCGCGGAGGTGCTGTACGTTCGGTACTTGGATCGGTTGGATCGTGAAGACGTTCGACTACATCAACCGCGTTACTAAACGCTTTTGCTTTCGGTATACGAGGGTACGTAGACACACTCTCCCCTCTCGTTGCTATGCATCTCCTAGATAGATCTTGTGTGATTATAGGAATTTTTTTAAATACTGCGTTCCCCAACAAAAAGTGGTTTCGTGGCTCTCCTGGTAGGTTTTGGGATATTTGAGAATATATAGGCGGAAGAAATAGGTCGGTGGATTCACGAGGGGCCCACAAGGGTGGGGGCGCACCCTACTCCCTTGGGCGCGCCCTTCGACCTTGTGGCCGCCTCATGGCTTTCCTGATGTGCACTCCAAGCCCTCTGGATGTCTTTTGGTCCAAGAAAACTCATCGCGAAAGTTTCATTCCGTTTGGACTCCGTTTGGTATTCCTTTTTTGCGAAACTCTAAAACAAGGAAAAAACTGGCACTGGGCTCTAGGTTAACAGGTTAGTCCCAAAAATCATATAAAATAGCATATTAATGCATATAAGACATCCAAAACAGATAATATAATAGCATGGAACAATCAGAAATTATAGATACGTTGGAGACGTATCAGGCATCCCCAAGCTTAATTCTTGCTCGTCCTTGAGTAGGTAAATGATAAAAACAGAATTTTTGATGTGGAACGCTACCTAACATATTTATCCATGTAATTCTCTTTACTGTGGCATGAATGTTCAGATCCATATGATTCAAAACAAAAGTTTTATATTGACATGAAAACAATAATACTTCAAGCATACTAACAAAATAATTATGTCTTCTCAAAATAACATGGCCAAAGAAAGCTTATCCCTACAAAATCATATTGTCTGGCTATGATCCATCTTCATCACACAAAATATTCAAATCATGCACAACCCCGATGACAAGCCAAGCAATTGTTTCATACTTTTGACGTTCTCAAACTTTTTCCACTTTCACACAATACATGAGCGTGAGCCATGGACATAGCACTATAGGTGGAATAGACGATGGCTATGGAGAAGAAAAAAAGAAGGAGATAGTCTGACATCAACTAGGCGTATCAACGGGCTATGGAGATGCCCATTAATAGATATCAATGTGAGTGAGTAGGGATTGCCATGCAACGGATGCACTAGAGCTATAAGTTTATGAAAGCTCAAAAAGAAAACTAAGTGGGTGTGCATCCAACTTGCTTGCTCATGAAGACCTAGGGCATTTTGTGGAAGCCCATCGTTGGAATATACAGGCCAAGTTCTATAATGAAAAATTCCCACTAGTATACAAAACTAACAATATAGGAGACTCTCTATCATGAAGATCATGGTGCTACTTTGAAGCACAAGTGTGGCAAAAGGATAGTAGCATTATCCCTTCTCTCTTTTCTCTTTTTATTTTTATTTTTTTTATTTCCTCACATGGGACAATGCTCTAATAATTAAGATCATCACACTTTTATTTACTTACAACTCAAAAATTACAACTCGATACTAGAACAAAATATGACTCTATGTGAATGCCTCGGGCGGTGTACCGGGATGTGCAATGAATCAAGAGTGACATGTATGAAAGAATTATGAACAGTGGCTTTGCCACAAATACAATGTCAACTACATGATCATGCATATCAATATGACAATGATGGAGCGTGTCATAATAAATGGAATGGTGAAAAGTTTCATGGCAATATATCTCGGAATGGCTATGGAAATGCCATAATAGGTAGGTATGGTGGTTGTTTTGTGGAAGGTATATGGTGGGTTTATGATACCAGCGAAAGTTGCACGGTACAAGAGAGGCTAGCAATGGCGGAAAGGTGAGAGTGCGTATAATCCATGGACTCAACATTAGTCATTAAGAACTCACATACTTATTGCAAAAATCTATTAGTCATCGAAACAAAGTACTACACGCTTGCTCCTAGGGGGATATATTGGTAGGAAAATACCATCGCTCGTCCCCGACCGCCACTCATAAGGAAGACAATCAAAAAATATATCTTGCTCCAACTTCGTTACATAACGGTTCACCATATGTGCATGCTACGGGACTCACAAACCTTAACACAAGTATTTCTCAAATTCACAACTACTTACTAGCATGACTCTAATATCACCATTTTTATATCTCAAAACAATCATAAGGAATCAAACTTCTCATAGTATTCAATGCACTTTATATGAAAGTTTTTATTATATCCCTCTTGGATGCATATCATATTAGGACTAATTTTATAACCAAAGCAAATTACCATGCTGTTTTTAAAGACTCACAGAATAATATAAGTGAAGTATGAGAGTTCAACAATTCTATAAAATAAAACCACTGCCGTGCTCTAAAAAGATATAAGTGAATCACTAGAGCAAAATTGCCTAGCTCAAAAGATATAAGTGAAGCACATAGAGTATTCTAATAAATCACGATTCATGTGTGTCTCTCTAAAAAGGTGTGTACAGCAAGGATGATTGTGGCAAACTAAAAAAGCAAAGACTCAAATCATACAAGGCGCTCCAAGAAAAACACATATCATGTGGTGGATAAAAATATATCCTCAAGTGAAGTTACCGATAGACAAAGACGAAAGAGGGGATGCCTTCCCGGGGCATCCCCAAGCTTAGGCTCTTGGTATCCTTGAATATTACCTTGGGGTGCCTTGATCATCTCCAAGCTT